>NW_004524668.1:1833977-1872315 GCF_000260255.1 Octodon degus
TGAATGCTGAGATTGTAGGCGGGTACCACCATTCCTGGGACCATAGCTTTTAAGTCTTGGCAGTCCCTGCATAGTGGCACTCCTGCCCTTAATCCGAGCACCCTCAATCCTAGTGGGGCACCATGAGTCAACCCCAGTGTCACACACTGTAGATCCTACTACCTCTGAAAAAGCTCCACCCATGACTACATAAGGCTTTGCAGGGACGTCTAGACCCAAGCCACAGCACCCTCCTAGTCCTTGGCCTCTGATGCTTCAAACACACACATACACACACACCATCTCTCCATGATTGGGGTTCAACTTGCTTTGCAACCTGATTTTCTCCGGCCTTAGCGGGTTCTCTCCCAGGTCTCTCTTGCTAAGTTCTTTTCCCTCATGAAGTCCCTGTGTGATGAATTCTGTCCTGGAATCTACTCTGCAGATGACCCAACTCACCTTCAGTAGAAACACTGACAACCACCTGTGCATCCCGGGTGCCCTCGGACGCAGGGGCCTGGGCGGGAATCGACTCCACCAGGCAGAGCTTTTGCTTGCTGCGGGCAGAGAAGTAGAGCTTTGTTCTTCTCATTGGAGTTTTCTGCCAGGTTGCAAGGTTGGAAAAGTTCGAGTTCTCAATCTGGGGGGCTTCAGGGCTCCTTGTACATGACCTGAAGAGGCCATCATGGTGGTGGCTTCTCATTCAATCGTCCTGGCCCCAGACCGGCAGTTAGCAACGTGTATCTTGAGCACACCCTCATCTGGGGAACAGATTCTAGACAGGCTTCCCAGGGTGCTGTGTAGAGCTTGCTCCTGCAGCCCTTTCCGCGGTTTTGTGAGCCTCTCATTCCCTGTGCTCAATTCCTCTTGCTTCACATACCTTGGTTGGCTTCTGTTGCCTAACTCCACATGGGACCGCTCTTCTCTTTATAGATGAGAGAACAGAGACTCAAGGGAACTGGTTAGAGACCCTGCTATGATGAGCATGTGGGGACTGACAGCAGGGCCGAAGTTTGGCCTCAGAGCAGCGGTACCAGAGCTTCTGCTCAGTGCCTGCTTGGCATTCCTTACACTGGGGACATCTATAGCAGCAGGAGTGGAGGAAAACACCTTCCTGCCTTACAAACGCATTCTGCTTTGTATTTTTAAGATGATGGGGGGCCAGGGAGATGGCTCAGTAGATTAAGCACTTGCCTGGCAAAGGCAAGGGCCTGAGTTCAATCCCCAGTTCCACAAAAAAAAAAAAAAAAAGAAGAAGAGGAAGAAGAAGACAGCTTTTTTAAAAAGCCTTGCCTCATTCAGTAAAAGGTGCTTTTTACTTAATGCAAGAAAAAAGAAAACTTCCAAAATGTAAATCAAGTCTTGTGATATGTTAAAAAATAGAGTTGAAGTATAAGACTAAAATGCAAGATTCAGCAAAAATATATGCTTCTTCATAAGGGACAACGGCCAGGGAGATAGCTCAGTGGCATAAGGGACAAGCTGGCTGCTCTTTTCCCAGTCCAAGGCAATATATGTCATTGTGTTAAGAGGCAAGGACGCAAATAACTACAAAGCAAAGAGAAGTTTCTCAAAATTCTATTCCCCAAAGGAAACTGCCATTGAGTGATGTCGCCTCCAGAAACCCAAATTCCGTGTCATGGTCCACGTGCTTGGCACAGACCAAGCCTGTCATCTCTCATCTCTCGGCTCTCGCCTCCTGCCACTTTCCCTTTGCTTCCTCTGTTCTGGAGCCCAAACATTCCCCGGGTGAAGCAGACATGTCCAGCTCGGGGAATTTGCACCCCTGCAACAGGCTTCTCCCTCCGTCCCCTTGACGGCACCTTCTTTTCCCTCAGGTGTTTGCTCAACAATCACTTCCTTATTGCCTTTGTTTGTTATTTTCTATGTGACTCATCCAAGTGCCACTAACACCCAGGGCAAGGAGAACTTTTTCCTCAGTTCCCTGCTGTCCTTGATGCCACACAAGTGTGTTCCACTCATTGAATAAAATGATTCACACCAAGAAAGGGTTAATGCCACCTATGGCTTGAGAACCTTTATCAGCAGCACAGAGTAAAACATCCGGCTCTTTCCGCTGTGCTGAACATCCAGAGCTTGTTGTCACAAACCCCCGGGAACAGGGAAGAGTGTTCCCAAAGGGCTGTGATGTGGGTAGGGGGTCAGACTTTGGATACCAGTGGGATCACTTCAGATTCCTCCCAGATGCTTCCACCTAAGATCCCGCTGCTGAGTTGAGCGTGGGCAGTGTTCTGGAAGGAGCCCACTGCCACCAGGGCTGACAAGGGAGGGAGAGCAACAGCTCCAAACCCTGTCCTCCTAGAGTCACCCTGTCACTGATCCCTGCTGCCCCAACTAGGGGAACACAGTGCTCCCCCTGATTGTGTGCTGGTCTGGTAACCTCACAGCAGGCCTTGAAGCCCTTCCCCCTCCTTCTTTCCCTCCCTCCCTCCCTCCCTCCTTCCTTCTGTCCCTCGCTTTCTTCTATCTCCTACCCTCTGTAATACAACTGGGCTCTTTATACAAGATTAATACTAAGGCCGGACAGGCACATCACCTGCCCTGGAAGAACCTCCATCTAGAATCCTAGGCTCCTCTGGGTCCAGAGGCAGACAGCAGGGTCCAGAAGGACATAGAGGCCATTTTTCCTGTCTGAGACCCGCCTTCTCCTCCCAGGACCTGCCTGGGGGATCCACTTCCTCCACCTTAAGGCAGTCAAAGAAAGAGACAGGCGCCCTCCCTCTCTCCTCGCATCCCCATGCCAGATACCACTAGAGCTCACAGTCCTCTTCCCTGCAAAGGGCAGGACAGAGTCCTCAATGTAGGGTGTCACTGCATGGATTAGGGCCTTTGGGTTCCATGTGCTTGGCTGCCCTCTCTGAGTCACAGCCTCAGCCAGAGGCCAGGCCAGATCATAGTGATCGAAACCCAGATTTGGGGGAGGAGAATATGGTTTCTTCTCAGGAAATCAGTTTTGAACTGAGCAGCTGCCTCACAAAAAAGGGGCCCCAGGACCCCAAAAGTGGCCTTTGCTTGCTGCTTCCACCTTGTGGAGAGGAAACTGGGGGACACAAAAAGAGGGAAGATAGAGTCATGGGGATCAAGGATATGATTCAGGAGATTTTTGTCCCCAGGTTCAAAAGTCACCCCATGGGCCAGTCACTGTTGGGACCTATGCCCTTCATTCACAGGACGAGATCCCCTTTGAGCTTCCTAACTGGATCTCAGGCACAAGCTCTGGGACCCAGGGTACAGATCCCACCAATGCCACTGTTGCACCGTATGACCTTGGACAACCCCACTGTCCAAGCTGCCGCTGTTCCTGCCTCTCTAAGAGAGGTTCTGAACCAGGAACAACTCTGCCCTGGGGACACTGACAGTTCTGGAGACATTTCTAGGGTCATGACCAGGGACACCACTGACATCTAGAAGACCGAGGCCGGGGATGCTGCTGCCTGGCACAGACTGCTTCAGTGCACCAGCAGAGCCGAGGCTGTGGAACTTGGCTCACCATCCCGGGAGGGCACACCCGCACACAGATCAATGTCGGGGTCAAATGAGATGTAAACATCGAACATCTGGGAGGTCTGAAGTCCTCCATTAGGGACAACTGTCGCCCTAGCACATCCCTGTGTTAATTCTGAAAAGGGCCACAGACCCCAGTCTTGTAAAAACCAAGGCTGTGTTACAGTGACAGCTACAGCCACCTGCATCATCCGTTGGTCAGGACTTCTAGGGGACCAGGAGGCAAGTGCCAATCACAGCTTATTAGAACTTACATTATGACAGGGCTGGCTGAGTTTGCGTCCCATTTTATGGCTATGAAAGCTGACTTCCTGTCGGCCAGGCGCTGCCCAGCTCCCGTCTGCTTCCAGGGCCGTGTCTCCGACTCACAGCTTCTAGACGGACGTGGCTCCACCGCTGCCCTGGGAAGCCTGTTGGATTTGTTTGCAGACTAAGAGTGACTATGTAAAAAATGAGGGTCAGCGGGTACTTCTAGGAAAACAGCGGTGGGGAGCGGTGTGTGAACTTTATCCTGTCCTGTTTCATTGGTTCTGAAGCCTCCTTGACCTACTTCCTGGTTCAGAGATGAAGCTGCCCGATACCAGGTCTGGAGAGCTCAGGTATGATCGTCCCCTGGATAAATTCCATCTGCTTCGGAATGTGCTGCATGAGTTTACTTATTTATTTATTTATTTATTTATTTATTTATTTATTTTCCTGTGCTTAAAACCTACTTCCTGAAGCTGCACTAAGGATTTTTTTTTTCTTTCAGCAAATATGTATTGGATGATCACTTCATGAACAGGACAGAGGGTAGCAAGAACCAGCCAAGTCTCATGGGATTATACTTGCACGTGGTTGCCCAACCATTCATTCATTCATTCATTCATTCATTCATTCATCAATAAATATGTAAAGCCAGGTGGGGTGGCACACACCTACAATCCCAATTGCTTGGGAGACTGAGGCTGGAGGACTACAAATCCAAAGTTAGCCTGAACAACTTAGTGACTTAGCAGGACAATAATAACAATAACGATGACAGCAGCAGCAAGGGCTGGGGGTGAAGCTCAGTGATAGAGCACTTGCCTAGCATGTGTGAGGCCCTGGGTTCTAAGCCCCCTTCCAAAAAAGCAATGCTGCCAAGGCCCCAGCGTGTGATGAACACACTTCTCGGACCCTTACACCTTCTGTCTTCCAAATTACCATGCGGGGAACTCTAATTGTTCCCACTGGACAGATGACAAAGCTGAGGACCAGAAGGATAAAGTCACATGCTCAAATCACTTGAGCCTCCAGGAAGGGTAGGGCTGGGCCTGGACCCTTAGCACTGCTCCTTCCCTGCCTGCTCCCTGCAGCCCTCACTGCCCCACAGGGCCTCCCACCCCTAAGCCCCCTCACAAGCCTCTTATAGCTGCTCTCTAAGAACTGTGAGCCAGCACTTGGCCTGGCCCGGCTCTGGGAGCCCGGAAATGCTCTTTCATTAAGCCCTTTACAAACTTTCATGGCTCCACCCTTGAGAGATACCGAAGTGCCAGCCTCCCATGACAGAAGGGAAAGCCCAGGAGCTCTAGGGCTCCAGTGATGCTGGCCTGGTGCCAGCAATCCCAGTTCCAGAGCACAGTCAGGCCTGGTGGTAAGGACTGAGGGCTGGCAAAGGTGGAAGCAGAGAGGAGGCGATAGAGGTCAGTAGGACGGAGGAGTCAGACAGCCTGTGACAGAGGAAATGCCTTTTTCCTCCAAGGAAATGCCTGGGTTCTTGCCTGCTTTCATGGAGACGTGTGGATTTTGGAGCCACAGGTCCTTCTTGTCTCCTCTTTGCTGAGGGACCTTGCACTTGCCACATAACCTGTTTCTCAGTCTTCTGCTTCATAAAATGAGAATAATAACCCCCAACTGTCAAGGTTGAATGAAATCTTCTACAGTGCTGGACATAGAATTTGTCAGGAGTCTGAAAAGTGAAGCAAAAGCAACTCCCAATCACCTTTCCTGTGCCTGAGGCAGACATCACTAATAGATCACAGAGCCCCTCCTCACACAACCAAGAAGCAGCTTCATATACCTGTCCAAGGCAGAATCTCAGGTGGCCACCTCTTATAAGTCAGAGTCGGCATGTGTCCCAGTCACCCATTATAAAGTTGGCAGTTCAAAACATGTAATTCTGGAACAGGAGGATTGCTGTGTGTTCGAAGCTAGCCTGTGCTACAAAGTAAGTTCCAGGCCAGCCTGAACTGTATAGTGAAACCCTGTCTCAAAAAGACAAAAAACAAGGGCCGGGGAGATGGCTCAGTGGAATAAGCGCTTCCCTGGCAAGCGCAAGGGCCTGAGTTCAATCCCTGGTTCTGCCAAAAAAAAAAAAAAAAAGACAAAAAACAAGAAGAGCTGTGAGGCTTGGCTTGCTCAGGCCACCTTGGTCTCAGTGTGGTCTCCCAGACCTATAGCCAGCTTCACCCATGGCGGCTCCAACCTCCAAGTGAGGAAGTGGAGTTTCCGCCTCTTGGGACCTAGATCACTTGCGTCATATTCTGGGGGTCAGGGCAGACATGGACCCGCTGTGCTGCTGAGACACCAGTCAGGAAATCTGAAGGTGCATTTAATAAGGACAGCACGAGAAATAAAGTTTATGCGTCCCTTAAACTGCTCTCGAAGGCTGGGGTCCTCAGCTCTCCCAGGCACTCACAGTCCCCACGCCTACTGATCCAGAACTTTCGTTGTGTGGTGCTCTGTGGGCTATAGAAATAAGCAGGGCCTGTCCTTGTCCCCCAGGAGCTCCTTGTGGGCCAAAGACATGGGCCAGGTTCCATAAAGAGATAATGACAGGGCCACACACAAAGCCAGGGAGAGGCAGAGATTCCAGAGAAAGGGTAGGGACAGGGACTGCTGGCTGCTTTTAAAGATGGACAGACTTTACAGCTGGCATCAGACACCCTCTGAGTCTTTATTGGGTGCCTACTGCATGTCATGCAGTGTCACTAGCCCTGAGGCAAACAGCAGTGGACAGAGAAGGGCCCCTGGCAGGAGAAGCTGGCCTTGGTCTGGGGAGGCTGTGATGGGTGCGGAAGTAAATAAGTGAAGAGCGGAATTTCCTGTCATGACAAAGCCATAAAGAAAGGAGTCACCAGATCAGGGGATGCTATGAGAGGTGTGGAGCTGGGCAGGATGTCCTAAGGAGGAGCAGGTGGCCCTGCCAGATGAAGATACCAGCCAGTGGGGCCTCCCACATGACAAGACTGGGAGATGGCAGTGGGGACCTCAGCTCTGCCTGAGGAACAAGGCCAGCGAGGCTGGGGTCTGCTGGGCCAGGGCAGTAGAGGCCGCCTGGCTGCATGCAGCGAGGGTCTGAGAAACAGGCCCTAAACAGGATAGGGAAGGGTTGTGAAGCCCAGGACGAGGCTGGGTGAGTTGGAGCAGAGAATTTGGTGCAGGGCTGGGTTTCCGCGGGCCTTAAAGCAAGTGCTTTGTAACATTTGCTGTTGGACGGATGTGGGGTGCTGAAATGGAAAGAGGCCAAGATGGGCCCCCCCTGAATGAGGGGCAAACAAAGAGCCACCATTTCCTGGACAGTGGAAAGCTGGGGAGTTTAGCCTGAGTCAGATCCTACTCTTTTGGCTTGAATTTTAGTTTCCATTTCCCAGGCTCCAATTATGCGGGAGTCAGGGTCCTTTATGACAGTTGTCCTATGAAAATGTCACCTGTGAGGTGGGTTTTCTTGTACACAGTGTACAGCTAGGGACACTGAGACTTAGAGAGCTGAGTGCAATGCCACAGCCAGGTAGGCAGACCAGGATGGGGACTCAGGGTCAGGTCCCTGGCCACAGGACACACCAGTGAGTAGTTCTTACCTGTGGCACTCCACTCTCGGGGGCAATGTCTGAGGACACTCTAGGTTATCAGTGCCAGAAAGGGGTTACTGGTTTCTTCTGATGGGCAAAGGCAAGGGATGCTACAAAACATCCTACGCTGGGTGGACCATCCCCCTAGCAGAGAACTGCCCACCCCAAACTTCACACACACCAAGGTTGAGATACCCTGACATGGATGGTCTAAATGAGGCCAAGAACAGAGTGAGGGGCTGGAGTAGGGACTGAGCAAAGGCCCTGGGGCCTGACAGCCCCTGCTGTGGGTGGGAGGAAGTCCAGGCTGGCCCAGGATCCCACGAAGCACACACCACAGATGTGAGCTGGAACCAGACGCCAGCAGGGCTGCCTGCCAGGCTGAGGCATCTCGACTCCCCTTGGCCAAAAACAGGACCCCTTGAGGTTCTGAGCCCAGGGGTGGAGGTGATGGCAGAGTAGCCTTACCAGCCGATGAGTGACAGGAGATCAGGCCATGACCCCTCCTGGGCTCTCTCTGTTTTAATCAGGGCAAAGCCTAAAGTCAAGGAAGCGAGGCCATGATGTAGGGTTGGGGCCTTAGCACCACAGGCCTGAGGGAGAGCTCTGCCATCAGTCAGGGCTGAGAGGGCCCACGCCAGGACTGGATTTCAGTAGCTAGCTAAGAAAGTACACGTTTTTTTCAGCCATCAGGGCCCACAGCGCACTGAGGACATTGTGTCTGGCACAGACCCAGGGTCCTATACCTGCTGCAGTGATTTCTGGGTAGACAGACCCCAAGGCCCCCGGATCCTGAGGACTGAGGCTGCAGCTGGTACTTGAAGCCAGGGGAATACCAAGCACTGCCTTCCTGATGGGGCACCTACATCCTGTCAGGCATCACCCTTGGCTTCAGGTGGTTCCCAACAGACCTGTCAGGTAGCACCCGCCACTGTCACCCCATCTGATAGATCAGGAGGCTGAGGCACAGAGAGTGAAGAAGTTGTCCAAGGTCACACAGCCATGGGTGGTCAATGGGACTCCAGTCTCTGCAGGCCATGCCAGAGCCTGGCTGTTTGCCATCACTTAGCAGGAGAGGGAGGCTGGAGGCCCGGGGCTTCGCAGGAGGGCAGAGGGAATACGGCTGGGAAATCCACACTCCGGGACTCAGACACCAAGATCTGGTGGACTTGGGGGGAGGGGGTGAGCCAAGAGAGAACCCACAGGAGGCATTCTTGGCTTGAGGGCAGCTGTGAAAGTTAAGAAAGGATGGGGACAATTCTCCTCGGCTCGTCCTCCTCAGGCTGGGGTTGTTTCGTGAGGTCCTTTTCTTTACCGCCTGTGTTTGCTTTGCCACAGAGGCCTAGGATGCCCAGGATGTCTGCTGGGGAATGGAGCCAGGCATGAAGGGCCAGGGGCCAGAGCTCCACACGCCCTCAGTCACCCCAAGCTGCCTGCCCTGGGAGCACGAGAAGGGTGGAAAGGACATTGAGCTGGGCATCCTGGCCACATGCAGGCTGCTGGTCTACAGCTGCCGGGCTGTCTGGGTCTCTCACCAGCCTGGTCCCTGTGCCTGCTTGGCTCTTAGGAACATCTCGAGCTCAGCGAGTTCCCAGGCAGACGCTGACCATTGCCCTCCTCACCCCCTCAGCCTCCCATCCCAGCCAGCAGTGCTCAGGCCCCAGCGCCAAAGTCACACACACACACACACCACCTCCTGGCCCCCTTGCAGCAGCTGTCCAAGTGCAGCCCACATGCACTCGCTTCTCACCCTGCCTCCAGCCCCACCCGTGTCCCCAGTCCCTTTTGACCTGTGGTGCTGTCCACCCTTGCCCCACATGGTCCTTCTACACACAGCCTCCGGAGTGGCATCTTAGGAATGTGAGTCAGATCACAGGATTGCCCAGCTCAGAACTTTCCCCTGGCCTCTCGTCACATCAGGAAGAAAAGCCACTCTTTCTCCCCAGCGTCCCAAGATGCTTCCACTCAGGCCCCGTCACTGACCCCGACTGCCAGCCTCGCTCACTGTGCACCAGGCTCTTGCTCTTCTGCCTGTGCCTTTGCACTCTGGCCTCCTTTCTCTGGAACACTCTCCTCCCAGAACTCCCCATAGCTCCCTCCTTCCCATTACCCACCTTTCAGCTTAACTGTCACCCTCCCAGAGGCCTCCCCTGATCATTGAGGTCAGTCATTCCCTGGCCCTTTTTCTTTCTTAGAAAGGCATCTTCGTGACACAAGCACACTCTGAAATGCCAGCGTCTCTGTTCTATCTCTCCCCTGAGGGGTGGCAGCTGGTGGAGACCAAGGACTGAGTCTCAAGTGTGCTGTTGCGTTTCAGCACTGGGGACAGTGGCCCCCACACAGAGGGTGCGTGGCATCTTGTCTGCTGGCCTTGTGAATATACTTTGAGGGGTCACAAGAGCCAACTGTGGCACTCCTGTGCCCTGGTCCTCTTGTATGTAAACTGAGGCATAGCCTCACCCACAAGGCCCCAAAGGACCTCTCACTGTGTCTGAGTCCCTTATCCAACTGTCCACGCCAGGCCAGATGGAAACAGCAGATGCCGAGGATGGGAGCCCAGGTGAGCCCAGGTGTGAGGAGTGCGGTGGAAGAAGAACTTTGGGGTCTGGGTTCACGTCCCATGTCTTGGCCATCCAGCTGCTGAAGGACACTCAGTTTCCTCCTCTGTAAAATAGCCACAGCACTCCAAGCCCTGGCCACTTCTCAAGGTTGCAGAGAGATCAAACAAGGACGCCCTGGACGAGCAGGATTCTGTGAACGAGTATGTGGCCCAAAAAGAAAAAATTCAGCCAATCTTTCCTGAATGTCTGGAGCCTGAAGTCCCACAGGAGTGGCCCTGGCCTTCAAGGAGGAGGAGGAGGACACAGATGTACACTCACCAGAGGCACCCTGTGAGGGTCTGGGCTGAGCTGCGGGGGACACCCCCTTGGGGCCACGAGGCAAAAGCAACTGGAGTTAAACAAGTGAAGAAAGGGCAGGACAGCTGCAACAGGATGTTTGTATCATTGAAAACTCTAAAAGGTTCACCACCACCATTCTACAGAGATAGCTGGCCGTGGAACTGGAGTGTCACTCAGTGACAGAGTGCTTGCTTACTGTGCGAAGGCCTGGGCGCAATCCCCGGCTCTGCAAAAAAAAATAAAATAGCCAGGCACAGTAGTGCATGCCTGCAATCCTAGCTATGTACTCAGGAGGCTGAGGCAGGAGGATTGCAAGTTGGGAGTCCTACCTGGGCGATTTAGCAAGAGCCTGACTCAAAAGAACTTGAAGCTACCTATGGTTTTATTTCTGCTAAACCATTCCAGCTCATTGTTCTAATTAATGTCTGATGATGTCCAGGAAAAAAAAAAAATGGATTTGGTAACTGAGAAATCCCAAACCTGTACTGGCTTTCTCAGAGAAAGGCTGAAAATAGCCCAAGGTTTTGTTGACAATAAACACCAACACCCCTTTTGAAAAGAGCTCAGGTGGAAGGCAATTACCACGGGCCAGGTGCTGAGCTCACAGGCCTGGTCTCGTGAGCCTCTCCCAGCAGCCCACTGCAGCAAGCACCCTGCTTGTCCCTATTTTACAGATGAGGAAACTGAGGCTCACAGAAAGCCGGTCTTCCTGGAGGCTGGAAATAGTTTGCATTGGAATCTGTACTCAGAGTTGCCTGACTTCCGAGTTCATGTTCTGACCTTTACCCTGGCCTGTTTCTCAGGGGGCAAATAAAACCAAAATGTGACCCTGGGTGACACCCAGTATTCTGTTTCCTGCCGGTGGGCAAAAAGGATGTATTGTGGTTTTGTCAGGACCAGTGCTTGGCCCGAAGCCAGCAAAATCAGGAAAGCCTCTCAGAGGGCCTGCATCCTCCACTTTTGAGAATCTCTCCCCAGCCCCCTGAGTACCACAGGACTAGTGTCCCCAACCCCCAAGTCCCTGGTTGTGTTCAGACCTCCCCATAACCCTGGGAGAAAATCCAGTGCCTGAGGTTCTGGGCCTTCTCAGCACAGCCTGATCTCTAATGCAGGGTCCTTGTCTGAGCCATTTGGCTTGGTACCACCCAATTCCTGGGGGACCCATGGCTTGTTAGGTTCAGGTAAATTAACTTGCCCAAGCGTCTTACACATTCTTCCTCCCTAGTAGAAGTTTTGTTTTTGTACTGGGGATTTAATCCAAACTTTCACCTGAGCTACATTCCCAGTCCTTTTTTTTTTTTTTTTGAGACAGGGTTTCACTCTCTTGCCCAGACTAGCCTTGAATTTGCAATCCTCCTGCCTCAGCCTCCTGAGTAACTTTGACTACAGATATGCGCTACCACACCCAGAGCATTTCCTTCCTCTTATAGTACCTCTCATCTCACGAACCTTTTGAGAACATGCTGACAGGTAGCCTGCACAGTCAGTCATAGAGCAGGCCCTCCACCCATGGAAGTATGTTGTGAAAAATCACCGCTAAGCTGGATCTTCTCTTTCTAGAGTACCTTTGTCACACCTAGTTTCAAACGGTGCTCTGTAGCCCTGTAGACCAACAGCAAAATGTCCTGGTATAAAAAAAAAAAAAAAAAAAAATTCTGAGGTCCAACAAATGTGGGGCCTGCAGATACTTGGAAGTTCACAACATACACCAGCTACTCAAAGTACCTGAAAGGCCTTCGCTAGAGAAATTGGATTTGCACCTGCTAAGCTCTAAATCCTGTGGTTCCAAATCCACCCAGCCACAGAATCCCTTGTGCAAATTGCCTAAGTAAATGTTGATGGCATCCTCTAGAACTTACTTTGGAGATACCTGTTCCCGGGCTGAACCAAGCTCAGACTGTCACATAAAGAAAAGGCTGCATGTGTGTGTGCCTTCAGACTGGTTCTGAGGGCCATTTCCTGAGGGGGATCCAAATTCTGAGCCTGGCTTGGAAGAGCCCTCCTGGGTCACGTGAGCTCGTGCCAGGGAGGGGACCTCATGCTGGGTTTTGTCTCATTTCTACCCCAACAGAAGACACAGAGATGCCAGGCAGGGTGGGCCGGGTCTACGAGAGGGAGTGGGGCCCATGGTGGAGAGGAGGCTGGAGGTGCCAGTGCCATGCCCCTGGGACACTTGGCACCCACTACGCCCTGCAAGCCCTGCCAAGGCCAGCTGTTGGCTCTCCACCTAGAACACGGCTCCTTCTTTCCTTTCTCTCCCCGCTCCAGGTCTAGAACCGTCTCCTGAGTCAGCCCTGGGCTTCCTTCTGGGAAGGGTCAAGCAGGTGCTTGCTTTCCTGGCTCTGCTGTGGGGCAATGTGGTTCCCCTCTCCCTTACTCTGGGGTGGGCCCCAATGGGACAGGCAGTGCCAGGCTGAGTCCTGTTTGCTCAGCCCTAGAGTTAAACCCGAGATTGGGCCATGTTGCCTGAGACTACTTCCCCACGGAAAGGGGCAGGAATCTGGCCCACGGGGCTGGCGGGGGGCTTGGGGGTGGAAGTAGGACCAGCCTTTCTCAGGCTCCACCGGCGACCCCATGCTGGGCCCAGGAAGAGGACAGGGGAGCCCCAAGAGCTGGGAGAGGCGCTGGCCACTGCTCCTCCCCAGCCGGCCCAGGAGCGGCCTGGACCCCTCCCTCGCTCGCAGCTGACAGGGCGGGGCTGGTGAGCAAGCCGGGACCTGGGACCGAAACTGAGCCGGGTGCTCACCCGGGGGACCCCAGCAGGCCTCCAGCTCTCCTGAGCCTGCCCCGCCCAGCGCCCTGCCTACAGAAATGGGGCTAATGTCCCCGCCCCCATGCAGCCCCAGAGCGGCACTTTACTGAGTAGCTGCTACAGTTCAGGGCCTGAGCCTGGTGCTGAAAACAACTGGGACCTAAACCAGCCAGACGCCCTCCTGAATTCCCTGGACAGCCCTTTATGTAAGAAGGCTGTGGTTTTGCTTGGTGCAATTTTCTTTTTCAGTCCTAGGACGTTCTCACTGAACTACGTCCCCAGTCTCATATTTTCTTTATTTTGAGACAGGATCTCACTACATGGCTAAGTTGTCCAGGCTGGACTTGAATTTTGACCCTCCTGACCCACCTTCCCAAAGGGCTGAGATGCTAACATGTGCCACTACTTTTGCGGAACTGGGGATTGAACTCAGACCCTTGGCAAGCACTTATTCTACTGAGCCATCTCCCCGGCCCCTACAGTTTGTTTATTTTAAGGTAGGTTATAACCATATCTGGTAGCACACACCTGTAATCCCAGGCTCTGGGAAGCTGAGGCAGGAGGATCACAAGTTTGAGCCCAGTCTGGGCAACTTAGCAAGACTTGTCTCAAAAGAAATGAAAATAGGGTTGGAGATGTAGTTCAGCCGAAAGGCCCTGGGTTCCTTCCCCAGTATCAAAACAGAAAAGGCAACAAAAGGCAGGTTATGGGGGCTGGGATGCAGCTCGGTATGTAGCGGAGCATGCGCTTGGCATGCATGAGGCCCTGGGTCCCATCCCAGCACTGTGAAGGGGGTGAGGAGAGAGAGAGGTGAAGAGGGGAGAAAGAAGGAAAGGAGCTAAGAGACAAGACATCAAATGAGGCCACTGTGTGAGCTCCTTTGGTGTAAGAAAACAATGGACCCCGCTGTCTGTGGAACTTCCCCAGCCCCCCCTTGCCACCTCCAGGTAGTAGGGTACTACGGGGGTGCTGGGTTCCTTGTATGGTACAACTATATTTTCCAGCTCGCACTATCCTACAGCTAGTGTGCCTTGGCCTTACGTGGAGTGAAGAAGGAGACATTTTTATGGTCACCAGCAAGAGCCACTACCCTCCTTTCCTGACTCAGGTGACTTACCCTGTGGGCTGACCCCAAAACCACCAGGTGTGTCACTGTGGTTTGGGGCACCAGGGCATTGAGAAGCAGGCTGCTTTTCATTTGTTTTTTCTTCTTTGTTCATGGTGACAGGGGATGACCTGCTGGTGGCATTATTCCGTGTGACAAACATACATAGAAGATTACAGATTCCATGCACAGCAGGGAGGGTGGTGGCAACAGGAGCTAAGGTTCACTGGGCCAGAGGTCCCGGTCCTGCTTCCTACACAATGAGGAGAGGTGAAGGTTGGGGATGGGGCTCTTGGGCTTGAGCTCTAGGGCTCTAGGGCTGTGTCCCCGGGTGCTGGCCCTCTGCCAGGCCTCCCCATGCAGTCATCTTCGAAGCAGCAGGGGGTAAGAGTGCAGTGAAGCAGGAAAGAGATGCCAAGAAAGGGATAGCAAGGTTTGGTGGGCAGAAGAGTCCATATTGCACGCCTGGTGTGGGGAAAGATGGAGCCGAGATGGACCCTTTAAGCAGGCACATGCTTGCAGGCCTGGGGGTGGGGGTGTACACCTGTAATCTGGCACCCCAAGAGGCTGAAGCAGGAAGATTGCAAGTGCAAACCCCTCCTGGACAACTCAAGGAAACCCTGTCTCAAAAGAATAAATAAAAAGGAGCCAGGATGTAGCTCAGCAACAACGCACCTCTGGGCTTGATCCTCGATACCATTAAAGAAGACAGAAAAGGCACATGCTTGGCTGTGGCTGCGGTCTGTCTCCCAGGCTCACCACAGGATCCAGAAGTCACTCTATCAGCCAGCACCTGGTCACTGTCCTCTGTCACAGGACAGATAGAGCTCTCTTTCCCCCTGTGGATCCACTGTCCTCGCCTGCCTGAGCCCAGTCTCACCCTGCGGCCCGGCCAGACTCTCCATGGTGACCTGAGGGCCAGGGAGCACAACACGGGCCTAGGAACAGGGAGGACAGAGCGGCAAGCACCTGCTCTGTGCTTCCCAGCTTCCCTCCAGTGGAGCCAGGGCGCCTTAGGGACCACACTGCGGGGACACTCTTACCCACTCTGCAGAGGACCTGGGGGAGGGATGGGCTTGGCAGAGCTCCCTTGAGGAGCAGAGAGGATGCAGACGACTCAAAAGAAGGTACCTGGAGCGGCAGAATGAGGGGTTGGTGTGAGCCTATTAGCAGGAAGAGGCCAGGCTGACAGAGAGGATCAGACCCAACGAGGAGGCCGAGACTCTGCAGTTCAGAGGCGGAGTACAATGCTGGGCAGAAAGGTCCGGACTGCTGGATCCTCAGAGGCTACAGCTCCATGGAAACCCTCTTGACACATCCTGGACCTCTGTGGGCAGCAAGATGTGAATGCCAACAGCACCTCCTGCTGGACACTTAGAGCATTACACTGTCCATATTGAAGAGGTTAGAAATGGAGAAAGAAACTCAGCAAATTAAGCTAGAACAACTCAACTCAACAGCTCCTGTCACTGCTGCTGCTTTTATGAATGAATCCATCACTATGTCGCTCGCACTGTCCTAAACTCTGTGCTTGGATGAACTCATTTAGTCTTCATTTCGTTTAAATGAGAGAGAAACTATTATTAGTTCTATTTTCAGATGAAGAACGTGAGGTAGGTTTTTTTTTTTCCTCTGATGTCTCAGGTTATTTGGAAGCAAGATTAGCTTTGCAGCCAAGATCGCTCTGATGTGAAAGGAACTAGTCTTAACTACATTCTTGGGCCCCCATTGAGGAAGCTTTGGGTTGGGAGAGATCAGAGTGCCATGATGGATTAGTGATGTCTGCCAGGGCACAGGAAGGGACATTGCTCTGTGTATATTGGGTTGGTTTTCACCATTGATCCAATCCAACCTATTGGCTCCTGTGATCTTTCCAGAACTCTCGGAAAATGATCAAAGCTCTGGTCCATGTTCACTTACTCATCCAGTGACCTAGAAGGCCTCTCAAATACTTAGCATGCCTACATCCTCCCCACTAAGTCAAAAGGTTCACCAGTCTCCATGGGCTCAGGACACGGACCGGGTGACACTTAGCCTTCTCACACCCCACACTTCAGCTGCCAATAAATCTCACGGGTTCCACCTTTGGAATTTGGAACGCTCTTCTGCGAAAGTTACACGCATATCGCTAGTGAAGCAGGAATGGTAGCAACGTAGCCCAAAGACTAACAGAGAACCCCCCTCCGCGGGTCCTTCGGATTCTCAGAGCTTTTTATGGGTATCCACTGGTTCCCCCAAAAGGCGGCAGGTCAGGGAAGAAGGACTTCAAGGAAGAAGGAGAGTGCTCTTCCCTCTCGCTTTAAGGAACCCAGAGAGAAAAAGACCAGGTGCCTGGTCTGGTAGCATACTGCCTGTCACCGTTCCTCGGTGTGTGGTGCCCCCTGGTGTCCACTCTTAGGCGTTGCCGTTAGTGGGTGACAGCGAGATTCGAGGTAGCTGCGGAGGAAGCCCCCTTTGAACGTCTCCCAGAGAGGTTTCCTCCCAGCGGGGCTCTTCCAGGGCTTAGAGACTAGAGGGCGGGTGCAGATGGATCAGGACCAAGGGGGTCTGCCTGCCCCTTCCACAGTTTACCAATCCACCGCTTGTCCTGGGAACTCAAATTAATACCGGCTTCTAAAAGTAGTCCTTAAAAATTTTTTTAAAAATCAAGACTGAAAATCAGGTTTAAAAGGCATGTTCATGCATATGCTCAGCGAAAAAATAGTACAAAGAATACATAAAATTCACATCTGTGATCCCAGCACTTGGGAAGCTGAGGCAGGAGGATCATTGTGAGGTTGAGGCCAGCCTGAGTTACATAAGTGAGTTCAAGTCCAGTCTGAACTACAAAGAGACACTCTATCTCAAAAAAGAAAAAAGAAAGAAAAAAGAAAAAGAAAGCACATAAAATTCTACCTATTTTATACATCTTTTGTAGGTAAACCCACAAATGCTAATGAGAGAATCTCTCTAGGAGGTGAGATTTTTATTAGTTTTAATTTTATTGTTTACAATTTTCCCCAAGTTTTTTATGCTGAACACTTTTCAGTTTACTTATTTATTTTGTTTATTTATTCATTTATGTATTTGGTACAGGGTCTCACTAGACTCAGTGCATCCGAGGGGGCGCGGTGCAGCATGAGGTACCAGGGATGGAACCCTGGTTCCTGCACCTGCCAAAGCAAGCCCTTAGTCCGCTGAGCTATCTATTTGGGGTTTTTTGAAACAGTTTCACTAGGTAGTTCAGGCTGGCCTCCACGTGAAAGCAGTCCTGCCTCAGCCTCCTGAGCACTGGCACAATGGATGTGTGCCACCTTGCCCAGCTCCCTTTTCCTAAAGTTAAGTTTTGTAAAGGAGAAAATCTCATCACAGAGCCCTGTCCCTCTGGCATCTGCCTGTCGCCTGCTGTGAGCTCTTCACGGAGCACTACTGTAGCATAGGAGCACACAGTAGGTCCACTGGTGGGGATCTGTGCACTGGGGGTTGGAGGGCTCCTGCAAAGCCCACTCTATCTAGGTATTTCACAGTCCCAGCAGGGGCCCAGGAAGAGCACACTCCTTTAGGATCCCAAGGAAAGTCAGAAAGAAAATGAAGGGTGCAGAGAGACCGTGTAGGTGAGGATAGCCAGGACCCTCAGAGAGGTGTCTGCATGTGCCCGAGGTCACACAGCAAAAGGCAGCACAGCCAGGTGTAGTGTTCAGGCCCCAAGCCAAGCCTCACTGCCCAAGTTCTTCCCTCCCCGAAGCAACCTAGAACGTCAGGAAATGGTCTTAAAATATAAATAAATGCAAGAGCAAGCAACTTGTACAGGTAAAGCATTTGAAATTCGACGAGACCCAAGGTCAACAGGGATGTGGGGAATGCAACACTCTTGGGTGCGCTGCAGCCAGGAATTAAGCTGATTCAGCGGCATCAGGTAAACTGTAAAATGCGCATGCGCTTTGCCCACCCCTCTGTTTTCTGCCCCAGGGAGATACAGGTACAGGGGCAATCATGGGGTGACTTGCCGAGATGAAAATCAGAAAATTCTAAGTGTAGGGCAGTGGAGACTTAGTTAAATACTGTACAGAGAAACCTTGCAAGACCTTGGAAGTAGTCTCTATAGACAGATAAGAAAAGTTCTCCGATAAAGTCTGTCAAGTGAAAACTCAAGGAGCAGCTGCGAAGCGGTAGACTGCACGTGTTGGAGCCCCACCCCTGCCCCCTGCACCTCCAAATGCTACAATCAGAACGATGGAGTTTACACAATTTGCACAAAAATCACACCCAGAGGAAAGCAATGTCAAACGTTTTCTGTGGCCCAGTGGGAAAAGATCTGGAAAAATCAGCCTCAGACTGGTAACAGCAGTGGCTCCAGGGCTGGAGTGGAGGACAGGACCGGGAGTCGGGGCTGGTTTGAATGATTTAGAAGAAAACTGTGTGCATGGATTGCTTGTGTGATTAACAGTTCATTATCGAAGGGCAGGAGACACAGCTCAGTGGACTAAGCGCTTGCTTAGGCAAGTGCAGGGACTGGGGTTCAATCCCTGGGACTGCATGCAGCACTGGCCCCTGCCCCCGGGGCACACTGGTGGTGCATGCCTGTAATCCCAGCACTGTGGAGGCTAAAAACAGCAGGATCACTACAAGTCCAAGCTACGTAGTGAGACCGTGTACCAAATACATTAAAAATAATTATTATTATTGACCAAAATCATAATTGAGGGACAGTGATGAGAGGAAAAGAAGTGGTAACAGGAAGGGAGGGAAGGAGGAAAGGTCAGCAGGCTGGAGCGCACAGTAGGTCCACAATGAGCTGGCATACGAGAGCCCAGGCTGCTGAGATGCAGATGTCAGTGGGGCTCAGGCCGCAGTGCTGGAGAGCAAAGCTGCAGGTTCCAGTTTGGCCTCAGCTTTCCCAGGAGCCCCTGGCAGCGCCTCCAGCCTGTGGGCCAGGTCTCAGCACACACAGCGTCTGTCCCCACATGCCTGCTGTGTGGCCAGAACGCCTGGGAACCACTTCAAGTGCCTGGGGGCCTTCCCAGGCCTGGAAGGAGTAGACACGTTCTGGAAGGAACCAGGATGTTTTTAGATGAAAGGGAGAGGGGGGTTCCCACGGGGCTGGCCGCTCACCTCCTCCCCTCCGCCTCTCTGCCAGCTTTCAGGTCCTCTGCATCAACATCCCAGGGTGCTACATGACTCTGAGTTCAAATCCCAGCTCCACCATTCTCCAACTGCCCATCCATTTAAATACAACTCACAGGGCTGGGGAGATAGCTTAGTAGAATAAGCGCTTGCCTGGGGAGCGCAGGGTCCTGAGTTCAATCCCCGGTACCACAAAAATAAATAAATAAAGGCAACGCACAGACCATAAAATTCACTCCTTTAGGGTATGCAGTTATTGGTATATTCACATACTTGTGCATCTTTCACCATGATTGAATTCAGAATATTTCTGTTACTCAGAAAAAACATCCATAGACACACTGGCAGTCACTGGCCTGTCTCCCCAGCCCCACCCCAAGTCCCTGGTGACCACTGATCTACGCTGTAGTATTTCCACGGAATTATCTGTTCTGGACAATTCATAGAAATGAAATCATACAGTACATGGTCATTTCTGTCTGGCTCTATTCACCTTGACATCCGTTTTCCCAGTTCAGCCTGTGTCACTATTTGTTACTGAATGGTATTCCGTTGTGTGGATGGACCACAGCGCATTCCTCCGTTCCTCAGTCACGGAGGTTCGGTTCCTTCCACTTTTTGACCACGTGAATAACGCTGCTAGGAACATTCGGACACAGTTTCGGAGCAGACACATGTTTCCAAATCATATATGCCTACGAGTGGAATTGCTGGGCATGTGATAATCTGTTTAGCTCTTTGAGGCACAGCCAAGCTGTTTCCGGAAGCAGCTGTACCCGCCTACTCTCCCATCCGGCGTGCATCTGACCCACGCTGGGCCTCAGCTCCCTAATGGCCAAGCCTACCACGTGGGTGTACATGCGCATCCACGTGTGCGCGTGCGCGCGCGCGCACACACACACACACACACACACACACACACAAAACTTGAATAGTGGCCAAACTAAATGGAAACACAGAATTATCTCTGCACCTCATCTGCCAAATACATTAGATCTGGAATCAAAGACCACAGTGACTAGCTAAGTGTGGAGCCCAGACTGGCAGCATTATCACCAGCAGAATCGTCTGGAAACTGGCTAAAATGCAAATCCTCAGTCTCTGCCCCTGGCAAAATGGTTCAGGGGCTCTACAGAGGGGTCTCAGCCATCCGTGCTTTAACGAACTTTCCACATGATTCTCAGCGATAATGGCGAACTAGATGTTTAGAATTCGGTAGTCCTGGATTCAAATTCCAGCCTGTTTTTTCTTTCTTTTTTTTTTTTTTTTGCGGAACCAGGGATTGAATTTAGGCCCTTGCGCTTGCCAGGGAAGCGCTTATTCCACTGAGCCATCCCCCCGCCCCCCCCCCAAAAAAAAAATCCAGCCTGTCTCTTAACAGCTGCATGACCTTGGCCAGTGCTTTAGCCTTCTTCCTTTACCTCACTGTCCTTGTCTGTGAAATGGAACCAGTGTGTACCTCCCTCCCAGCACACCACTGCACCGTGCCGGGGCTGGAGCCCGGGTCTCCCCGTTCCCAGGCTGGTGCTCCCACCCCAGGATGCTGCCGATATCTCTGCACCTTAGGAAGGCTCCAGAGACTTGATGTCCCCAAGGTTGGTGGCCAGAGAAGGGCTTTGTTTCATTCTGTGAGTCCTCTAAAGGAAGAAATGACCAGGGAAAGTTACCAAAAGGGAGGTCAATGTTTTGTTTTTTTTTTTTTTGGTTTTTTGGGTTTTTTTTTTTTTTTTTTTTTTTTTTTTGTAATTTAGGGAAGGATCTAAAGGGTGTTCAGGGTCTCACTACTAAGTCGGACTCATAGTGATCTGCCTGTTTACAGCCTCCCAAGAATTGGGATTACAGGTGCGCCACCACTCCCAATCTAAAATAGGAAATTATTATTATTATTAATTTATTTATTTATTTTTGCGGAACCGGGGATTGAACTCAGGCCCTTGCGCTTCCCAGGGAAGCATTTATTCTGCTGAGCCATCTCCCCGGCCCAATGTTCTTAACCAGGGCTGCTCAAAGATAGAATCATCAGCCCAAGATGCAGTGATATCTGGTCATTAAGAGAATCCGAGCAGCATCTGATGTCCATCTTTCCAGGGTAAAGAGGGAAGGCTTCCTGGAGTGGAAGCTGGCGTGGGCGATCTCTGAGGTGTCCGTCCCCACTGGAGCGGAGCAGTGGTTTTGCCGATTTGTCTCCTTAGCGTCCTCTCTCCAGGGGACGAGCTTCTACCCTGATTGGCCAATGAGAGCAGCTCATCTTCCATGACCACACTGATTGGTTGAGAGAATAGCATGTGACCCAGGCTGACCAATCAGACTCTTTTTCTGCTAGAGCCAGCCATAGTGCTGTCCACCCTTGAAATCCCACTCTGGTGAGCCTGTAGAATTCCTCTTCTTTTGCTTATGACTGGGGTTTCTGTCCTTGCAACTGACAGATACTCCCATTGAACAATACGGGCTTTCCTTGCTTGTATTGGGGCTTGTCCCCCTCCAACATTACATTAAAACAACAGTAAGACAAACAGTAGTTTAAAGGCACTTGAAATCTGTAGTCTCAGGCACATGATGGTGCACACCTATAATCCCAGCACTCTGGAAACCTGAGGCAGGAAAACCACAAATATGAGCCCAGGCTGAGAAATTCAGCAACTTGGCAAGGTCCTGTCTCAAAATTAAAAAATATTTAAAAATTAAATAAATAAATAAAGAGGGTTGATGTTGTAGCTTAGTACAAATGCCCTGGCTTCGGCCCGCTGTCACACACACACACACACACACACACACACACACACACACACTCTCTTAGCCTTTCAGTGGGTGGATGGGGATGTCTAAGGAATTTCAGTTTTGCCACACAGCCAAATGTTTTGAAATCCATTTCTTCCACCTTTCTCTTCATTGCTTCTCACATTCAGGATACCCAGCCCTAAACTTGCTCCTTTCTTCTCCAGAAACTCAAAATTTTCTTCTCAAACCCAGTCCCAGCTGGGACTCTTACTGCCCTCAGAAGGATCCAAGGAAGTCCCCAAAGAGGAGAAGGGGACCAACACTGGGCCCTGGCAGGTTTGTGAATGGAGCAAAGCATTTTGGGAAACATCAGTGAGAGACAGAGGTGGATTTCTTAGATAGAGGTGGATTTCTCAGGCAGTTAGAAAATAAGAGAGAATGCAAGGACACTGCAGCATGAGGAACTGAAGGAAGAAGCAAGTTGTGGAGTCCAGCCCTGCTTTTCAGAGGAAAAAGGTCAGTTGTTATAGCATGGCTGAGCCATACTGGGGTCTGTCTGACCATCGCCTCTGGTCTGGCTTGTCGAGGTGGCTTTGAAGAAGCCAAGGGGGACAATTTGTTCTCTCTCTGTTTGAGGTGAGCCCAGGTTTGTGGCAGGTCTGCTGGAATGTACTATGAGTAGGTTTAGACAATGACTTGAGACTTACACCCGGTGGTAACTGGCAGTCCCTGTAACCTGCTCTCTTGTGTCTTCAGTCTTCAAGGGGGATGCGGTAAATTATGTAAATTTAGGATTAAGGAACCTTGTGTTACCAGTTTTCAGACAGATGCTTCCCAAACGCCTAAACAATTGCTGAGCAAGGACTTGTCCCTGAGTTCCGAGGTAACAAAGGAGACAGAAGCAAAATGGCCTGCTTTTAGTTACATACTGGGTGACTGTGGACCCAAGTGAAGAATTTTTTTTTTTAAATTTAAATTTTATTTATTTTATGTGTGTGTGTGTGTGTGTGTGTGTGTGGCCAGCTCAGTCCACCAGGGGGCAGGGCTGGGTGGCATGTGGTGCTGGGGATTGAACTGTGGTCCTTGTGCTTTGCTAAGCTTGTTCTAAGTAGGTGCTTTAGACCACTGAGCCCTCTCACCAGCCCAAGAATTTTTTTTTTTTTTTTTTTTTTTTTTTTTTTTTTTTAGCAAAAGCAGCTTTTAAATCATTGCCTCAGAAAAAGATACAAATCTCACTTTTAATGAATAACAGGTGACAGGCCCAGGAATGTCCCTTTTCCCCACAGTCATCTCCATCTCATTGTTGTTTGTTCGTCTCCCGCCTTTCCCAGTGGCCTCTGTTATCCCTGCTGAACACTTTCCCAGCCTTGCTGACATTTCCCATTTCTTTCCTCCTTCTTTTTGTGGTGCTGGGATCAAACCCAGGACTTCACCTATGCTAGGCAAGCACTGTAATCCAGAGCCACGCCTCCAGGCCCTTGGTAGGCAAGAGAGAGAAAAGCTGTGAATCCTTCCCAGTAATGTGGTTCTAGTTCCCTTGCTGCATATTATTCTTAACTTTTCAGATCAGTAGAAGATTATAAAATCCCAGCTATGGAAAAAATCATGACCATGAAGTCATCCTTTCAAAGGAGGTACTAAGATGCCTTAGGCATGAGTCATATGCCAACTTTAAATCAGTAAATGTCGAGTAGCTGCTGTGTGCCAGCCAAGAGCCAGGAGCAGGAGGCTTATGGGATTGTGTGTGCCTGAGCCCTGACATCCAGGTTTGCACCTACTATGTGCTAGACCTACTGTGTGCTAAGTCACTGAGGATAGCGTCAGAAGCAACATAAAGTGCACAGCAATTAACCCTGTGAAATTGTGATTAAGTAGCAACAGAGAGACTGTGAGGGTTTGAATGGATGCCCTACAATTCATGTTTTGAGAATTTAATCCTCCCAACAGTGTTGGGAGATGGAATTTAACAGATGAATACCCTGACAGAAAGGACTTGGGAGTGAGCCCTCTGTCTCTCTTCCACGCTTCTCCATGGAAGATAGGGCTCCCCTACCCTCCAGGAGATTTTGGTGTTCCAGGCACCATCTGGGAAGCAGAAAGAGAAGACCCTCACCTACCAGCACCCTGATCTTGGCCTTCCTGGCCTCCAGAACTGTGAGAAGTACATTTCTATTCAAGTGAATTGTCCAGTCAGTGGCATTGTGTTGCAGCAGCACAAAATGGACCTAAACAGAAATGTACATATGTGTTGGGAGCAAATTAAAGTCAGGGGTGAGGAAGTCTCCCTGACGAAGTGACATGAGTTCAGGCATTTAAGACATTTGATGCTAAAATGTCACAACAAGGCCAAGGGGAGGTTGTAGTGGATAGCTGACTGGTGGTCAGCTTCTTACTCCCAGCTGACTTGAACTAGAGTGGAGCTGGGTGTGGGAGGCCCACCTGAGGGTTGGCGCCAGCAGCATAAGAGGCAGAAGGGGAGAAGCTGTTGGAACACGGTCAAGGAGGCTGTTTGGAGAATCTGTTGGAAGCCGTTGGTTCTCCTGGGCTGGTCTGCTGGGTGACCTTGTCATGCTGGCTTTCCTGATGAACTTGGCTCTTCTTGTCGGAGCAGGAGCTCAGGACCTTCATTGTCTCTGAGAATGGCTGTGGCTCATTTGGGAGGAGCTCTGGTCCTCATCTTGAGCATTGCTTCCTGCCTCCTGAGGGGAAGATGGTGCACAGCTCAGCCTCCTGGAGAAGCTTGTCACGTTGGCTTTCATGATGAGGACTCCGCTTTCCTCATCACTGGAGAAGCTCGGGACCTCACTGTTGCTGAGGATGGCTGCGATACCTTTGGGGGCGCTCTGGTCCTTACCTTGAGTGTCGCTTCCTGGCTCCAGTGCAGCTCCCTCAACCTGCTAGCACAGATCCTTCACCCCGCTGGCACAGACTTCCTAGCTTCCACCACTGACTTTTAGGCCTTCCCAGGGCAGATACATGAAGCAGGCCTGCATGAGACTTTGTCATGCGTTCTAGGCCTCCAGTTGGACTTGTGGAAGGCATTGTTGTCAGCTTTAGGTTTTCAGTTGGACTCATGCAAGATATTAGGACCCAGACCCTCAGCCGAATTCTTTGGTCTTTAGTATATGGACAGACTTCCTGCACTTTTTGTATATGATTCTTGGGTAAGTTCTCATAAAATAATATTACAATATGTGTCCCATATTCTATTGTTCCCCTTGCAAAAACCCCAAACCATGACAGGACTATAAGTCTGGGAAGAACATTTCTGGTATAAGGATCCTTGTTTGGAAGGCTAGGGGTGAGGAACAGGGTATGGGAAAGATGGGCACCTCAGGACTTTGTGGCTGGAGCTCTGAGACCCCCAGGGGGCCTCCATGGATGGTAAGAGCTTCGCATCCCAGAAGAGATCTTGAGCCTCACTGGGAATCAGAAAATTTCAACAGGAGCCGCATAGGGTGCTCAAGGCTTAGGACAGGCTTTGTTCTCATTAGAAAAGTTCGCTGCGGTGTTAGACACGGGCTTCTCTGATGGGGTCTCCTTCCATCCAGAGGTGTGCTGGTGGCTATACCCACAATTCATGATGCTGCTAGTGTAACATCATCAAGTTGGGTGACCAGGGGCATTCACACCACCGAGACCCTCAAACACAACCCAGAAGCCTCCACGGCCACCAGCTGTTAACACTAGTCAGTGCCATTGCTTTTGCCTAATATCCCAACCTGAAAAGGATGCTGGCATGCCAGTGCCCGCCGTGCCAACTGGGAGAGTTCAATGACCTTCACGAATCAGGAAGCGATCAAGACTGAAGACATATCTTCTCATGTCCCTGTAACCACACGGAGCCTGAGTAGTAGAAGTCCTTCAGCCACAAGCTTTGCCGATGAAAGACCAAGGCCCTAATGTCAGCTGTTACTATAATTAGGTGAGTGACAGAAACAATTTCGCTGAGTTTCACCTGTTTAAAGGAAATATCAGCAATACCCACTGTGCAGAGCTGTAAGGATTAAGTTCTCTAATGTGTATTCTTCAACATACTGTCGTCATCCCAGCCAGAGGTCACCATGGAGACAGAGGACAAACAAACTTCTGGCTCTAATCCTGTTTTTCATTCAAAGTGTGATTTAGATTTTCTTCTGAGACACTCAGGTACTTTAAGGCATTTTTTTTTTTTCCTTTAAAAAAGGAGACTGTGGTACCAGGGATTCAGTACCCAGTCCTGCACACCACACCAGCCCCACCCCTGGGGTGCACTGAGCCAGCGAACGAGACACACACCTGTAATCCCAGCACTGGGGAGGCTGAAAATAGGAGAATCACTGTGAGTCTGAGCTGCATAGTGAGACCCTGTACCAAATACATAAAAAGAAAAAAGGTGACTGCTCGCTTGGGTCTACAGATGCTGAATAGGTCACTAAAAGCAGAACAGATTTGACCTTTATTTTGTATCTGTCTCCTTTGTTAAATTTTGAGTTAAATCACTTCTCCTCTCTGCTTATGGGTACAGCAGTCCTTCAAAGGTATATCTGAGAATTAGCAAAACAAAGCTGATTAGCCTTAAGTTTACATAAACTATCTCACTCCCCTACTGGGACTGAGCAAATATGAGCTTTACAGACTTTCAGCTAGGCCCAGAAGCCCCCAGGGCCTTAAAGCCACAGTCACTTTGGTTTCCAGCAAAGCCTCACAATACCGAAACCACCCCAAGCAAAGACAGTGACCTCGTGGTGTCTGCTGCCTGTGAGCTTCAGGCAGCAGGGGGGGTGGTTCTCCCCAGGCCTACACAGAAGCAGAACTGAGATACTGATCACCAGACTCTAGCCAACCCCAGCAACTCTGGCCTTGCTCTTTTGTGAGCAGGACAGTCGGACCCTCCACGTCACACCTGTGGTGCCCTTAGTTCCCCAGTGGAAGCCCCTTCCCTGTTTTCTCTTTCCTTTGTGAGGGGGTTGGGTTGACTTTTGTGAGCAGCTACAGCCTTTGTTTTCTCTGACATTCCACTTTAAGCCTGAGTGCCCAGTTTTGATTCCCAGTGTCACTGAAGCAAGGACCCACAATAGCCTGGAACACAGCTCTACTGAGTAACAAGTATGCTGTCAAAGTACTATGGGCTGTTTTCAATAAGGGGACATCAACAGCCATAGATCCTCCCCACAGGGGATTTATTATCGGTATTTGGAAAACCTGAAAGAAACCAAAGTCGTTCACAGAGGATCGAGGTATTGACAGGCCATGGAAACTGGCTGTGATTTTCAAATCTGTATCTACAAAAATCTCTTCTTTAAAAGATCTTGAGAAAGCCAAGAGTAGTGCAAGTTTATGACATCATTTCCACCAAGGAGCTTCGGCTCTTTCAACTGGAATCCCAAGACCACAGGAATAGCTCAGCAGCAGTGACAGCAGTGTCTTCATTTGTCTTTCCATATGCCATGGCTTGGGATCTGGATCTTTTTACCTTTTTGGGGGGTGAGGGGTACTGGGAATTGAACTCAGGGCCTCACGTTTACGAGGCAAGCACCGTGCCACTAAATCCCCAGCCCAGATCTGGCTCTTTTTGACAAAATTCGACATGTTTGTTCTTCCCTGCACCTTTCTCACCCTGGCTCATAATTTTAAGTTAACAAACTGCTACAAGTTTGGGTAAGTTAGATTTCTCAAGACATTTGTGTGTGTGTGTGTGTGTGTGTGTGTGTGTGTGTGTGTGTAATGTTAGGGATTGAGCTCAGGGCCTTTTTTCAAGCTAGCCAGGTACTATATCCCTGAGCTACACATCCAGCCCTTTTCAAATTTTATTTTGATATAGGGTCGCACTAAGCGACACCTCCAAGGCATGGAACCCATAGGAATACAGCCTCTGTGGGCCACTGGGAGAAGCCACCGGTTGAGCTCAAGGCATGATATCAATCTTGAAATTTCCAGAAAATTCCTGAAATTTCTAATGTTTGCTGTCTTAGCCAGAGAACTTTTAGATTCATCAAACGCTGAGAAAACCTTACTTTCTCTCCCAAGAAGTGGCAGGAGCCAAAGCCAAGAGCCAGCATCTGCGACAGGAACATGGGCTACAACTGTCACTGACACCCAAAGGCAGTGTGGTTGGGGAGGCAGGTGGGCCGCGACCAGGTCAGAACCCAGCACCTACCCGCAGCGTAAGGTCTCCAGGCGCTCGGATGGCAGCTTCCATGTCTATAAGGCGGAGACAATAACTCCTTCAAGATCTGTGTAAGGACAAAACAAAACCATGTTTAGTAAGTGACAATTGATAAAAGAAACTTTTTACAGTGCTCTAAATTTAATTGCAAAGGGCCAGCCGAATAGCTCAGCAGATTAAAGGACCTACATGCAGAGGCCAGGGGTTCGATCCCTGGGCCTGCTGTACCAGCCCTGCCCCTGGGGTGCGCTGAGACGGCAATTGAGACTGGGCGTGGTGGTGCGCACCTGTAATCCCAGCTCTTGGGAGGCTGTAAACAGGCAGATCATTACAAGTCCGATGTAGGAGTAAGACCCTGAACACTCTGTAGACCCTTTCCTAAAAAAATACCCCCCAAAAATTTTTTTTTTAAATTTCAGAGTTCTTAAAATAGAGGGGGAAGAGGTAAAGGAAGTTAATCAGATGACCGCTTTGGGAGAAACTAACCAAAGGCCCTTTCAGTTTGAATGTCTGACGGTGACTGTGTCCTCTCCTGACAGACCTTTCTGCACTGTTGAGGGCACAGCACGGAGAGGCAGCGCTTCTCTCAGGCCTCCTGCCCGCGCCGGGGCTTTCCTGCCCTTCTCACCCGCAGGCAGCGTGGGTTCCCTCTAGACAGCTTACACTCTCTCCCCTCAAGTTTTTGTTATAAAACTACTTTTAGCTCCATGTCTAGTGGTCATTTTCCCATCTGCTATCCAGTGAGGAGAACTCATTCCAGGGCGTACTCCTGTCCTGACTAAAACCTGTAAAGATTTATAGTTATAGGGCCAGGGAGATGGCTCAGTAGAATAAGTGCTTGCCTGGCAAGCACAAAGTCCTGAGTTCAATCCCCCTGTACTACAAAAAAAAAAAAAAAAAAAATGTAGTTTTAAATTTCATTTATTTACATATTTTGTGGTACTGGGGATTGAACCCAGAGCCTTCATACTGAGATATCTATTCACTTACTAATTTACTCATTTTTATTTTAAGATAGGGTGTTGCTAAGTGGCTAAACTACCCAGGTTGGGCTAGGACTTTCTTCCTCCTGCCTCAGCCTCCCCGAGTACTGGGATTACAGGTGTGTGCCACCACACCCAGCTTCTGTACCCCTTTCTAAGGTTGGGTGGATGCTGTTTGGTTAAATTTTTTATTTTTATTCATACGTATTTACAATGCATAATGATTATATACACTGTGGGAAGTGGTGCATGTGTGTAACACATCGATTCTTTTCTCCTTTTCCTTTCATCCATTGAATAGATATTCCTTTTCAATCTTTTATCTTTTCTATTTTGCTGGTCTAGAGATTAAGCCCAAGGCCATTTGCAATGAGCTACGTGCTGGGGACTCAGTCCTAAGTCAGCTCCTATGTTTGTTTATGTTTTGGAGGCTGGGTCTCACTAAATTGCCAGGTGAGGCTTGAACTTGCAGTCCTCCTGCCTCAGCTTCCCAGAGTGCTGGGAATACAGGTGTGTACCACCATAGCCTGCAACCTTTCTCTTTTAGAGCTCCTTCAAGCTCGAGAGTTTTGGTTTAACATAACTATGATTAATTTTAGAATAAAAGTGATTTTTTTTCTTATTAATTATTTAAAAACCTGGAACACACACATAATTAGAAAGAAGAAAGTTTGAAAAGAAAATCTATATCACCCAGAGCTATGCCAGGGCTGGGATTATAGGCATGCGCCACTACAACCAGTTTCTACACTTTTTTTTGGTTTGTTTAAATATAGGGTCTACAGGGTCTCACTACATAGATCAGACTCATAGTGATTCTCCTGTATTCAACCTTCCAAACACTGGGATTGCAGGTGGATGCCACCAGGCCCAGTCTCAATAGCCGGGGATCGAACCCCAGCCACAGCACTCTGCCTAAGCAGGTGCGTTAGTGCTCTGAGCTCTCCGGCTGGCCCTCTACACTTTGTTACTGGGCCTGTATTTCAGTACTCGTGTTTCTCATTGTACCACAAACTCTTCCATACAGTTAAAAACAGAAATTACAGGAGGCTATTGTATTGGACTAAATGCCTGCAAGGGGCCCAGATAAATGAGACTAAAATGCAGAATAGAGTCACTCAGGCTGAAGCTCAGTCACCAAACAGAAACTAAACTGTGTGTTTGGTCTTCTGAGAAATCAGGAGATGCAGAAGGCTGGCAGATTTTCTAAACCATCTAGTTTTAGTTGGCATGGTGAAGAAGTTCCGCCCCCTTGAGCTCTGTGCGGGCGCGCGCGCGCACACACACACGCACACGCACACACACACACCCCCAAGGGCAACCTGAGGTCACCTGATGTTAAACAATTTCTCCCACACCCCCACCAGTAAGCAAAGCAACTGACATGTTGAATATGTTTTTGTTCTTTGCTTCCACTTTCTTTAGCCCTTCTTTGTCTATAAAACTGACCTCTCTACGGGAGATATAGCTCAATGGAACAAGCCTTTGCCTGGCAAGGTCCTGAGTTCAAGTCCCAAAAGTGCAAAAAAAAGAAAAAGAAAACTGACTTCTGCTCCGCTCCTTAGAACGCATTCTCCTGTTGTGTGGAAGAAATTCTAGCATGGAAGCAGGATCTTTAACTGCAGCCCGACCACTGGACCACTGGGTTCCTACTGGGGATTAAGGCAGAAGACACTTTTTTTTTTCTTTTTTGCGGAACCAGGGATTGAACTCAGGCCCTTGCGCTTGCCAGGGAAGTGCTTATTCCACTGAGCCATCTCCACACTTTTAAAGCGCCCACCTCGGTAATCCTATGACGTGGATCCCACCTGTGGCATCCAAGACGTGGCACCGTGGCCTTGGGCTCTGCTAAGTGGGAGCCCCTAATAATGTGGTCATTAGTGATAAACAGCTTTCCTCTCCTCCTCGCTCCCCGACAAGTTTACAGATGCAACTCTACACCCCCACTCCCGCGGAGCAGTGGGACCCGACGCCGGAGCGCAGCGCAGCCGTAGCCTGGCGCCGCGCCTTCTCCCGCGGGGCTGCCTCCGCCTAATCCCGGCAGCTCGGGGGCGGTGCTGGCTCCGCCCCATCGGCACCGCCCGGTTACCTGCCGGGCTGCCGGGACTTGTGCCCAGCCCTGGAAGCCCCGGGACAGTAATGTCTGGGCCCGGCCGGTGGGCCCCCCTGCTGCTCTGCCTGCTGCAGGCCGCTCCAGGTAAGGGTGCGGGGCCAAGGGGCGCGCGATCGAGGCCGGCGCGGACGCGGGGTGGGGACCCGCGGGCCCTGCCTACCATTCCGGGTTAGCTCGCTACGGAGTAAACGATCCTGAGTCTGAAAATCTTATTGGGAAGGAAGCACAGCCAGCCAAGTCCAGTTTGGGTTCGGGAGAGCTGGGGAAAGAGACAAAAGAGTTGAATAGTATTACTGGTTCGAGTACTTCTCAATCGCCTTCTACCGTCGCGACATCGGCGACAAGTTTGACTCAGACTAGTAAGGGAAAGAGGACAGAAGCGCCCTGCCGCTTTCCGCACAGGCCTGGGGACAGAGTCCCTGCTGGGACTTTTAACCAAGTTTATCAGCAGATTGCAAAATACCTCTGGTTAGGACCCAGCCACCAAACTCCCAACTTACCTGGAAGAGCCAGGCCCCCAACTAGTCCCCCACCCCCACCTTCCTCATGTTAGACCTGCAGTTAGAAGCTAGGTCCTCGGACTAATCCCAAAAAATCATAACAACTAACTTATTTTTTTTTTTTTTTTGAGCAACTTCTTTTTGCCGGGCACCACATTGTCCTTTTTAAGCTTAGAAATCCAGCTGTCCTCTAAGGTGGATAGTCTGCTTTTTCAAGTGAGGAAACAAGAGGCTTGCAACAGTTAAGAAAGAGACTTACACCAGAACAGCGAAACACACCGAAGTGGGAGGTCTGAGGCTGCCGCTGGGCCAGCCTGTGCCTCAGGTGGGCAAGGGAGGGTGCGGTCCGTCCATGGGTAGATGCCAGTGCCCCATTTCTTTGCCTGGCACCTAATGACGGACCTCCCCAAAGGCAGATTATTTGACCTTTGTCTCTGAGCCCAAGGACCATTCTATAAAGGGGAATGATTGCCACCTATTAGTCTTCTTTGTCCCAAAGTTTGAATTTGGTTTTGCATATCAAAGGCCAAAGGGCTAGGGAGACTTTGAAAGCTTGTAGTGTGGCCACTCTGGCTGCAGTGTTTAAGGTGGCCAAGCTCAAATTTCAAGCCACCCTGCCCATGGGATCCCTTCCTGGTGGCTGTGGCTACTTGCTGGACAGCCCAGGAACCCAGAGTTACCGTCACAGGGATCCAGCTCCTGCCAGAGGGCCCAGGATGGGTGGACGCAGGACCTACATTTGAGTCTTAGATCTCAAGGAGACGGCCCAGGCTGGCAAGCTGAGCTGAGAGCCAACGCTAGACCTAGGCCTGCCTTCCCTGGTGCCATTTCCAGAAGGCGTGTGGACCTCCATCCCGGCCCAGTGGCAACTCAGGGCTCAGACTTCTTCCAGACCACGAGCTTGTCCACAGGGCTGCTCCCTTCAGAAACCCTGGCACGCAGAGGTCAGCGGTGCTGGTTAAGGCCACACAGGCTCCATGAGAACCTAGAAGAGGAAGCAGGGTCAAGAACTCAGACTTTGGAGTTGGCCGGGCCTGGATCTGAATCCTGGCTCTTCTACTCATTGACTAAGAGCACCTCTGTCTTCCCACCTGTGATGCTCGTAATTCTTAGCCACCTCCTATGGTGTGGTGTTAAAGAGAAAATTCAGTTAAAGTGTTGGGCACAGCCTGGCTCATGACTAGAACAAAATATATATTAGCTACCATTGCTATTTTCTTTCTTTTACTTATTTGATACAGAGCCTCACACAGCTGAGACTCATAGTGATCCTTCTAACTCAGCCTCCCCAGCCCTGGGATTACAGATGTGCACCACTATGCCCAGTTCCGGGGCTGGCACAGCAGGTGGTACCGAGGCTCAAACCTGGGTCCTTGCGCTTGCCGGGCAGGCACTTAGACTGCAGAGCTATCTCCCCAGCCCTCCCATTGTTCTCTTCATTGTCGTGATCGCCACCACCACCCTTTAGAGCTGTCACAGAAGACTCTGGAGGCAGTGATACTGAATCAAGTCTTTCAAAGTGCAGAGTCCAGGGACATCAGAAGAGGGAAGTGGCTTGAGAACAGCAGAAAGGAAGGTTGGCTGCAGCCTGTAAGCCTGTGGGGGAGACGGGGCCTGCTGCCTGGGCCAGGCCCCACGAACCTCGATAAAGAATGTGGACTTGGAGTCCAGGCATGATGGCGCACACCTGTAATCCTAGCGCTGGGGAGGCTGAAAACAGGAGGATCGCTGTGAGTCTGGGCTGCGTGGTGAGACCCTGTACCAAATACATGAAAGCAAAGAAGTGTGGCCTTCATTCCCAGTAGGGCAAAGGCCTACAAAGGACTGCGTCATGCTGTAATTGCAGCGTATTCGGAGATGAAGGTTAGCAGTGTGAGGACGGAGTGTCCAGGAGGGAAGGAGAAACCAGTGAAAGGTGGACAGGGAACATGTCCCCGAGACAGTGACCTCAAGAGTATGACCAAAGCCAAGAGGCGAGGCAGGTGGACATCCAGGGCAGCACTGTCTACACAGAGGAAGCAGCAGGAGCTGAGGCCCAGTGGGGAGCCAAAGAACCGGGGACCCTGTGAGACCCCCAGGGAGTAGGGAGCAGTGGGGCAGGGAGTGGGGCTGGCTGACCCCTGGGGGTGACAGGGAAGACTTGGGGACTGACGTGGTGTGAGGGCAAGTTCTCACTTTCATCTTAGCCCTTACTGCTATGGAGAGGGTGGATGGAGGGGGACGAGGTGTTCTGAGATTCTCTGGTAAAATTGGGGCTCCACTCTGAGCGGGCTACCATTCCTATCAAGGGAAATGACCCGGGTGTTTTCTGTACTCCTTTCACTGGCTCTTCTTTTAACTGGCAGCTCCCTAACGTGTAGTTGTTCCAGCCCCCAACCTCGAGCCCCCCACCCCAAGATGAGTTTGCCCTGGCAGAGGCTCCCTGGCTCTTGTCTGTCCCCTGTGTGCTGCCTGGCCATCGCTCTGGTACTAGGAGCCAGACTTAACATTCTCCCGGGTGTCCTGGGGAAACCCCTAGTTCATCAGATAAAAGGCACAAATGCAATGTGTCAACCACTAGGAAATAAGGTCAAGGATTTATTACTCAGATCCTGGATAGGGACAGCCCAGGCCTCTGTCCCATGGTGAGGTAAGGCAGGAATAGAGGGTCTGGGAGAAGGAGCCGGAAGCAACTGACAGTATTCATAGGAAAATGCTTGAATGGTCTACTTAAATAAGGAGTCTCTGGGCAATCGGGGAGCCCGGTCTGCTAGGTGAGAAAGATGCCCGTAAGTTCTCATCTCTGTTCCCACTGTTGGGGTGTGTGACTGTCAGCTTGTGCTGTGTTCCCCTTTACACCAGGGTGAGAGCAGGGGAGTGGGGTGGGAACCCTTTGGAGGGGTTCAGGTTATTGCTGTGTTCATCCACTGAGGAAGCATTTATTGTGTACCCATTGTGTGCCAGGGGCTGGGAGACCCCAGCAACAGGTGCTGCAGTCACTGAAAGCGAGATGCTCCTTGACACCCTCAGGGCTGTGGACCCCTGGGGTCCAGGAAGGGAGCAGAGATGGTTCTTGCTCTGTGGGGTTCTGCAGGTCCCCTCAGCTGCTACAGAGGAGGGGGCCTCCCCTCATGGTCCTGGGGGCTAGGAAGAGGAAGAGCCCAAAGCACACCCAGCCGTCCCCCCTGGTTCCTCAGAGTTATGTGGAGAGCGGCCCAGAGCTCCCTGCTTAACTGCCTCATGGCGCGTTCCTGGAATCCCAGCACTCTGCAGAGCTCAGGCGGGAGGCTCACAAGCTTAGGCCCAGCTTGAGCACTTTAGCAGCTTAGCGAGACCCTGTCTCAAAACTAACAAGGACTGGGATGTAGGTCAGTGTGAAGGCTCAGCATTCAATCCTCAGTATTGAAGGAGAAATAAACAAAAAGAGCTCATGTTTTCATGACCTCTTTCTTCCCCACAGGGAGACCCTTTGTAGCCCCTCCCCGGAATGTGACACTGTTCTCTCAGAACTTCAATGTGTACCTGGCGTGGCTCCCAGGGCTGGGCAACCCCAAGAATGTGACCTATTTTGTGGCCTATCAAAGGTAAGTAGGAGCCTCCGGACTGTGGGTGGGGGCAGGAGAAACAGCTCAGGGAGAGCTGGGTGGTCCCCAGTGGTTCTCTGGGTCCCATTTGTGATGGCATATGGCAGATATGTGGGGAGGGACTTGTGATAAAGGTTGGAAATGGTGGCGATGATGTGGTGTGGAGAACAGTGAGCAAGTGACAGACAGGCCGGGGCGGGTCAGTCTTTGAGGAACGTTGGAGCACGCATTGGGTGAAATAGGAAGCCAGGAGACCAGAGGACAGAGTACATAAGTGCCCAGTTAAGGATCTTGAGTTGTTCCAGCTGATTAGTGAGGATAGCCACAGGGCCAAGGGCTGATACTGTCCCTGCGTAGCGTGACTGACAGAATCATTAGTAAATACACTTTCCCGGGTGGAGCTGGGCAGAGCCCAGGATCCTTCCCAACCTGGAAACCCAGGTTGCCATTGCTCACTCAGAGAGGAGTCTAAACTTGGAAAGCAGGGCTGGGGAGATAACTCTGTGGTCTAAGCACCTGCCTGGCAAGCTCAAGGACCTGCGTTCGATCCCCAGTACCGCATGCTGTGTGGGGCCCGGAACTGGGAATGGTGGTGCACACCTGTAATCCCAGCCCTCAGGGAGGCTGAGGCAGCAGGATGATTACAAGTCTGAGGTGAGCCTGGGCTACGTAGTGAGTTCAGGACCAGTCTGAACTGTGTACAGAGACCATTTCAAAAGAAAAACAATGAAAAACGAATGGTGATACTCTAACAGCATTAGTTATCTCATTTGTTACTTGCAATTATTTTATAAAAATATACATTTGCTCATTTGATATCTAGGGGCTCAAATAAGCAAGGCAGGATAAATGACTGATTTTCTTTTTTTATGTAGTTAGTACAGGGTCTATAGGGTCTACGGGGGTCTCACTACACAGATCGGACTCGTAGTGATTCTCTGTTTTCAGCCTCGAAAGAGCTGGGATTACAGGCACGCACCACCGTGCCTAGTCTCAATCGCTGCCTCTCGTCGCATCCCACAGTGGGGCCAGCACAGTACGCCAGGTGTCGAACCCTAGCTGTTGCGCTCTGCCTAAGCAGGCATTTTAATCTGCTGAGCTATTTGGCTGGCCCACTTTTCATTAATTTTACTAGAGTATGTGTTGATGTTGGTTATCCTGGGTTTATTTCTTTATTTATCTTTTTAGTCAATTCTCCCCCACGTTCACCCTCTCTTTCTTTTGTAGACCTGGGATGTAACCTAGGGCCTGTGCACTCAGCTACATCCCAGCCCTTCTTCAATTTTTTTTTTTTTAATTTTGACACAGAGTCTCACCTAGGCACTCAGTTGTCCAGAGCGATCGTCCTGCCTCAGCCTCCCACAGTGATGGGATTACAGACATGCACCACCATAACTGAGTTAATATTCTCTCTTCGTATATACTTCTAATCTTTTATGAGGGGGATTTTTTCTTTTCTTTTTTATATTTTCTGTTCTCTTGCTTTGATTTTCTTCTTTAGCTCCAAGAAGATAAGTTAAAGGCTCTGTTCTCTTAAGTTCAAGAGCCTTAGACAAAGGAGATATTAGTTGTTTTGTTTTTTGCTTTTTGTGGTACTGGCGATTGAACTCAGAACCTTGTACTTGTCATGCAGGTGCATAAGCTGATGAGCTATCTCCCCAGTCCTTTGATTTTCTTCTTTAAGTACTCATTAATCTGTATGTTGGATTTTTTTTTTCTGTCTTCATTATTTGTTTCTCTCAAGTCCCATTTATGTATTTATTTGTGGTGTTCTCTAAGTGGACTAGATTTCACTCAGTTTTCAAAAGTTGCCTGCTTCTGTTTTGTGGTTATTCAACATCTCATTGTATTCTTTATCTTGATACTTGCCCTTAAAAATCTAGTCCTTCTCTCAATGACACATATAAAGAATGCCTTCCTTAAAAGAGAGAGAGAGAGAGAGAGAGAGAGAGAGAGAGAGAGAGAGAGAATGCCCTCCTTTTCTGTTTAAACCAACAAGATGGAATTAAAGCGTACCTAGAACAAAATTTTAAGTATCCCTTGACAACTGACATGGGTATACATTGGGAGACCACCACCACAGTCAAAATATAAAACCTGGCCCAGCATGCCTGTAACCCCAGCACTTGGAAACTGAGGCGGGAGGGTCACCATGACTTGGAGGCCAGCCTGGGCTACATAGTAAGACCTTGTCTAAAAAAAAAAAAAAAGCTATCAAACATCTCCACGTAAAAGCTCCTGTGTTCCTCTTTGCATCCAAGCCCAGTCCCAGCCCCCCGGGTAGACTCAAGCAGATCTGCTTTCTGACACTGCAGATTAACTCTGCATGTTCCAGAGTCTCCGACAGATCCATCTGTATAGCGTGTACCCCTGTGCTTCTTTCAATTGGCCAATGGTTCTGAAATTTATCTACATTGTTCCCTACCTTAGTAGTTCGCTCCTTTTCATTTCTGAGTAATATTCCAGTGGGCTGTTTGCTTGTTTTGTTTCATTTTATGTATTTGGTACAGGATCTCAATATGCAATTTGGACATGTGGTGATACTCCTGTTTTCAGCCTCGCCCGCACTGGGATTACAGGTGTACACCACCACACCCGGACTCAGTCGCCAGCTCAGCATGCCCAGGGGCAGGGCCGGCACAGCACACCAGACCGGGGATGGAACCCTGGTCCCTATGCTTGCCTAAGGAGGCGCTTAGTCTGCTGAGCTGTCTCGCCAACCCTCCTACTGCTATTTTTTATCTATCATTTTCCCCAACAGTGACCATTTGGGTTGTTCCCAGTACACCACTTTGCTCAGGCTGTCATATACGCCACTCTGTGGATGACCAAAATTCGTGTTCTTATATGCAAAATTCATCTGCCCCATCCCGACAGCCTTGGCAGCATTGATTCATTCCAGCTTTCATTCTAAGTCCAAAGTCTCATCTGAATATTACCTATATCAGGAACAGTGTGGCTTGAGGCATGAATCATCCTGAGACACAGTTCCTCTCTAGCAGTGTACCCACGAAATCAGCTTCTAAAATGAGACTGTGGAACAGGCATCAGGCATACACTCCCACTCCGGAAGGGAAGCACAAGTGTCAGACAGGTGTGAAAGCGGGCCAAGCAAATTCTCTTAGCTCTTTTTTTTT
>NW_004524668.1:1872525-1876599 GCF_000260255.1 Octodon degus
TGTCCCTGATTCCCTGGGGAGGCACACCCCAGCCTGCAGAGCCTGAGGAGGGGATACCTTGCTCCCCAGTCTTCAAGTGGCAGCAATAACTCGCTGAGCCCATGTCACCCTTGGGGTCTCTCTCCCCTTTTCTTGTGGGAGAGGCAGGCCCACACCTGGGTGGCTCTGTGGGCCCCTGACAGTCTTGCTTCATCTGTCTCCTGTCATCAGCTTGCAAGGCGTCTGCTGACCTCATCCCATCTCTGTTTCTGTTGCCACAGAGTGGGCTGATGAAACCTGTGAGCCAAACCCGTGACCTCTGCCTCAGAGGGTTTCCCACCCAAACCCTTGGTGTTCTCTCCAGAATGTGTTTGCTCCTCTTTTTTTTTTTTTCATTTTAATGAGAAAAAAAGATAAAATAGCAATGAAACAGTTTCAAAGCAGGTGAGTAGGACAGCTACAATAATTAATACATCACACATTGTTGTCTTCATAGTAACTATTCAGAGGACAAGGTGCAGACGTGATATCTTGTCTAAACAATATTAGTACAAACCTTCTGCTCCTCTTTTGTAATCTGAGTAGACTGAGAATTTTCCGCAACTTCAAGTTCTGATTCCTTGTTCTTCCAGTGCCTCTCTTCTCTGCATTTTACTGACGAATCCAGGCCAGTGTCAACACTTTGCTCAGAAATCTCTTCAACAAGGGACTGAAGGCGAGATAGCTTAGCTGTTTAAGCTTCTACTTGGCAAGTGCAAGGTCCAGAGTTCAATGCCTGATACCAAAAAAAAGAAAAGAAATCTTTTCAGCTACATATCCAACTTCATTTCTTTTAGCTTCTACTTTTTTTTTTTTTTTTTTTGAGACAGGGTCTCATTATGTAGCCCAGGAAGGTCTCAAAGTGGCAGTGAACCTCAGCCTCAGCCTCAGCTCCTGAGTGCTGGGATTACAGGCATGTGTTGACATTCCAGCTTCCAGTCTAAGTTTAACCTCTAGGGGCTGGTGAGATGGCTCAGTGGTCTAAAGCACCTACTTAGAACAAGCTTAGCAAAGCACAGGGACCGCGGTTCAATCCCCCAGCACCACATGCCAGCCCACCTCGCCCCCTGGTGGGCTGAGCTGGCCACACACACAAATAAATAAATAAATTTTAAAAAAATAATAATAATAAGTTTAACCTCTATGTTCTGCGAAACACTAGGACACAATTGAGCCAAGTTCTTTTTTTTTTTTAGAGCAGAATTTATTTATTAGGGAAAAGAAAGCTTCTGTCAGAGAGAGGGCCAGCAGGGGACCTAGGTGGGTTACCAAGGAACCTAATTTTTCTAGGGATTTTTATCGAGCAAATCCATGAGGTGAGACAGGCCTAAGGTGGGAAACATGGCAGCTCACCAGGTGGGACAAAACTACGGTCATTCGATGAGATTACAAACATAACTGCTCAGGTAAAATTAATTAAATTGGAATCAAATGGGGAAGTAAGTCACATAGTGAACGGACATGGTGCTTTTCCTGTAGGAGGTTGGATTAGTGACTGGCTTTTTCAAGATGATTTATAAATATTTAAAATATCAATCCCTGAGGCCCATCCCTAGGGTGGTATGTGGGTGCATTTGTTTAATCTTGTCTTGAGGTCTGGCCCACAGCAGGAATGCCCGTCTCTCCCACAGTTGCCTCCTTATTGGGTCGTTTGAGGGCCTGGCCCTGTCCGACTGCCTGTAATATGTCTATCTAACTAGCTTCCTACAACATTCTCTCCTCTGAAGAAGTAAACTGAACTGCCGTGAGGGAATCATGGGTTAAGATACCGCTCTGGCTTCTTCAGGCTGACCGGGGTCAAAGTTGCTGACCGGCAGTCAGAGATACTCTCCAGAGGTTGTACCTAAAGGCCCTCGGTAGACACCAGGCATTTTCATTGTGGGTAGAAGTATACCTTTAGGGTTGGAGGAGACAAATCCAAAGAAACAGTGAAGTATGCATGGGCCAATTAGTAACATCCACAGGATAGTTGTGAAGTCAACAACAACTTGTACCAAGAGGGGCCAGGGAGATAGCTCAGTGGAATAAGCGCTTCCTTGGCAAGTGCAAGGGTCTGAGTTCAATCCCCGGTTCTGGAAAAAAAAAAAAAACTTGTACCAAGAGGAGACAGTAATGGCTTTTTAGAAAAAGGATAAGTGTAAGTTCTAGGGCATTTTAGAGCCTGGAATCATTGATCTGTTGTCTGACATCTTGAGCAGCTATTGAGACATTAGCAGAAGGATCACGAATGTACACGAAACATTTAGTTTTTATAATTGTACAAGTACCTCTTGTTACTGCTGTTAGAGGATCTGATGCCATCTGACTTGGGAGGATGGCTTATCTTATTAATTTCATTTTTATGTAGGAGACAGAGACCAGCTGTGGTGGCACTTCAGGCCTGCTGAGTGTAGTTAGTTAAGGCTTTGTTATGTGTCGAATAATCATTTTCTAGAAAAGATCTACTTCAGCCAAGTTCTTTTATGACAAGAATCACATTTGTCTAGAGCCATGGCTGCCCTCCTTTTCCTCTGCACCCCCACAGAATCACCTTAATGCAATCTGGGCTTTTCTGTTTGCCACAAAACCCTGTCTCTACCCAACACACACCTCCAAATTGGCATTAGCTCCCTAAGGCTGTCGGGATAAAGCACCAAGGGTTCGGTGACTTAATCAATAGAAATTCAGTTTCTTACAGTTTTGTTTTGTTAGGTGGAACTTTTTAGGGTGGCAGGAATTTGAGGTGGGATCTCTCTCTGTAGTTCAGACTCATCTGGAACTCACTATGGAGTCCAGAATGGCCTCCAACTCCCAGCAGTCCTCCTGCCTCAGCCTCTCAGAGTGCCACAGTTACAGGCATGCGAGACTGCACCCAGCTGATAGCCATCTTCCTGATGTGACCTTGCATGACCTTTTTGCTGTGTTGGTGCATTCCTGGTGCCTCTTTCTTCTCAGTAGGACACCTGATGGAGTAGGGCCCCACTCTTAGGACCTCATTTAACCTGAATACCTTTTAAGGCCCTTGCTACAATTACAGTCACACTGAGAGTGAGAACTTCATAGAAATCTGGGGAGAGCGCAATTCAGTCCTCTGTGAAGTAAGCCAGGATGAATATCTATGCGTGGGTCTCTGTGTGGCTGGATCCTTCTAAGGGCAGAATCTTATAATGTACAGCACTATAAGAAATAGTCAAACTGTTTTCCAAAGTGACCTCTGTTTATATGTCATCGTTCATTTCCACAGTGTAGGAAGATCCTAGTTATCTCATGAGCTCACCCACATAGCATGTCAGTCCTGGCTTCAACCATTCTGTGGGCATGTGGCAGTGTTTCTCTTAGCTTCTTCCAACATGTACCTCAAAACTCGCCCCGCCCCACCCATTACCTGGTTCCCAAGCAGTTCCCTCCTGATTAAGGATGCTGAACATCTTTTCACGTGCTTCTGGGACATTCCCGTGGCTTCTTTTGGGAAATGACTCTTAGCTACTTTCCTTGTTGCTGAGGCAAGACCCCCAACACCCACAAGTTAAGGGAGGAAAGGTTTATTGAACTCACTTTGTGGAGGTTTCAGTCCATAATCAGCTGGCTCCAAGGCAGGTGGGTGGCATGGCCAATGGCGGCGGGAGACAGTGAAAGCAACAAGAGCGAAAAGGGCAACAGGTCTCCTTCTGCCCATTTTCGTTCACTTATCCAGTCTGCTGAGGTCAGGGCAGTGCCCATCCAATCAGTGGATGATCGAGCCACCACCCACCCCTAACCCTGCACCCTTAATCCCAGCACTGAACCATGAACCATGAATCACTCACAAACTCTAGATTCAGCCTCCTCCACGAAAGCCCCATCTAACAGCGCACGAGGCTCTGAGGGGATGTCTAGCCACAGACCAGACCAGTGACTCTTCAAGGATGCTACTGATTTTTTTTTCTTTTTTTGTACTGGCAAGTGAACCCAGGACTTTGCACTTGCCAGGCAGGTGCTGTGCCACTGAGCTATATCACAGGAGAGAAAGAGAGAGAGAGAGAGTTAGTTTATAGTACTAGCAATTGAATGTGGGACCTTCACACTGAGCTACATCCC
>NW_004524668.1:1876939-1878852 GCF_000260255.1 Octodon degus
GAGTGCTGAGATGACAGGTGTGTGCCGCTGCACCCCACTAGGGAAATTTTTTTCACTTTCCTCAGGCTTTTTTCTTTGCTTGCATTTGTTGCTAGGGATTGAACCTAGGTTTAAGCTGAACACACACTCCCCCTGAGCTATATCCCTAACCCCTTTTTTTCTCTTTTGAAAGTAAAAAAGTTGTAATTTAATAAAATTCAGTTGGGACTGGGGATATAGTTCAGCGGCATAGCACCCACCTGGCAAGTGTAATGTCCTGAGTTCAATTCCTGGTATAAATAAATAGATTAAGATTAAAAAAAAAAGATTCCGTTTATCAGGTTATGGGTTTTATTCATTGTGATCCCCAACACCACATGCTGCACCAGCCCCGCCCCCAGGGCACGCTGAGCTGGCCAGAGTCTGGGCGTGGTGGCGCATTCCTGTAATCCCAGCACTTGGGAGGCTGAGGCAGGAGGAACATTGTGAGTTTGAGGCCAGCCTGGACTACATAGTGAGACCCTCTCTCAAAAAGAAGGAAGGAAGGAAGGAAGGAAGGGAGGAGGGAGGGAGGGAGGGAGGGAGGGAGGGAAAGAAAGAAAGAAAGAAAGAAAGAAAGAAAGAAAGAAAGAAAGAAAGAAAGAGAAAGATATACATACATGTATCAGTGTATATACTTACATACTTTCTGACTTTCTCTAATTGTTTTATATTGTTTTGCTCTATCTTGCATAATTTTTTAAATGTATGTTAGCCCATTTGTCTTTTTTTATTTCAATGTATTTAGTACAGGATCTACAGGGTCTCACTACACAAATCAGACTCATAGTGATTCTCCTGTTTTCAGCTTCCCAAGTGCTGGGATTATAGGCCGTACCACCACGCCCAGTCTCAATTGCTGTCTCAGCATGTCCCAGGGTTGGGGCTGGCACGGCACACTGAGGTCAGACCCCAGACCCTGCATCTGCCTAAGAAGGTGCTTTAATCCTATGACCTATCTGGCCGCCCCTTAGCCCATTTGAAGTCGTAGCTTACAATCTTAATCTCCTCATGGGTATATTTTCATGGTATGCTCTTTCTCCTCACTTAAATTTCTCACTTTATTAATTTCTCTTCTTTGTTATTTTCTGTTGTAAGTACTCAAAGCTGTGTTTTCTTCAAAGTACACTTTGTAGTATCTCATACATTGTTTCTTGGTCTTGTTCATTTGTTTTTGTTTTATTTGGTTGTGTGTGTGTGTGTGTGTGTGTGTGTGTGTGCATGCGCGTGTGTGCATGTGTGTGTCTGGTGCTGGGATTGACCCTGGAGCTTTATGCATGCTGAGCATGTACCTAACACTGGGTTACACCACCAACCTTGTAAGTTTATACTTGTGTTAGTCTGCAATCTCTCAATTTTAGACATTTACCTATCACATCAAAATGTTTTCTTCGATCCTGAGTCATTTTTAGGTATACTTCTAAAATTTCAAACTTTCTCTAGTTCTCTTTTTTATTGCTTTTTAACTGATTAAATTGATTATTTGCAGTCAGAGGAAATTCTAGTCTTGGAATTTCTTAAGAATTGTTGTATTTTTATTGGTAATTGCTAATATTTTAATAATGGACATGTGGTTCTTCAGGTCATTCTATATGTGTTCCAGTAGGCTTGAAATTGGGCTGCTCTAGTAGGTATAGACTGGGTTTTTTTCCCCTCGAGTTGTTACTTTAGGAAGTGTGAACACTGGGATGTAGCTCAGCAGCACTGTGGCTGCCTGGCAGGCTTAAGGCCAAGAGCCCGATTCCTGGTCCTCAAAAAAATGAGATGTTCAGTAAGCATGTGTGAATTCGACCTTTTATGTCTTCCTGGTGAACAGAATTTATACTTACATAGCGTCTCTATCTTGGCATTGTGTTATATTTTGAGGTCAACAGTTTGCTTTGTGCTGGGGAGAT
>NW_004524668.1:1879492-1885243 GCF_000260255.1 Octodon degus
AAAGAAAGAAAGAAAACAGTACTCGGTTCTTCCCAAGAGTCTGTTCTCTGTATCAAACCCATCTTAGTCTGCTCTAGTCACCTAATCCTCTGCCCCCCAAATTGAGGGATATCCTTGAGTCTCCTTCATCTCACAGCCCACACTCAACCAAACCAAATAAAGTGAGTTTTATTGCTTTTACTTCCAAAATATTACCCTTTCTCACAGTTAGTTTCAACCACCTTCTCTTGGGTCCCCACAGCAGCCTCCTAGCTGGTTTGCCAGAAAGATCTTTTAAAACTCTAAGAGCACTTCAGTCCCTATCTGCATCTGTCTGTACTGCTTTAACAAAATACCTCAGACTGGGTGATTTAGAAACAGTAGCATTTTACTTCTCAGGGTTGGAGGCTGGGAAGCCCAAGACTGAGATGGTAGCACAGGTGAGGACTTCTCCCCGATTCCAAGATGGCACCTGCTGGCTGCGTCCTCACGTGGAGAAGGGTCGAAGCTGTGTCCTCATGTAGCTGAAAAGAGGGGAGGCTCAGGCAACTCTCTGAAGCCTCTTTTATGAGGGTGTCAGTCACACTTATGAGGGCAGAGTCCACATGGCTTAATTATTTCCCAGAAAGCCCCTCTCTTAATACCACCACCTTACAGTTCAAGTCCAGCATTAAATTCTGGAGGCACATGTGTATCTAATCATAGCAGCCCATCCTGTTCCAACCTTCCAGTGTCTTCTGTTCACACTCATCATAAATCCCAACTCTACTCACACTTCCAAGGCTCTACCTGACCTACCCTCCACCCACCACCACCCTCCCTTGCCCTCTGGCCTCCTGCCATCTTGCCTTTTGTTTTGACGGCCAGGTCAAGCTCTTCCCTTGGAGGCCTTTTGTTCCTCTTCTTCCTCCCCCCACGCCCTCACCTGGCCCTCCCCTTCTCCTCAGTGAGGTCTCCACTTTATACCATCTTCCTAGCTTTGTCTGAGATGTGCTTGAAAGCAGTCACTCCCACATTATGCTCCTACCACTGTACAGACCAGCCTGTTGGTGTGACTCTTGTCTTTGTCTCCTTCCTGTTGGAGGGCAGGATCTCTTCCCTAGTTCTTAGAACTGTGTCCACTGAGTAGGTCTCTCCCTTGACCCCAGTGTCCCCAAGAGATTGGTGTGTGGACCTGCATGCTCCCATCTGACACCTACATAGCAGGTGGCCTGTGCATGGCTCTGTGAAGAAAATGCTCACAAGAGTGGACCCCATAACCGCGCCATAAGGGCGACATCCCAGATGAGGAGACCAGGCTCAGAGGCAGAGCCAGGCTTCCATCCACATCTGCCTGGTTGTTCTGTCCCTGCCAAATGGATGGAAGGCTGCCTGGATGGGTAGTGGCTGGCTGGGTGGCTGGGTGAGCAGGTACTGGGGCTGGATGGAGGGATGAATGGTCACGTGGTCACGAAGTTTCCCCATCAGAGAGGCCAAGACCACAGCCTGTGCTCTTCTCTCTCCCCACCCAGCATTCTCACCCTGAGACGGTGGCGCAGAGTGCACAAGTGCTGGGGCACCTCAGCGCTGCTGTGCTCCCTGATGTGCCTGGAGAAGCAGGACCTGTACAACAAGTTCAAGGCCCGGGTGAGGGCAGCCTCCGCCAGTGCCAGCTCCCCCTGGGTGGAATCTCAGTACCTGGAGTACCTCTTGGAAGGTAGGTGTGGGGAAGGGACTGAGGGGGGCCTGCCCTGGGAGCTGCACTCAGAGCTAGCCGGGGCTCCCCAGGGAAACAGAAGCCATAGCGTCTGCCGTGATCAGAGGCTGCTTCTGTTCAGGCCAAATGGTCCCACAATAGCCACTGGCAGGCCAGAGAGCTGCAAAAGCGGCAGTTGCTCCATCCAAGAAACCAGAAGCCTTCAAATGAGGCAAATTTGAGGCTGAAGACGAGGTGACTGCATGTCCACATTCAAAGGCTGAAGAAGCTGGCGCCCGGTGCCCAGGAGTGAGGGCAGCAGAACACACCCCCTCGCAGGAAGCGAGAGTGAGAGCGAGTTTCCCTTCTGCCCACTTCCTGGTTGTACCCAGTGCCTGGTGGTGTTGGGCGTATTCAGGGCAGGCTTTGCCCAACTCAGCTCATGACCCAGATGCCAAGCTACTCTGGAAACACCTCACAGATGCGCACTGAAATGTACTCACCACTTCTCTGGGCAGCTGGCAATGTGGTGAGGTTGACACTCAAGATTAACCATCACACCATCTGTCTGTCTTCCGTGAAACAGAGGCTCCTCTCTGGGGCAACTCACTTGGGACCAGCCTGGGTGATGGGGGCAGTCCCAGGCTGTGGCCAAATCTAGGAACCTGACTTTGTGTCGAAAGTTAGGGCTTCCAGTTAATGCTAGCAGTTCAACTCATATCTGCGCTCTACACGGTTCATAATTGCCTGTGTCACCCAATGGGCCATCAACAACCCAAGGTGCTTAATCCTGTGGAGGACCGCCTCAGCAGCTCTCCTTGAAAGAAGAGCGACTGTCTCCATTTTGACTGAGCCTGACCCTATTTCCTCATATTGTTCTGTACAGAGCTGGCTAGGACTTCTGTTTAGCCTTCAATTGGCCTTAAGCCATGTGTATTGGTCTACCTGTGGTGCTGGTGATAGTCTTTGAAGGTGGTGTGCATGTTTCCCTGGTAACCTACACCTGTTGCTCTTTAATGTGAGCTGGGTTGAAACAGGACGAAGAGCCAATGCTCCATGCTGCCAGCTGGGATCAAGCCTCGAGACAGAGGCTGTGACTTCCTGGGGCTTAAAAGACTACATCAGAGCTGAAGCACCAGACCCCCCAAAACATTAGATATTATACAATACAGATTGCTCTCTCTGCATATGGCGGAGGTAAAAGTAGGCCACCCACCTAGCTCAGCTCACAATGGTCACCTACTTCCCACAATTCTCAGTTACTCCTCCTCAAGCCACTCCCCCACTGAATAAAACCGGGTGAGGCCCTGGGTCGCTCTCTTGGTTCCAGAAAGCCATCTTTGTGGCTGGACTTCGAGCCCCTTGACTCCCCAGTGATTGAAAATATAATTTAGTGTCTTTATTTTTGCTGTGAGTTGCATTGAAAGTGGTAGACTGGAACCAACTTGATGGGATTCCAATAACGTAACTTTGGGATTATAAATATTGGCTTCTTGGACTGAGATGAGGATCTGGAAGTGTCTACTACATAATCCTATTTTTTTGTGTTGCTCAGCTTTTCTCTTTAAGAGATGAATTTTTTAATCATCCAAGCATCATGACACATGTCTGTAATCCTAGCCCTCAGAAGGTTGAGGACAGAGAATCCTCAGGAATTTGAGACCAGCCTGAACTATGTAGTGAAACCCTGTCTCAGACAAAATTAACAACAACAATAATAATAATAATCTTAATTTTTTTAAATGTCAAACTTATTTTCTGTATACCATAAGAATTTGGGGAGGAAAAAAGATAAAATTCAGGAGGAAAAAAAGCATGCTTTTCACCATTAATCACACGCATTCCTACTCGGTAGAGAGAGAACATTTTTAAAAAATATTCTAAACCTCACAGAAGATGTGTGACTTTTATTTTCATCAACTCATTTTGAAAAAATAAGTCTTGTGGGAGCCAGATAACGTGGCAGAATACACTGCTAGTGACTGACGGATGAGGAATGGGAATCTAGGTCTTTCCGACCTTGGGCAAGGACAGTCAGTGATGAGCGGCAGTCTCAAGGGAGAGACTGCACCTACACAGCCTCCCAAGGCCCAGGTCACACGTGTTGCCCTACTTCTCACAATGTTTGAGAGCAAAAGGGGGATTGGTAGGGAGGACAGGGTAGCAGAGAAGAGAGGATGTGTGTAAGAAGAGTCTGGGTGGATGGGCAAAAGAAGAAAAAAAAAAAAGATTGTCTTAGTTACCTTTCTTGTTTTTGAAACAAAATACCCGACACCTAAAGTTAAGGGGAGAAAGCTTATTTTAGCTTACAGGTTATAGGGATCTCAGTCTACAGTTGGCTGGCTGCAAGGCAGGGCGGCAGAGCAGAGGAGCGACACAGGGTGGAAGCAGCCCATGGCAGAGCAGGCAGGAGCTAGTGGCAGCGGCGGCAGCAGCAGCACTGTGCTAATCTACACCTAGAACTATGCTAAACTAATTAGTGGACTAATCAAGTAACACACACCAAGAGCCAGCCACCTCGGAAAAGCACCTGTGAGTGCATGAGGCTCTAAGGGGACATCTATAAGCACCATTTTTCAAAATGAGTTGATGAAAATGAAAGTCACACATCTTCTGTGAGGTTTAGAATATTTTTTTTAAATGTGCTCTCTCTACCCAGTAGGTGAGAGCTGTAACAGATTTGATAGGGACAAAGGGAGGAAGGGTGAAGAAGATGGAAGAAGAATCAGTAGAAAAATGAAAAGGAAGGAGGCTGGGTGGAAGGCCAGATGCTTACTAAGAGATGAGTGGGAATGGAAGAGATGGAGAAGTATATTAGCCCAAGTTTTCCAGAGAAACCAAACCAGCAGGATATATGACAAGATTTATTGTGGCAATGAATGCACCTGACACCCACAGGAGACCCAGAAATCCTTAAGAACTTTATACCCACAGAGCACGGACTCAGGGACAAAGACAGTGCAGTACCAAAGGCTGTTGGGCTTTGCCTTTCCTGCTAGCAAGAAGCAGCAGAAAGCTATTTCCCTGCAGATCCTGCTGCCTTTAAGAAACCAGTTAGATTAAAGAGCAACTTCAGGAGCCAAGACTCATTCCTGGGCCTTGAAACCTAATGGAGTTTACTCAGCTGGATTTTGAAAGCACTTTGGACCAATGAGTTCATTTCACCTTCCCCTTCTCTGTGCTGTCCAGTGCTGTCTTCCTGTGCCTGTCTCACCCTTTTGTGTTGGGAACAGTCGGCTTGTCCTTTAACTTCACTGGCCTGTAGGTGGAGAGCATTGTGCCTGGGAGCCCTGCTGGTTGGGGTACACCCAGAGTCTCACCTCAATCTGATTTGGCTACTGTCGATGATGACTGTTTGGAATTTGACTTGAGGCTGTAGTGGGATAAGATCATGCGCAACCTCGGGTGGATGCAGCTTATATTTGAAACAGATATGAGGTGTTTCTCTGGAGCTGCCCACACCCTGAACCCTGAGCAGCCAGAAGCCAGAGGATGAGCCCGGTGCGGACTCCAGCACGAGTCTCAGTGGCAGGGGCAGAGGCAGCGGCTTCGGAGGAAGAGAATGAAAAAGGAAAAGCAACCCTTTCAGCAGCTGATGGTAAAATTGCCTTTTGATGCTGATGTCTCTGGAAGAACGTCGGCTGCCCAGGGACTTTCAGACCCTGCTGCTCCTCATCTTCAGTCTTCTTCTGATCACTTCAGAACTAGGATTGCCAGGGACCCGGATGGACTGGAGCACATGAACCCAGGAGCATGTGTATCGGCTGATACCACTCCCGAGTAGGGCTCCATTCTGGTGTCAAACGTTGACAATGTGAGGACTGACTTTCTAATTAAAACCACTGCTAACCAGGGCAAGGCTGTGCTGTTGTTAATAGGTGACCAAGAACAGACAAAACAGTCATAAATGAAGAATTCATGTCAAAGTATGATCCTGCAAGTCACATGATCAAAAGTCTGAACTTTTCTTCTGCAAACACTGCTCTGATGTTTCAGGTACTGACTCTATGTACTGCTCACTAGAGCCAAGTCTGTCTCAGGACATAGGAGAACCTGTACTGTAACAACATGTAACTCAATTGTGCTCCAAATTTTCT
>NW_004524668.1:1890803-1901308 GCF_000260255.1 Octodon degus
AAAGAAAGAAAGAGATATGAATTGAGGGGGCCAGAGGAAAGGTCACAGAAGCCACAAAACTTTTCACAGATTCTGCTCTGACCTCTGGGACCCACCAGGGTGTTGGGTATCAGTGTTATGTGGCAGAAGGAATTTTAAGGTTCTGGGCTTTAAAGTAGTGAAAACATCCAGGATTCTCCAGATAGGCTCAATCTAACAGCAGTGCCTTAAAAACAGAGCTTCCTGCAGCTGGACAAAGATGAATCGGGGTGCAGAGGGAATCAAGGAGATGGTGACCTGTGAAAGGACTCAAGTGTTCCATCTCCAGTTTGGAGCTGAGGGGCAACATGATGAGAGATGTCGGTGCCTGAGGGGCTGCGAGAGGCTGCCCACTGTCCAGCAACCAGAAAGTGGGGACCTCAGCCTAGTGACCTGAGAAGGACCAGGGGGTCCACGTGGGAGACCCAGGCAGAGGCCCACTGGACTTCTGACCTGGAGCCCATGTAGAAGAACCTCCGTGCTGTGCCCTGTGTCACAGCAGCAACAGGAAGCATGTGCAGATGGGCAGGATGCTGGCAGGCCCTGGCGTGTGAGGGGCCCCGGGGGCCAGGGGATAGGGGGGAACACAGATGTCGCATAAAGGAAGCCACCCCCAAGCACATCAGCCTCCTAAGCCTCGGTTTTCACTTCTCTCAAGTGGGACTGGTGATACCTCCCTCCAGGGTCCGTGTGAGGGGTGAATAATGTAGCCGTAGGCACTGAGTGGACAGGAAATGTTCTGATCTCTGGGACAAATGCGTGGAGGCTTTCCCTGTTCCTCAGCCCTCCCTGGGCACCTGGGCTGGGTACCGGTGGGAGATGGAGACAGATCACCCTCCAAGGTGACCCTGACTGGTCCTGTTCTGTTTCTGCCAGTGGAGCTGGGCCCACCCACTCTGGTGCTCACCTGGAAGAAGAATATCCTGACTGTCAATGCCACCTACCAGCTGCCGCCTTGCATCCCTATCCTGGATCTGCAGTATGAGGTGCAGTTCTGGAAGGAGGGTGCCCGAAACAAGGTGCGAAGCCCCGCCCCCATCCATCCCCATCTGTTCCTTGCACGCCTCCTCCCGGAAGCCTTCTCCGCCTGCCCCTGGTACCTGCAGTGCCCATGGCCTGTGGCACCCTCCCCTTCATAGCAACCGCACTGCAGCTTTCCGCCTTGTTTTTGAAACTATTAAGAGCCCTTTCCTCTTCCTCCTCCTCCTCCTCCTCCTCCTCCTCGTCCTCCCCATCCCCTCCCCTTTCCCCTCCCCCTCCCTCTTCCTTTCCCTCTCCCCCTCTTCCTCCTTTTTTCTTTCAACAACATCTGTTGAAGTACGATGGGCCATAGGAGGCTAACTTGCAAGGCAGATGAGTTCTAGGAACACAACCAAAAGAACCTGAGAAGACGATTCCACACCTAGCTCTTCGGCGTGGTGGCGTGGATCCAGTTTCAGGCCCATTTTCCATGTGCCCCGGTGTGTGTATACCTGAGTTTACTTATTCACTAAGGTTGGGAAAACTTCCACACAGAGCCGGGGAGTGGATGATTTTGGCTGTGTGGCCCACAGGGTCTGTCACAACTGAACTCTGCAGCCATAAGACAAAGCAGCCACAGGCAATCTGAAGATAAGTGGTCACCACGGGGTTCTCATTTATCAAATCAGGTGACCCTGATCCCTGGGAATAGAGACCTGAATCTGATATAGTTCCTGAATCCTAGCACCTCACAAGTACTATTTTTTTATTTTATTTATTTGTGTGTGTGTGTGTGTGTGTGTGTGTGTGTGTGTCCAGCTCAGCCCACCAGGGGGCGGGGCTGGCTGGCATGTGGTGCTGGGGGATTGAACAGCGATCCCTGTGCTTTGCTAAGCTTATTCTAAGTAGGTGCTTTAGACCACTGAGCCATCTCACCAGCCCTCACAAGTACTATTGAAGCATCACTGGTATCTGTCAATATACACAACAGCAGCTGATTAAAAAACAATTTATAAAAAGTACTTCACAAATATCTTAGACCAGAGCCGTCCAATAGAAATATAACATGAGCCACTTATGTTAGTTTAAATATTCCACACTAAACTACGTAAAAGTAAACAAATATCTTTAATTTTCTTTCTTCTTTCTTTTTTTCTTTCTTTCTTTCTAGTATCAAACTCAGGACCTTGTGCTTGCCACGCAGGCATTGTGGCACTGAGCTATATCCCTGGCCCTAAATGTCTTTTATTTTAATAAAAGATTTTGTTTTGTCCCATAAAATGTTGTCATTTTGTTGGACATGGTGGCACAGACCTGTTATCCCAGTGCTAAGGAGACTGAGGCAGGAGGACTGAAAGTTCAAGGCCAGCCTGGACTGCATAGTGAGACCCTGACTCAAAATAACCTCAGCCCCAAAAAAAGTTGTTTCAATACTGAATGGGAAATTAATATAAAAATTATGGAGCTGTTTTACTTCCTTTCTCACTTCATCTCTGAAAGTTGGTGTCTTTCATACTCTGAACATGTCTCCATTTGGACCAGCTACTTTGTCTGTCTGTCTGTCTGTCTGTCTGTCTGTCTTTCTTTTTTTGTGATACCAGGGTATTGAACTCAAGGCTTTTGTACTAAGCTGCATCCCCAGCACCCCCACACCACCCTTATTTATTTTTTTTTAATTTGAGACAGTCTTACCAAGTCACTAAATTGCCCAATCTGAGTTTGACCTTGTGAACCTCCTGCATCAGCCCCCAGAGTACTGAGATGACAGGCATGTGCCACTGCTCCTGGCTAGGGGCAGCCACACTGGAAGGGCTTGGTGACTGCCTGTGGCCACTGTCTACAGCGCTGGACAGGGCTGCTGGAGCGTTTTCTAAGGCTCAGTGACCCCCCATCTCCCATGGGCTTGGAGGCCTGATGGCAAGAAGCCTGAGGACTCTCCTGCTCAGTGTAAGGACCTGTGGTCCCTATTGGGGAGCACATAGGAATGAACTCAGTGGAGGGCTACCTTCACCCCCAACCCATCAGCCTAAAAGGAACCTGCTAGGAAAAGAAAGGGAAGTGTGAGGGTCCCCTCTCCCCCTGGGTTCCTGACCATGTACTGGCTCCCGGCTGAACAGAACAGGGACCCCAGAAGCTCTGCTCATCTCTGCTTCTTCCTGCCACGCAGACTCTACTTCCAGCCGCTACTGTCGGCCAGCCGGTCCAGATCCCACTCCAGCCTTCTGCCCGTGGACGCCACTGCCTCAGCGCCAGAACCACCTACACCTTCATCGACCCCAAGTACAGCAGCTTCTCAGAGCCCAGCTGCCTCTCCTTGGAGGCCCCAGGTGGGTGCAAAGTCACGTTGTAGCGGGGGACTTTCCCCAGAGGAACAGTGTGATGTGTGGTTAGCTGTACAAGACAGACGCACCCGGATGAAAACCCCGGCTCCACCACGCTCACTGTGTGTCTGGGCCGCTCACACAGCCTCTCTGAGCCTTGGCTTGCACAGTCTGTAGGATGGGTTTATTCTTGCAGGGACGGAACAGAACGATGCCAGGAGCACGCTGCATGTTGTCACGTGGGTGCCCTTGCTGTGCCTGCGCTTAGTGTTGCTTCCCCACCCCCACCCCCCAGGGTCCAGCTGGACAGTCCTGACGCTGCCTTTGCTCTCACCGTTGGTGGTAGTCGCCGCCGTAGGGAGTGTGATGTGGAAGAACCTGAAGGGCGACCCCTGGTTCCAGCGGGAGAAGACACCACCGAGGGCCCTGGTATGGCTAATCTGGGCATGGGCGGCGGCCGGGGTGGGCTGGATTTCCCACGGGATCTGGGCGTGGCCCAAACTGACTCCTCCTATCCTTGTGTGTGAATTGTTATCGTCAGTAATGCGCTGAATAAAAAGCAGAGTTGCCGGGGAGGGAGAAGTACCCCTCAAGTTCCTGCTCACTAAGGCCCATTACCCCTGCGAAAGATGTGCTGCCGCTGGCCGGCCGGGAGCAGAGCCCAAACCTTGGGATGCAGGAGAGATGATGGCCAGAGGCCAGAGAGAGGGAGGCACCAAAAGGGGAAGTTTCCAAGGTTCTAACACTCACTTGTCATTGTAACCAAGATCGACCTTCGACCTTGGGTGCTGTTCATTTCCTCAGAAACTGGGGGCCTGCGAGGTCAGAACATTGTGCATGCTCAAAGGGGAGCTCTAGGAGAGACTTAGATGGGCTTTGGGGACCGACCACCCATGTGTAGGGCAGGGCAGGGGCACCATGCTTCAGAGGGGGCTGGTGGATAAGTACTCTAGGTGCCTCCCGGTGGGGTAGCCCCAAAGTGCCTGTGCAGAGCAGTAAGCCAGGTCCCCTGCAGGATTGGGGTCCAGCTGCCCTGTAGCACTGCGGTTGGTCACACGCCTGCCCACCCCTGCCCACTGTGTCAGTGACCCACACACTGGCTTCTGTCCTGGTAGACCTTCCAAAGAAATGATGGACATTTGCACCTGTATCTCAGGTCTGTCCTTACAGGAACCCAGATTCCACAGTAAAGAAAAAGAAGCCTGAGTCATTTCTCTCCTCCCCTCCCCAAACTAGGACTTTTCAGGACACAGACGCCCAGTGGCAGCCTTCGAACCCAGAGCGCCAGAGTCCTTGGATGAGTTATTCCTCTGTCCCCAAAAGAAACTGACCAGAAAGGTCAGTCTGGCCCCACCAGTCAGGGCTTCAGCCTCCCTCCTGTCAGGATCAGAGGACAGTGCTGAAGATGAGGAGGAGGACATGGATGACAGGGTCAGCGTCCGATCCTACATGGAGCAGCCCCTCTTCCAGGAGCAGGAGCTACAGCGTCCAGAGTCCTCTGAGGCAGATGAATCTGGTGTGCACTCCGGGGGGCCCTGGACACCTGTGGGCCACAGCGAAGGATGTGATTCCGGAGAGTCCTCCGACAGGAGCTGGCCCAGCACCAGGGATTCCTTGCTCTGGGATGAGGCTGGATCCTCCAGCTACACTGGGACTAGAAAGGGGCTGGGCCAAGGGCCAGGCGGTGAGGAGCATCAGGAAGAGCTGCTCCCATGCCCAGAGTCCCCCGAGGATTTGGGCATCCTGGAGGAGCCCCTGAAGGATGGCGTCTCCTCATGGGCTAGCTGGGGGTCTTTGTCCCCGCGAAGGAACCTGCTCCCGGGAGAGCCTCTCATTTCCCTTCAGACCCTGACCTTCGGCTGGGACCACAGACCTGAAGAGGAAGAGGAGGAGGAAGGAGGAGAGGAGGAGAGGGAATCAGAACCTGAGGACAGCAGCAGCTACAGCGGACAGGCTGGGGACCTCCTGAGGACCAAGATCAGGAGTGGGACGCTGGGACATTACATGGCCAGGTGAGCTGGCTCTGGCTGTTCCCAGGGACTCAGAACACCACTCAGGCTTATGAACCACATTTATCTGAGTGACTGGCCAGGTACAAAATCCATCCCTAGACAACATGAGCCAAGGGAGGTCACGTCACTGTGGCCACTGCAGGCTGACACCCAGCGGCCACCTGGGACTGTGACAGGGTAGCACTGCTGGAGCACATCTGGGTATATTGCTGCTTTTCCCAGCACCTGGGAAAGCTCTTCACCCCCAAGCCTGTGTCATGTCCCCAGGGTGAGCCGCCCTAAAGGGAGAGCCAGTCACCAGAGGGAGTTGTCGGGGAGGAAAGGGGGACAGCCTTCAGCTCTTTGGAGTCTTAACATTGCTATGTTTTAATACTAGCCAGATCTGGGTTCATATCCCAGCTCTGCCATTTGCCAGTTGTGGACTTGGGTAAGCCCTTCTCCTCTGCTATACCTCAGTTTCTTCAACTGCAGCTACTGCCCAGGTGTGGTAAGGATACTGGGAGATCTCGGGAGCGTGTGACATGGGGCTTGCCATGGCATTGGTGCTGTCTACGGACTACAAGGAGGCCCCTGGGTATCCCCCTCCTGTTCCCCAACCCTAGAGTGATGGGGAGCACCTGCTTTTGTACCACCCCACCTCCAGGCTGCCCCCTAGCTCTAGACAAGGTGCTGAGTTCTCAGAAACCAGAGCCCCAACCTAGGGTGCCCTGGGCCCAAGCCCTCTTCCCTTGGCTTGTCTGTACCCCTGTTTCTTGTCCCTGTGGCGCAGGCCCTGCCACTTAGCTCTTAGTAATGTCACTCTGTCGTACAGAAAAGACCTTCACAGTGCCCAGCCGGGCTCACCCTTGACCCCTTGGCCATGTCAACGAAGGACACAGATCTCAGCCAGGATCCCCAAAGGTCACTTAGCTGGCAGGAGGCCTTTGTCACCATAGCCAGGGCAACACATAGACTCCACATAGACACACACACACACACACACACACACACACACACACCTGTCTACACTGTTGGGCTCAGAGGAGGAAGAGCAAAACAAAACAGTGGTGCTTGGGAAGGGCTGTGGTTCAGGCCAGGTTCCAGAAATGCCCAGGCCAAGGCTGCTGGGGACCAGCCGAGCTGGTTCGCATATTGTCTTAGGCTTGAATGAAACATTTTGTTTCTACTCTCCAACTCTGTTAGCGTTGAGAAGAATTTTTCCCAAAGTTTAATGTCTTGGGGGTTCTGCCAGTTAGCTCAGTTGTTTAAGTACCTGCTCATGCAAATGCAGTCAGGCGCAGGATGCTGCAGTTCGATCCCCACCTCCACCTGCATTACCAAATCCGCCCGTAAGGCAGCCTGAGCTGGCCAAAAAAAATTCATTCCCAAAGTTTAATGTCTGAAAGAACCTGAGCTTTCTAGTAATTACAAGTTCCAGCTTCTTACAATGCCGAGGTCAATTGCAAGACGCCTTGGGAAGCATGGGGAAGGGACCGATGGCCCTTCTGTGTGTGTGTGTGTGTGTGTGTGTGTGTGTGTGTGCTCGAGTCAGTACTCACCTGTTTACAAAGCCCTGTGGGGCAAACAGCTGCTGGGGACACTGGTATGATAGGGCCACACCCAAGGACATCAGGGGAGAGGTGAGTAGTGCCTTAGGTTAAAGTGACATGTGGTTTTTGGCACGCAGACAAGACTATTGTTCTTACATATTTGTATTTATGTCTAGTTCTGTTCTATGTTTATATCATATTACAATACTCAAATGTTTGTGGGTACATTACCCTAAATTTTTAAATAAAGAGCTCTATTTTTACAGAAAAGATAGAATTGAATGGACATGTGCATGCTTTTGTCTACCATTCAGCTGTTAGGATTACAGGGGTGGCCCGGCACGGTGGTGCACAGCTAGAATGCCGGCACTCGGGAGGCGGAGGTAGGAGGCTTTCTGTGAGTGTAAGGCCAGCCTGGCCTACACAGCAAGACCCTGTCTAAAAAGAAGAAGAAGGAGGAGGAGGGGGAGGGGGAGGAGGAGGAGAAGAAGAAGAAGAAGAAGAGGTGAGGAGAGGGGAAGGGAAAGAAAAAAAGAATAACAAAAAAGGAGTTGGGATCTTAGAAGTAGACTCAGGCAAGGGGTTCTGCATAGCAGGAGACACTAAGGGAGGAGAGAGGCCAGGCAGCAGGGCAAGGTCGCCACTCAAGGTCTGTAGTGGGACAGGTCCCTGCATCCATGGCAGTTGGGGCTCCTGCCCCTGGGAAGCTTTGGAAGCCAAGTCGGTCAGGCCCACTTCAGATTTGTTCCTCCGCCTTGGGAATGCATCTACTGCCTGGTATAGGTGCTGTGCAGAGTTTGAGGCAGTGTTATAAGTTCTCATAGGCTACATCAAGCCGAGTACAGGAGGCAGGAGAGTCCCACAGGGCCAGGAAAGGTCTCGGGCCACGGTGAGACCCAAGCCCGCTCACCACCCTAGCCAAGCTCGTCAGCTGGTGACCAGTTCACAGAAGGGTGCGGAACCATCTTGGCGTGCCTGGCCTTGCCAACCTGAAGTCTCCACCGGTCTTCTGGAGAGGGTCCCCATCCTCACATGACCTTCCCAGAGACACAGCGGACAGGCTGGGGATCTCCTGAGGACCAAGATCAGGAGTGGGACGCTGGGTGATGTCCGGCGCTGCACCACTGCTGTCGCTGTTTGCCATTGCTGGGGTAATTTCTAGGAACTTCAGCCAAGCGGAGTGGATCTGATGGCTCCCTTTCCACGGACACAGAAGCCTTCCTGGCTGGTGCAGCCTTGAGCAGTCCCTTTCCACCTGCTGCGGCCCTACTTCACGCTCTGAGGGACCGGGTGGCCCAGTCTTCAGAGGAGACAAGAATAGGTCAGCACGCACACGGGTTGTAAGAATGAGAAATCCCTGGTTCCCATCCCTTCAATTCACCAGGACAAAGAGACAGTGAATGTCAGCTATCCGGCCCCGTAGCCAGCTGAGTACTAGGGCCTTTCTGGAAAACCAACCAGCCCTCCCCCTCCAGCCCACCTCCTACCCTGCCCTCCACTGCCGGAGGCCTGTAGAGGGGCGCTCAGATCATGGACTGCCACCTGCTGGAGCCAAGTGGGATGGCAGGGCTGCTGGAGATCTCCTTTAGTGAAGGGGCTGTTTTTCTACATCTGGGACAGAGGCTTGGCATTGACTAAATGAATGAAGAATAAAGGAGTGAACTGATTTGAGTCAGATCCAGGAGGCAGCTGGCAATGGTTGACTTCCTCGGAGGGGGGCTGGTAATTCTGCATTAGAGGACAGCATCCAGGTCCATTTGGGTCACACATGGGTAACGGGCCTTCCTCCCCAGCATCTGCTTGGAGCAGGAGACAAACTAATCCTATAATCCTCTGGCTGCAGCTTACTGTTCTATAACTTATCAGGGCTTGATTCATGGCTGCTGTCTACCTCCTTCCTGAGCTCAGTCCTGTGTGCACAAACCAAAGGTGACGTGAAGTTAGGGGAGCTTCTTCTTAGAAAAACAAACTAGAGTTGTATCTATATTTAAATGAGTGAGTCATTCCCATGAGTCAATTAGTTAAAAGGACTGGCTGGCACCAGGACCCGGTCCAACCCAAGCCCCCCCCCCCCCCCCCCCCGGGCCTGCAGCAATACAGGAGCTGGAGGTGTGAGAGTGTCGCATAGACTGGCCAGTGGCCTTTCCTTCCTTATTGCGCATTTATGTGGATCAGAGGGGCCTCCTGTCCTGCTAGGACAAACTATCAGCAGTGGAAGAGGCCTTGGGGGGATGCCAAAGTGAGGCTGTCCTACCCACTGTAAGCCTCTGCTGCTTGGGACAATAACTGGGCCACCTTGAAAGCCAGATTCCAACAGGAGATGCCACACACACACACACACACACACAACACTTACTTGTGAGCCTTGGGCCCTTGGGCCCCTATGGACACACACACACACACACACACACACACACACACACACACACACTCCTAAGTAGTCCCAAGGAGGGTGGCTGAGCCCAGGCCCTGACCTGCAGGATGCGAGGCTGTCCTTCCCATCCCTGCCCTTCGGCCTCCCAAATGCCTGCCGACCTGAACTTGAACACGCACCCTTGTCTGCTTTGCTGCCTCCTTCCACCCTGAAACTTGCATATCCAGATCTGCAAAGTCCTGTAAGGGGCCTCACTGACCCCCTTGCAGTAACAGAGGGCCCTAGCTGCACAAGACCCCACCTCAAGAACTCCAGAGACAGCAGCGCAGAGAGGCTGGTGGGTAGAGACTCTCCCTTCTGTGTCGCAGGTGAGCAAGCCAAGGATGAGGGGTGACACGGTCCACAAGCAGCAGGGAAGTGGCAGAGCTAGGAGCTGCGTGACCACTGTGTGCCCAAGTTCACATCCCGTCCACCTTCCCTGGCTTCTGGGGCAGATGGGGCTGTTCCCCAATCCTGGCATGAGGATGTCTTTGTGAAGAGGTGACCTTAGAAACAGGCAATAAGCTTCTGGGAGCCCACATCGCAGAGAGAGCTCAGTGCTTCTAAGCAAGGTCAATCAATGCTAAGGTGAATGTGTGCTTATGTCGGGGACAACAGTCCAGTTGGGAATCGTGGGGTGTCAGGGAGGTCTCCCAAGCCCAAAATGTATAAAAGCCAAGTCATTCAAGCTCCAAGGCCCTTAGGAAACTTCTAGACCAAGATTCCACTACAAACAGAAAAACTGAATGAGAATTAGAGGGGAACAAGACCTACCCAGGGTTTTCCAGAGCCAAGTGCAGGGGCCAGGCCCAGGCTGGTGGCCTGGGACATTGGGACATCTATGCCAATATCGCTGATTGTGTGTGTGTGTGTGTGTGTGTGTGTGTGTGTGTGTGTGGCCAGCTCAGTCCACCAGGGGGAGGGGCTGGCTGGCATGTGGTGCTGGGGGATTGAACCGCGGTCCCTGTGCTTTGCTAAGCTTATTCTAAGTAGGTGCTTTAGACCACTGAGCCATCTCACCAGCCCCCTCCTGGGGACTCTTGCAACTCAGTAAGTGAGTCTCTCTCTCGGTCTCTCTCTGTCTCTGTCTCTCTCTCTCTCTCTCTCTTTCTCCCCTCTCTCCCCCTCTGTGCATCTCTCTCTGTGTGTGTCTCTGTGTCTTTGTCTCTCTTCTTCTCTCTTCCTCTCTCTTTCTCTCCTCTCTGTCTGTCTGTCTCTCTCCTCCTGTGTGTGTGTCTCTCTCTCTTTCTCT
>NW_004524668.1:1902348-1976821 GCF_000260255.1 Octodon degus
AAAAAAAATAGAATACATAAAGAACCCAAGAAAAGGGCAGGCCAGATAGCTCAGTGGATTAAAGCGCCTGCTTGGGCAGATGCAGGAACTGGTGTCCAATACCCGACGTGCCATGCCAGCCCCGTCCCCAGGGCACGCTGAGCCGGTGATTGAGACTGGGTGTGGTGGCACACGCCTGTAATCCCAGTGCTTGGGAGGCTGAAAACAGGAGGATCACTACGAGTCCAGTCTGTGTAGTGAGACCCTGAGACCCTGTATTAAATACATTAAAAAAAGAACCCAAGAAAAATTAGACCCCTCCAAAAATAAAAGATCCAGACAAAGAAATGGACAAGTTAAATGAACAGAACTTCACAGAGGAAACATAAATGGCCAATAAATACATGAAGAAATGCCCCCACGTTATTGGCTGTAGAGAAATGTAAATTAAAACACCACTGAGCTTTTTCGCTTACCCTAGAAGGAATAGCCATCATCAAGAAGGCGAATACTGGGGCTGGAGAGATAGCTCAGTGGACTAAAGTGCTTGTGTAGGCAAGCACAAGGACCCTGGTTCGATCCCCAGCACCATATGCCACGCCAGCCCCGCCCTCAGGGCAGGCTAAGCGGGCCCAAAAAAAAATCACGGGGTTTCTCTTCTATGAGAAATTCAGGGCTGGGGAGATGGCTCAGTGGAATAAGCACTTCTCTGGCAAGTGCAAGGGCCTGAGTTCAATCCCCGGTTCCACCAAAAAAAAAAAAAAAAAGAAAAGAAAAGAAATTCAAAGTGTAAATGAGCGTGAAACAAAACACAAATAATAGGACACAGGGAAGTGGATCTTTCTCACATGGGAAGGGGGTGGAGAGATAAAGTAAGAGGGGACAGAGGGGACAGCAAGGGGATGGAAAGAAGGATCAAGACGCATTATGCACAAGAACACACTCCACGTAAGGAACGTGAACACGCACCACACACAAGTACTAATAAAAATACAGAACTAAGTCAAGCCCTGGCCCGCTTTCCAGCACCCTCCGTCCAGCAGCAAACAGCACCAGGTAAGCCAGTTCCGGTCCTGGCCCCAGTCTCAGCAAAATGCAGAAGTGGAAAACAGCGGAAATAACACAGCAGGCTACGGAACACAGAAATGTGTTCCCAAGCGAACAAGCAGCGCACACAGGGAGGCCTTCGTGCAGCAAGTAATTTGGAGAAGGCATCAGAAGAGTAAATAAGACTCAGGGAAAGGGAAGGAGAGGGGGATCTAAGCAGCCGGGACAGCTCACTCTGGCTCACAAGTAACACGGTGCAAACAGGTGCCGGAGAGGAGCACATCTCCCCAGCAGCAATGAGCCAGAACACACAGTGCACGGCTGCTGTCCGCCAGGCCTGCCCTCCACGTCCATGTTGGATCCCCGGACTATGTTCGGCTACATGGAGGGCAATACAAGGATGCTGCCTGCACCCTGGAACTTTCCCCTTCCAGGGGGAGACAAGAACCATCAAGTTGTGGAGACCAGAGAGCGAGGTATCCAGGGAACAAACCTCTGCCAAGGTCCACAACCTCACCTTGAACACCTTTACCAGCCAGGCAGCCGGTCCGCAAGCAGCCACATGGTCATGGGGAGAGCTATTTTCACTGGGCGGCTTCTCGGTCCTCCGGCCTCCCCCAAATCTGAAGAGGGTACTCACGTCTGACCTCCACCCCAACCCAGATCTCTCCCTTCCGTCTCCAGTGGAGAACACGACTGAAGATCTGTAGTGGACAGGGCCCCATGCTGGACAAGACCGCAGCTCTGGAAAGAACTTTAAAGGGGCCTGCTCAGGGCAGGCGCTGTCAAGAGCAGGCAGAAGGAGGGTTTGGCTAAGGATGACAAGCTGGTGCGAGGAAGGGAAAAGCCGGGGCAAAGGCACTGTGGGAATCGCTGTCTGTTTCGCCAATAACCTCACATTTCCTTACTATAAACTAATACATTAAAAAAAATAAAAATAAAAAATAAACATGTATTTCCTACAAAAATTTCAGAAATGTGTAGATGGACCAAAGGAAAGGATAAAAATGGGCTACCCCCAACACAGCCCAATTGGTGTTTTTGTATATCCTTCAAGACATTTTCTCCATGTAAGTACTGTATGTAGGTTTTAACTAGTCTTGTGCTATTCCAGACCATGAGGTATTTTTCTCCAGATTTTTTTTTTTTTTTTTTTTTTTTTTTTTTTCTTTTCTTTTTTTTTTATTTTTTTTTGCAGTACCAGGGATCAAACTCAGGACCTTATGCTTGCCAAGCAGGTGCTTATGCTACTGAGCTATCTCCTCAGCCCCTCCACCATTATTTTGAAATTTTAAAAAATCTTTTATTTATGTATTTGGTACAGGATCTCACTATACAGCTCAGACTCAAGTGATCCTCCTGTCTCAGCCTCCCCAGCACTAGGATTACAGGTGTACAACACCATGCCTGGTTTCAGTGGCTGGCTCATCGCAGGGTGGCATGGCATGCTGTACTGGGGATTGAACCCAGGTCCTTGAGCTTACCAGGCAGGTGCTTAGACTACCAAGCTATCTCTTCAGCCCTCTTTCTCTTTTTTTAAAAAGCTAATTTGACATTACCAATGAATCTGGGTACTCCCAAGTTCTTTAACAATCCAGATGCCTCCCTTTTCATTAATTCCTACATAACCACAAACCCTCATAGCCATAGGCATCCCATCCTCCCATCAAACTCCTCTCTACAGGTTAGGGGAGGTTGCAGCTTGTCCCTCAGCCAGCCACCTTGGTCCAGAGCTGCCTCCTCCCCCATGGGGTCTCTTTGTGGCATTCTGTAACTTGTTCCACTGGCTGTAGTCTCCCTGTACCACTGTATCCAAAAAGTCATCAAACACCCTATATCCACTGTGGTCCCTTTGAAAATACCATAATAGCTTGAGTCTTTCCAACCAAGCAACTTGAACACGTGTAACTAGATGATGGGAGAGTTGGGCTTCAGTCAGGACCAGGAAGCTGCTGCGAGCTAAGGGGAAGATGGAAGAGTAGATGTTACCTGAGCCCAGGAAGCAGCTTGGCTGGTGGACCTGTCCGTCAGGTACTAGAGCTCCACAGACTCGGTCATTGCTGGAGATGCTGCCTCTGGCAGAGAAGGCCCTGCCTTCCTCTGTCCTCCACCCTGCCATGGGCTCCCCTGAGCAGGGAGCCGTCAACAAAGGCCTCTGGGAAATGCTATTTCTCATAATTACAGTAAATGACTCACACAGCCCCTGATTTATTCTCTCCAAATCATAGCTTGGATTTGGATGCTTGATCAAACAAACTTTAGCAAAGACAGAGCTAGTAACAACTAGAGTGTATTAAAAGGAAACCAAATCATACAGCCCCTTACACCCAAAAGGCCGACCCCTGGGCTGAAGGTGTAGCCTGCCTAGCATGCACAAGGCCCTAGGTTCTTCCCTAGCCCAGAAAAACAACAACAACCAAATTTTCCCAGGATCCTAGGGGGCCCAGTCTGCTCCCAAAGGCCTTGGTTTGCCTTTACGCTGCTGGGCCATCCAAACTTGCCCGATGGGCTGGGGTCTTTGATCAAGCCCACCCCAGCTTGAGTCTAGGCCCCTACAACCTTCTCTGCAGCTCACCAAGAGGTAGCAAACAACTTCTCAAATGCCCACCTACCCTGTCATTGCCAGGAAGTTCAGGGGCACCTCTGCAGACACTATCTTCCAGCAGAATGACGCTGGGGAGCCACATCTTTCTTCATGGCCCTGCTCTGAATTTTGCCTCTTTCTCTAGCATAGCACCAAGAATCCCAGAGGTCTGAAATCAGATTTTTTTTTTTCTAACCTTTTGCTGATCACAGCCCCAAAATTCAGGTAAGAGGGCCTGGACCCCACCCTAGCACCCTCACGAGCTGGATGCTGTTCCTAAGCACACTGACACTGGGGTCAGCACCTGGGCACCAGACACCCTAGATCTTCTGCCACACCAGCAAAACCAAAGCACTTAAAGTCAAAGCTTTGTCGCAGGGAGCATTTGGGGTTGGTTTTGGTTCTCCTCCTTTGTCCCGTTATTTTCTTCAGGGGGAATCCCCCAGGAATGAAATTACTGGGACAAAAGATAGGCACACAGTGCAAGCTTTGACATAGGACCAGCTGCTCTCTGATAAGCCCATATATCATGGAGTCTATGCCTTCTCTGCCTCTCGGCTCCCTGATAGATCGCTGAAGAGTCTTGGGATGAATCAGCCACCGAACCAGATAAACAAGCCTGCCCGTGCAGTGGCTGCTTTCCACAGGAGCGAGGGAACTCCCTTGGATCCCACCCAGGACGTGGAATTCCAGAGCACAGGGCCAGGCACCTTTGCACCCTGCCCCCACCACCCAGCCCTGCCCTCCCCTCCTTTCCCCGCCTTGTGCCGGGTGGAGCCAGTGCCAAGGCGGCAAGGTTTCACAGCCTGTCCTCTGTGCAGGGCCTGAGTGGAGGCCCGGAAGGGTCCGGGCCGGGCCAATGAAGACCCTACTAACCATCCTAGCTGTGGGATCCCTGGCTGGTAAGTGCCCCCATCCTGTGGCCAGATCCTCCCCATGCCAGGAGCCAAGATCAGGGCTGTCACTCTGTGCCCTGTGCAGCTTATCATTTTCTTCCAGTTTCATTTTCTTCCCAACTTGGGTTGAACCAGGTGCCAGGCTTTCTAGGGAACAGGTGGCCAGCCAAGGGGTCTGGGGAGAGCTGAGGGGCAGGCGCTATCCAACCCTGGCTTTTCCCTGGGAATCAAATGATCCTGGGACAGGAGGGTCATAGCCAGCTGTCAGAATGGAGGTGCTGGTTCCCTGTACCCCATCAGCTGGATGATTGGCTTGGGGGAGTCAGACACCCTTTGACCCCTCCCATCGCTCAGCCATGGTTTGCCAGCTCTTTCTCTGTTTCTGAGGGGAAGGGAAGAGGGATGGGTTGGTGGAAGCTATTACTTCTCTCCATGGGGCCCTTTGGCTAGATGGGAAGAGCATTTCCTCCCAGCATAGCCCAGAGGGCTGCGCTCAAGGCTCTTGAGGCAACAGGGTCTCGGGCCCACAGGACTACTGGGCATCCTTGGCAAATCCAATAAAGCAGACTTTTGGATCTATCATGGCGGAGACTAGATGTGAGACCCAGGGTACATCTCTGTTCTCCTGTCATGGTACCCAGGGTACCCTCTGAGGAAGCCAGAGCACAGCCCTGATAGGCAAGGGGGAGGCATGGACTTTTGTCCAGCACAGGATAAAGCCCATGAAGGGACAAGAGCTGCCCTACCCAAGCTCGCCCTGGCCAGTGTCGGTAGGACCCTATCTGTAGGCTGTACTCCCTGGCCTTAGCTGAACAACCGCACACTTTGGGCCCAGAGGGCCCTGAGGGTTTGGTACAGCAGCTACAGAGCTGCTCATGTCTCAGGCCCCTTAGCATGCGGCCCTGGGAAGCTACCTTACAGAGGTCATCCAGGGCCAGCTGCAGCCTCTGCAGACAAAGCCCCTCACTCCTCAGTCTGGCCGAGCCCGGGTCCTGTTGGATCGTTGCTATGTTTTTCCTTAGCTTCCCTGCCAGTTGATAGATTATTTTTCCACGCAAATGTGAAAACCTGCCTTTATTTATAAAGTCAGCCAGTCCGCCAGGCTCCAAACAACACACATCTCCAGGGTTTCACAATGTAGACTTTCAACCAGGAAGTACAGAAATGACACCGGCAGGATGGATTTGGGAAGGGACAGGAGCACGTGACCCAGAGGTGCTGGGGGCCTACAGGAGAGGAGCCAGCAGGGTCTGTCCACCTCACTTCGGCAAGCCAATTTCCACGTCCTCTTGAAACGTGGAGCCAGCTGCACCCCAGCATCCTTTACCAGTCACCCAGATAGACAGCTTGCTCAGGACACGCCCCCTCACCCGCAGCCTTTCCCACCGCAGCCACGCCTACCCAACCGTCCCCTTCCAGCCCTTCACCTCCTGCCCCAAAGCCGCTTTCCAGTCCACTTCCACCGCACTCACTCAGGTCTAGACCCAGCCCTGAATTCCAAGATCCCTCCCTCTCACACCCACAGGCTCTGCTAAGACCAGGGCCCAAACAGGAAGTCAGGAGTTAGCAGGAGTGAGATCTCCCACATACTCCGAGACCCCACCCTGGGGGCTCTGAGAGCCTAGAAGATGAAGGTTCCCACAGCTGGGCCAGACAGACACAGAATCAGAGCAGAGAGGCGTCCCAATAGTGCGACATTAGCACTCGCACTGGCCTGCTCACCGGCCTCACAAGGGCCTCTCCGAGCCCATTCAGTCCTCTTGAAGACACTGTCTGCAGACTTGGAGGGTGGCAATCAAGATTGTCCAGTCTAGACATACAGCAGACGTGAGCACACAGGCCTCAAGGCCTTGACTGCACGGCGCCTGCACCTGTTGACTTCCCAGGCTGCCCTGAGCACGCTCAGTACTGGCGACCCCACCCTAGCCGCCGTCCTCCTGCCCTTTTCCTCTCCCCCACCAAGCCCGGGCTTTGGCACTGACAGTGTGGGCCCACCCCCCACACCTGTTTGGTGCCGTCTTTGCTGCCCCCTTCGTCTGCAGCAGTAAGCCAAGCGGAGCACTGGATGTCAACTACTTTTAAAATTTATTTTTTGACTGTAGGGGCTGAACCTAGGGCCTTGAGTGCGTTCTAAGCAGGCTCACTGCCCCTGAGCTCCCCACTGATCCCAGCAGCATGCCGCTCTCCCCCTTCCTACCCTCACCAGGGTTTGAGGCCACCAAAGCCCCACCCTTAGTGGACCAGGCCCCTTCTACACTGTGGGTCTCCCCTCCCTGTCCAGCCCCCTCAGACTCAGCACACACTCAGCACACACCTGGCTGTTCTGCCCTAAGGACCTTCCCAGACCTTGCTCTCAGCATTCCCACCCCACCATTCTCACACTATAACTGGCAGCTCTGTCACTGCCTACTGTGACACTGGGCAACGTTTTTTGTGAGTCTCAGTTTTTCTCTTCCACAGAATGGGGACAGCAGTAGAAACTGGTTATCATCAGACTGTCAGGATGTTCAGTAAAGTGAGAGGCTTGGGCCTGACGTGGCCTTCACAAACATCTGCCCCTGCTCTTGTCATTCTTGTGTCACTAGGTGGGGTGAATTATTCCCAATTAGATACAAGGAAATTGAAATTTTGCTAGCTTCAACAACTTCCTGGGCTGGGTGTGTAGGTCAATGGTATACCAGTTGCCTACATGTGTGAGGCCCTGAGTTCAAGTCCCAGTATCACACACACACACACACACAAATTTAGACAAAGCTACCCAACAATTCCACTCAGTTATATGTCCCAAGGATTTTTCTTTTTTAAACTGGGGATTGAACTCAGGACCTTGTGCTTGCCAGGCAGGTGCTGTGCCGCTGAGCTATATCCCCAGCTGCCCAAGGAAATTAAAAATACATGCACACTTCAAACTTCCTGCACAAATCTTCACAGCAGGGTTATGCACAATAACCAAAAGGTAGAGAAAACCGTGAAGTCCACCCACTGATGCGTGGATAACTAAAATGTGGTCTGTCTACTCCGTGGAATAATTTTTCAGCCATAAGAAAGGACCACAAGTGCTGATTTATGCTACTGTACAGATAAATCTTGACAACGTTAAGCTGAATAGAAGAAGGCACAAGAACCCTGTGCACATGAAGGGTCCAAGAGAGGCAAATCCAGAGAGACAGAAAAGAGACTTGGCGTTGCTAGGCACCAGGCTGGGGGAGGCCGGGGCTTGACCGTTGTGGCCCTTGAAGGTGATGGCTTTGTGCTTGAATCAGTGCCGGTGATGGCAGTGCCCTCTACGGGTGGCTGGGGCCGGCGTCCACGAGCCCACCACTCACCCTCCTCCTGCTCACCCTCTTCCCGCTCACCCTCCTCCCACTCTGGCAGCTCACATTGCGGAGGACTCTTCCAAGCTGCTTCAGCACGTGAAATTCCAGTCCAGCAACTTTGAAAACATCCTGATGTGGGACAGTGAGCCGGACAGCATCCCCGGCACGGTCTACAGCGTGGACTACAAGACGTAGGTCTCCCAGCCCCGCGACCCCTAAGACTCCGCCCTACAAGCAGCCCTACCCCAACATCTCCCACTCCTAAGGCCCGGTGCCCACAGAGCTCTGCTTCTTTCCCTTCTACAGGCTCTGCCTGGGAAAAGCAACAGTCTCTCCATCCTGGGGTATCAGGCAGTTGACATAAAATGAAGTCACTAGTCATTGTGCCTGACAAATAGGATGCTACCAATTGTTTTGTTATCATTGGTGGGAGAAGGTGCATACACAGCTGTGCCCACCAGCCCAACCTGTGCGTTCATCAGGCTCTTCTCTCTTCTCATGCTGCCAGGGAGGAGGATAAACAGGGGCTCAGTAATTTGCAAAACTCGGTCCCGTTTATGGTCCCGCCTCTTCATCCTGTGGCAAGTCTCTTGCCCTCTCTGAACCTCATTTTCTTTTTTTTAATTATTTTTTTTATTTTTTTATTTTATTGAGAAACAAATATGAATGAGACAGTTTCCAAGATGATTAATAGGACAGTTTTGATAATCAATACACTGTACATTGTTATCTTCTTTTTTTTTAATTTATTTATTTAAATTTATTTATGTGTGTGTGTGTGTGTGTGTGTGTGTGTGGCCAGCTCAGCCCACCAGGGGGCGGGGCTGGCTGGCATGTGGTGCTGGGGGATTGAACCGTGGTCCATGTGTTTTGCTAAGCTTGTTCCAAGTAGGTGCTTTAGACCACTGAGCCATCTCACCAGCCCTGTTATCTTCTTAGTGGTTATCCATAGTACAAGAAGCAGACAGGATATTCTGTCCAAACACTGTTAGTACACCTCTTTCCTCTCATTGAATTAAGCAAAAGTAGCTGTATATCTATCTTATTTTGTATATATAAATATGAATGATATTTCCTTTGTATCCCCTTTGTTTAGTCCTGTCAGAGGTGGGTATTCTATTGGCATCTAAATACTATAGGTGCTTGAATTCAGCTAAACAATCCAACACTGTCCAGCAGTCTATAATATTAATGGGTTATCCTCAGAAGTTATTGACCTGAGCCTTTTACAGCTTTACTTATGTACCTCGTTTTTATATTTTTCTGCTGGATGGTTAAGACCAGGATAAAGCAAGACCTATATAATAAGAAATATAACTTTTGTATCTGATAAGATCAGTCAAGTACTCTCAGGATTTATCCTGTAGCCCTGTACAGCACTCTGTAGATCCTTTGTCAGTGTCAGCCATAAGGCTGAGTCACGGCCATTGCTTGACCAATTTGCTGAGCCTCAATTTCCCCATCTGTGAAATGGGTATAAGGGCTGGGGAGATAGCTCAGTGGTCCAAGCACCTGCCTGGTAGGCACAAGGACCCAAATTAGATCACCGGTACTGCATGTCATGCCAGCCCAGAAACTGGGCAAGACGGCGCACACCTGTAATCCCAGCACTGGGGAGGCTGAGACAGGAAGATCACTGTGAGTCTGAGCTGTGTGGTGAGACCCTGTGTCCATTTAAAAAAGAAAGAAAAGAAATAGGTATAATAAGATTTGCCGTAAAGCCTTTTGGTGATTATGAGCCTGAAATGAGGGCTCAGGCTGGCTGGATTTGAATCCATCTCACTGTGTGTGTGCTTCACAAGCATGGGTACATTTTATTTCTCTTAGCCTCAGCTTCCATATTTCAAAAAGAAAAAAGATAATATACACACCTGAGAGGTCATTGTGAGAACTAAGATTATTCACATGAAAGGCCCCGGGACACAGAAGGCACTAAGTAAATATTAGATATTGTTATCATTATTAATAAACCACAGGCCTAGGGGGCTGTTCCCTAACAGTGTGCCGGCTGTCCCTTGCCCCCAGGTACGGAGAGCCACAGTGGCTGGCAAAGGCAGGCTGCCAGCGGATCACCCGGAAGTCCTGCAACCTGACCATGGAGACAGGCAACCTCACTGAGTTCTACTACGCCAGGGTCACGGCTGTCAGCTCAGGTGGCTTGTCAGCCACCAAGATGACCGAACGGTTCAACTCGCTACAACACAGTGAGTCAGAGTCCCCATGTGTCCAGCGTGAGGGGACCATCAGCCTCTGAGCCCTGGAGTGGACTTAGGGTGCAGAAGGGCTCCATCCCCCATGTGCATCAGAGATGTGGCTTTCAGGGACAGCATCTCCTACCACTACACCCCAGCCTGGCCACGGTGACACAGCCAGAGCCCCCGAGCCCCTTCCCTCCTCTGCCTCTGGCCCTCCTCAGAGCAAGCTGAAGGGACCTGCTCAGCACTGAATCCCACCTTCTCTTTCCCCACTTCAGACCTTCTAGCACTTTCTCATGACCCTTCTCAGAAAACCCTGTGCTTGCCTTGGCCCACACAGCCTGACTCTTCCCCCTGCGGTTCCTACCTCTCTGCTCCTTCTGCTCCTTCTCCTCACACAGCAGGCTCCTTCCCAGGCCTTAGGGCCGGGCTCACTGCAGACTCCTTAGAAATTGTCCCCATCCCTGCCCTGACTGCCTGTGGGGCCAGCAGGTGCCGCCTGCCACTCTCCATCCCAATGCATTTGGTCCCCAGTCCCCACAGGGCCTACACCCACAGAGTCAAGCAAATTGGAAGAACAATACTTGCAACACTGTTGCCTCTGTACTAAGTACACGTGTACTTTGTTCCTCATCCTTATTCCCTAAATAATAGAAATATAATGTAATGACTCTGCACAGGCCACTGACTTTCAATCAGAGTTCTGAGTCATCTAGAGGTGCTACAGAGTATATGGGAGGACTTGTGTAGTCAGTCAACTAGGCAATTTTACACAAGGAACTTGAACACTGGCAGATTTTGGTGTCTGGGTGGTACCCAGAGCCACTGCCCCAGGATGGGAAGGGACCACAGTTCCCTGCTCATTTGCTTGTAATGCACACCACAGCTCATAAGTGATGCTGACCAACTGACTTTAATCAGTCAGATGTGATTGTTTTAAAAAAATACAATAAGGCTTGGGAGAGAGCTCAGTGGCAAAAGCGTCTTCCTAGCAAACACAAGGTCCTGAGTTCGATCCCTGGTGCCCAAAACATTAACTAATCAATTAAAATTAAAATAAGTTTCCTGGGCTTTTTCTTGGTTTGTTCAACTAATTCATGCTAAAGATAGGAAATGTGAAAAAAAAAAAAAGAGGGGGGGCAGGGAGATGGCTCAGTGGAATAAGCGCTTCCCTGGACAGCGCAAGGGCCTGAGTTCAATCCCCGGTTCAGCAAAAAAATAAATAAATAAATAAAACAAAGATAGGAAATATGGACAATATAGAAATATGCAAAGAAAAATAAATGTCACCCCCAAGCGACCTGAGCATTCAGAGCCACAGTCACCAGAAACCCTCTTGGCTTTCTGTCATCTTGTGTTATTTTCCTGGTTTTGTGACTTTTCCTTATATGATGGTAGCATGGAATCTGCCCGTGTCATTAGATGCTTACCCATGAGACGCAGTTCTGCAGGACGATGACTCATTCTTTGGAGCCACTATAATGCATTTACGTCGTTGGCCTTTTGAGGACATTAGGCTGCAGTTTTCCACTTTATAAATGGCATCAAAGTGAGCAAGCCTGCTGCGCAGATGCTTTAAATCTTGGGAGTCAGTGGGTCTCCCCAAGGGACTTTGACAAATTAAGCTCCGGATGAATGAGGTTGAGAAACCCCTAGGATTGGATGCAAGATTTTTCTTTTTTCTTTTTTTCTTTTTTTTTTTTTTTTGAGGCAAGAAGATTCACAGCATTCATTGACTAGGACCCTGAACCATTGAACGCCATTCGGTTCATTTGGGAAATTCCATCTTCAGAGAGGTTCAAGTTTAGCGCCTGCCCTTGGAGCCGAGCCCTGCACCCCTCCCCCATGTGTTATTTAGGGTATGAAGTTGGGCCATCAGAGAGCGACATCCCCAAAGCTGTTACTGTCAAGAGGGTGTCCCAGGCAGGCTTAAGGTGGGGTCTCAGGGGCTGGCATGGATGGGGACAGAACTAGGGGTGCAAGGGTGTGACCCCACGCCCAGGGTTGTCCCTTCATCAGCCTTCCACTCGGACACCAGCTGTGCGCTGATGGTTCAGCTGATGCTGTCAGATCATTCTAGGCTTGGGATGGGAGAGGAGCGGGGAGCGGCCATTCTTCATCATCTAGACAGCCTCAGACTCTGCCAGACAAGTCTGGCTTTTTCTTCTCTTTTCTTTCTCCTTTTGTTTAGCTACCATCAAACCCCCGGATGTGACTTGTGTCCCTAAAGTGAGATCCATCCAGATGATTGTCCATCCCACCCTCACCCCTGTGTATGACGGAGATGGCCACCAGCTAACCCTGGAAGAGATCTTCCAAAATCTATTCTACCGCCTGGAGCTCCACATCAACCACACCTACCAAATGGTAAATGTAGGTTGCACCCCGTTGTTGTCCCTGTCTGGGGAACCCATCTCTCCCAATTAAATCTGTGTTGCTTTAAGTAGAAAGATAAGGTGGCACACAAAACAGCATTTCCCAAAGCATATTTCTTGGAGGCTTTTTTGGAAGCCTTACAAACACCACACACCACACCCTCTCTCTTGTGAGTTCACATACCAGCGCATAATAGCATGTCGACAATTCCCACCAGTCCTTCCGGGACAAGACTCCAACTCTAGATTTGTTTAAGATTTGTTTTATGCAATGGTTCTCAAGTTTATTTGACCAGAAAATCTTTTTTTTTTTTTTCACAATACAGATTTTTGTGTTTACCTTCTAAATGATAGAAAATACCTTCTAAAATTGTAGAAAACAACCTCTATGTACATCCTCAGGGCTTCTCTTTAGAAAATGTTGGAGATGATTCTACCCCACCATCCTTTTTGCTAGTTTTTCAGTGTTTGCATGAATCTACACAGGGAGCGTCTTAGGAGCAATCATAGTACAGGTAGAAGAAAAGGACATAAATTGTCAAGTGAACACATATGATTTTGTTTTTGGGAAATATGTAGTATAGTCCCCTCCCTCCCCAGCATGTGCCGCTGGTTCACATTAGGTCGAATGAATATTTATTTCCAACTCATTCCCACTGTCAAGCAGCTTAGACTGTGATCTAGTGAGTGGGGAGAAAATTGAAACAAGAATTCAAACAGCAACAAGGAGAGGAAAAGAAGGATGTTGTAAGATGAGGAAAATAAGGATGCTGTCGGATGGAGCAGTGTCAGCTCAGAAAGTTCTAAGGCTTCTAGAAAATCTTTAGGCGCCCACGCTGGTTTCTGAGTTTTGCCCTGTAACATCTACAAGTACATATCCAATCATGTAACCTTTAGCACAGCCCTGCAAAGCAGTAGTTACTATCTGTGCTTTCTAGATGAGAAAACAGTTTCAGAGAGGGTAAGTCATGTGGGCAGGATTGTCTGACCAACAATAATGGCTGAACAGGATTCAGATCCATTCTGATTCCTCCTCCTGGTCCACACACCCTGCCTACACTGTCCCCACTGTGATCAGACAGAGAAGCAGGAAAATGTGGGGCTCTTGGAGAAGATCAAGTTACCCCCATTTGGCTGATTATGGAGAGTAGAAAGCAGTTTCTCAAAACTGGCATCGGACTTTCCAATGGCACTAAGGTGCAGATCCTTGGACTGCTACCAAGCCAACCATGTGGCTGCGGCTGCATCCGTGGGGTCTGAATTCCAGTGAATGCCCAGGGCTTGTCCTTCACCTTGAGGCCTGAGATGCGAGGCAGAGGCCCCGTGGGAGAGAGAAACTTGAGCAGCCCAGCTCGGTGCATGCTGCAGAGCTGAGGGCAGAAGAGGAGCAGGCTTATTTATTTCAGATGTCTGGGAAGGCAATTAGATGTTAGTGAGCAGGAAGAGTTTTTATCAGTGCTATTATCGCTAAACATCTGGAGTTTGACTAAAGATTTTATTATTACTGATTTCTAATGTAATTCAGTTTGTGGTCAGAGAACATACTCTGCCAGATATCAGCCCTCTAAATTTATTAGGATTTGTTTTATGGTCAGCGTGCGGCCTGCCTCGGTTAAAGCTCTCCACGTTCCCGCAAAGAATGTGTGTTTGTGGTTGCTTGGTGGACGGCTAGATCACTACCAGTTAGATAAAGGTGATTGGTAGTGTCATGAGGAGCTTGTTTCTCTCCTGACTTGGGTAAGGGTCTATTGTACTCTGAGCTGCCGACAATATTAAGGGTTCCGGCTACGAGGTGGATTTGTCTAATTTCCTTTTTAATTCTACATTTTTTTCCACATGTGTGGGAACTCTATTCTTAGACATATGCATTTATGACTGTTACATGCTCCTGATAAACTGGCCATGGGATCACATGTAGTGTCCCTTTTTTAACTCTAGTTAAGCTCTTGGTATTAAAATCTACTTTAGCTGATTCCCACTGATTCCAAACACTGCAGGCTTTTTGTAGCTTGTGTACCATATCTTTTTACATCCATTCCTTTTCAACTTGTGTTTTTCCATTTAAAGTGCATGTCTTATGCACTTCCAGAAATCTAGGTTCTGGTCTTTTAATGGAAGAGCTTTGGACCACTTCAGGTAGTTAAATAGAGGAGCTAGGAGAGGGGATTTGTCAAAGGTAGCTTTTACACTTGGGCCTTGGGCAGAAAAATCAAGGGTGATGCTATGAACAGAATCGGAAAATATGAAACAGGTGAGGGTGTGGAACAGGGCAGATCCCATGCAGGAGGCCTGCGTGTTTGACACATTGAGCAAGAGGTGCCCACACAGTAATACTGGGCAAGGAGCTGGCAGTGCCCATCAGAAACTCTGGAACCTTCCTGGGATGTCGTGGGAGTTGTTTCCACATTGGTGATCATAGAGGCCACAGAAGAAGATGACATCGCTAAGTGACCACAGAGTATAAGATTGTTTCGCAGAGTGCCATTGAGGGGCTAAGCCAGGGAAGGGGTAGAAGGGGGTGGGAGCAGAGCAAGGGGGAGAGGAGAGGAGTGGAGGGTGGAAGAGGTCAGAGGCTCACAGGAGGGCGAGCACCGGAAACCAGGGCAGCAGAGGGATGGACGTTCAAAGGGCTTTTTGTTTTGCTTTACTCTCTCTTCTTTTTTTCACCAGTATGGGGGAACTGAACCTAAGGCTTTCTCACTGAACTACATTCCCAGCCCTTTTTGCTTTTCCTTTTTTTTTTTTTTTTTTTTTTGAGACAGGGTCTTGCTGTGCAGTTCAGGCTGGCCTTGAACTCACAATGATTCTCCTGCCTCAGCCTCCTGAGTGCTGGGATTATAGGCACACGCACCACTACACCCAGCCTCATTCGCCCAACTCAGTGCGCCCGGGGGCTTGAACCAGGTCGCTCACAATGCCTGCCTAAGCAGTTGCTTCAGTCCACTGAGCTATCTGGCCAGCCCCCTCTCTGCTTTTTGAGATAAGTTCTCACTAAATTACCTAGACTGTGATTCGCCTTCTCAACCTCCCAAATAGCCGGGATTACAGCTGGGTACCAGCACATCCTACTTCAAAGAACTTCTGATGTTTGATAAGGTGGGAGGAAGAAGGAGAAAGACTGGAGGAAGGGCAGGGGTGGCTGGGCAGTGACTGCAGAGGCAGCAGCTACAGCGGCTTCTCTAGGCTGCTTACAAAGTGCAGTCCTAAGCAAAAGGTCCAAGCAGCATGGAGGCCAATTGGATTGACGAATAAAGGAGGTTGGAGAACAGAATGAAACCCTGTAGGCTTCCTAGTCTGGGCAGCCAGTGTGAGACTTTTTCTAAGAGAAGCAGCTCAGGAGGAGTGAGGGCTGGCGTGGGCTCCCCCCAGAGAATAGCCTGGAAAACCTTCACTTTGACCTTCTGTCCAATGCAGCATCTTGGAGGGAATCAGCGCGAATACGAGTTCTCTGGCCTAACCCCTGACACGGAATTCCTGGGGAGCATCGTGATTTTGGTTCCCACCTGGTCCAAGGAGAGCGCCCCCTATGTGTGCCGAGTGAAGACGCTGCCAGGTGAGCCGTGGAGGGGAGCCTCCCTGGGGGGCGGGGCGGAGCCTGCACAGGCGCAGGTGAGGTGGCATGTGTGTACCCTGGCAAAGCAGCCTCACAATAGTATTAACCCAAGTGATATGTACGGAGTGCGTGTGTGTGCGTATGCGTGTGCGTGCGCGTGTGTGCTGGGAATCTACGTGTGGCAGAGGGAGGAGCAAAGAAGATAACAGGATCTCATGATACCCTCCAAAGACAAAGAATAATCGCAATGACGTCGCTAACTAGCTTCACCGCACTGCTAACCAGACGCCAGGTACCACTACGCACAAGCCTCTTGCACCATGTGAAAGGCAGGTACTGTGGCCATTCTCCTTTTACCGAACAGAACGCTGAAGTTCAGAGTGGTTAAGTAACTTGCCCTAGGTCACACAGGTGGCGAGGGATCCAACAAGGCCCGGTTCCTGGGCAGACTGCATACTCACCACTGCACTGCTGTAGAAATGAAACTGACATCCGCATCTGGCTTTTGTTGTTGTTGTTGTTGGTTTTGTGTTTTTGATTTTTTTGTTTTTGCAGTTCTGGGCATTGAACCTAAGGCCTTCTCATTGAGTTGAATCCTCAGCCCTTTTTATTTTATTTTTAATTTTGAGACAGACTCTTGCCAAATTCATCAGGCAAAAACAAGCTTGTGATCTTGCAGGGCATGGGTGGTGGTGTACCTGTTATCCTAGCACTTGAGAGGCTGAAGCAGGAGGATTTCTAAGAGCTCAGGTCAGGCTGAACTACACAGTGAGACCCTGTCAAAAGAAAAGAAAACAAAACAAAGCAAAACAAAAAAAAAACCTCTTACATCTTCCAGCCTCAGCCCCCCACAGTGTTGGGCCCACACGTGGGCACCACCCCCCCCAGCTTCTGAACAGGGCTTCTTTTCCTAGGCAGGTAGAAACACTGCAGTTCTTCCAGCTTCATGGATACAGCAGTAGCCAACTGGATGGATTGGCAGAAACAGTCTCCACAGTATCTGTGCGTGATTTCTGCCCCAACAACAAAGAATAGAGTTACGTGGCCCCAAACGTGGTGCTATCAGCCACCCCTAGTGCCCAGGAATCCCAGGGCCTCCCCTGCATAGATCTGCCTGGATCGAGTAGGCCAGGCCACTCTTGGGGGGTCCTTCCTGAGCAAGACCAGGGAGACCAGAGTAGAAGCAGGCCAGAAAAGGGAAGTGGGCGTGGCAGACACCCGGCCAGCAGCGCCTGTGTGACTCGGGACTGTGTCCCCTGAACTTAGCAGATAAACCTCGCCCTGTTTCTGACAACGTGCAGACACTCCACGCTTACCCTCCCGGTGCCTTTCCTCCCGTGACCTCACCCTGATGTGACGTCACCTCTTCTCAGACTATAGCTGCTTTCATATAAATCACACTTCCTCATGAGTATCTTTTACTGGCATATAGACGATGCCTTATCTGTCAAAATAAAATACATTAAAAACAATTCCTACCATTTATTACTACTCTAATCCTACTACATGTGTCAAATGCTTTACATCTATTCTGCCATCGTTATGATTACTTGATCTTTAAAACAATCCTGCACCTTGGGTCGCACTGTCCCCATTTTACAGAGGCACAACCCTGGCCTGGAGAGGTTAAGTAGCCTGTCCCGGGCCATACATCGAGCAGCTCAGCGGGGTCTGCAGCCTGGGTTCTAGCCTCCACTCTGCAGCTTGGTTTCTAGCCAGTGTCTCCAATGGCACTTTTATTCCCCTTACTTCCATGTCAGAGGGATACATCCTGCCCTATCCCAGAGCCCAGAATCCCCCCTCGATCTCCTTCTAGGATGTCTCGAGGGTCCCAGAGCACAGTACCAGCATCTTGGCACCAGAAATAGATCATAAGCTCGTGTCACCCATATTGTTATTTTATGAGTGCAGATGGGAAAAACGAGACATCATTACAGAGAGGCTGTGAGGATGGGATTTGGAGCTGTGGCCTTACTCCGGGCTTCTCCACTGAGAAGCTGTGTGGTCACAGTCCAGTCACTTCACCTCTCTGGGCCTCAGCCTTGTGATCTATCAGAAAGCATCATCCTTATCCTTTAGTGTGGCTTGGATGATTTGCCAGGATGGCCTAGGTAAAGCCCCCAGCCATCTGCATGGCTTGATAATGTGTTGCCCCAGTAACTGGTACTCATAAAGCGGACACCAGAGAGGGTCATGGAACAGGGGGATGCTCCCCCGTGAATGGCTCAGCCAAATCTCTGCTGCTGTGTATTCCTTACCCTAGGCTAGTGTTTTGTTACCATATCCTGCTTCCTTGTGGGAAAAATGGCATGCAGAAGTGTCTCAAGCCAGGGACTGCCCCCCAAGTCCCCATCCCATTTCCTGTGCTAGGAGCCGCAGTTTCCCACCAACGCTGGGCATGTCCTGTAGAAACAGGGTGGTCTGTGACCATGGGCAGCTGACCCAGAGAGGTCCAGAGGAGGAATAAGGAATAGGCTCAGAGTAGAAGCCCAGGGCCGGGGAGATAGCTCAGTAGAATAAGCACTTACCTGGCAAGCGCAAGGTCCTGAGTTTAGTCCCTGGTACCGCAAAAAAAAAAAAGAGTAGAGGCTCGGAGAGTCCCAGGGTTCACTGCAATGACTGAGTCCACAGAGCTGGAGATCTGTTGTCACTCTGAGGCCTGGAAGGGGTCAGGAAGAGGAGGGAAACCTAGGTGATGAGGACCCCAGGGTGATGCAATCCCAGTTTTACCAAAATCTTTCTCTGCCACCTCTGCCAGCCCATTTGCAAGTTCAGCTAGGAAATGTCACACAAAGACCTAAAGGCGCCCATGACAGAATGCAGGTAGATGCCTCTGGCACTAGAGCCCAGCCCTCCCCCTCCTTCCCTTTTAAAAAGGACAGCATTTCCCAAACCTTTCCTAAGTAAGCTCTTCCCTGACACACAGGCCCTTGCCTGGTAGGGAGGCAGAGAGGTCAGGTGGCTTGTTACTTCTACCTCCCCACTGTCCAGTCCCCTGCATGTGGTAGACAGAAGCAGCAGGGGCTCTGCCTTGCACCCTGCCCTCCAGCAGGCTCTGCTCTGGCCTCCCACCGCCATTCCCCTCCCCACAAGGTAAAGGGACCACAGAGCAAAGGGCACAGGTCCATCTGGACCCTGCAGCCTCCCATAGGAACCAGACTCTGAGTACCCACACCCTGAAGTCCCCTGTGCCTGTGGCCCAAGCCTGCATCCTGTCTAGGAAGATGTCTTCCTAGGGTCCTTCCTTGTTTAGGCAATGCTAACTGAAGCACAGACCCCTGGTCCACAGGAAGACCGATTGGTGGCTCTTGCAGGGTCCTAAATGTGTCTGGCACATGAGTGGAGGTCCTAGCAGTGGGGATGGAGCCATGTGGGACCAGAGGCCAGCATGTGGCCTTCCCTGACCCTCCACATTTGAGGGCACACAGCACTGGGGCCCCTCCTCAGCAGAGAGGCCCTGCAGCACCCTCCTGGGACAGGGCCCTGCCTCACGCTGCCTCCCCTTCCTCCAGATCGGACGTGGACCTACTCCTTCTCGGGTGCCGTACTCTTCTTCATGGGCATCCTGGTCACTGTGCTTTGCTACCTGAGCTACAGATACATCACCAAGCCTCCAGTGCCCCCCAACTCACTGGTAAGTCATCCTACCTTGGCAGGAGTGAGAGGGCCAGGGAGGACCAGAAGGTGCAGGGAGCAAGGGTTCCCCTGCTTCTCCGTGCACAAAGCAAGGGTTCTGTGCACAAAGCAAGCTAGGTCTCCAGGTCTCCTGCTGGAATTCTTGGTCCAGCCCATTATTGACAGGATTGATGACCAGCAGCAGGAGAGCTGACCAGGAATGGTGGACATGCAACAGAAATGCCATATGGCCCAAGTGTGTCCATGTCGGGTGGGTAACAGGACCCAAGTGACCGCTAAGGGATTGTCCCAGCTTCATGTGTTGCTAAGAGAAGTCAGAATTTCAGTTGGTAATGGGAAATCTCCCAAGTTTTAAACCTGAGTAACTAAACTTCAGCTGCATCTCCTTGTGTGAACCTTCAAGGGGCAGCCACAGCCCCCTCCGGCCATCCCAGCTTCCTGGAGCCAGCTGCCCCCTCCAAGGGACAGGAGCTCCGAAGGTGTGCATGTGAGCTGCGTCTATCAGCTCCCCTAGAGTCCCCTGCCACCTACCACCCTCTCCCACCTTGACTCCTGCATCAGGCCCTGGAGGGCCCTGTGAGCCACACAGCATCCCCACATCTGGGTCCCCCACTTCTTACATTATCTACCCCCTAAGGAAACCAGAGTGTGAATCTGCATCCCAAAGAGAACATAGGTGTCAACACAGCACTCAGGCAAAGACCTAGAACCCCAGCCCCACTGAGGGAATCACTGAGGTTTCAGAGAGGAGGTGGGGCCCATGTATTATTTACTGGTTTGTTTTATTTTTGCCATGATGAGGGTGGCAAGGCCCTCACGGCTTTACCGCGGAGCCACTCGGTGCCCAGGCCCAAGCACTAGACACCCCCTGCTCACTCCCCACGGAGGACCCCACCCTCCCACAGCTCCTGCCGTGGGGAGCTTAGAATGCATGCTCTGAACGCGGGTTGTTGTCCTCCTCGCACAGAATGTCCAGCGAGTGCTGACTTTCCAGCCGCTGCGCTTCATCCAGGAGCATGTGCTGATCCCCGCCTTGGACCTCCGTGGCCCCAGCAGCCTGGCCCAGCCCATGCAGTACACCCCCGTCGTGGTCTCCGCGCCCAGAGAGCCCCCAGTGGCCGCACCGCTGCGCAGCCTGTCGGAGATGGCCTACTTGGGGCATACGGACATCATCCTCCGGGGTGCCGGAGTGCCCCCTTCCCAGACACAATCTCCACCATCCTATGACACCCTGAAGACAGCCCCTGAGGCCAGGCCCCTGTCCTACGCTCCACAGGTGGCCCCGGATGCAGAAACCCTATCTTACACCCCACAGACTATCTTGACAGCTCAGCCTCCCCCCTGCATCCCCCAAGCCTTGGGCACCACCGGAGAGCCTGAGCCTGTCTCCTATGGGGTGTGCCTGGAAGGTGGCGCCACCACAGACTCCCCTCCAGAGACACCCTCCAGTCTGGAGCCTTCCACGCAGAAAGGTCAGCTCCACAAAGAGGCACCAGTGGTGGGAAGGCACACCCCAGGTGACTTATCTCTGCAGACAGTGACCTCTGTGACTGCGGAGGAACTCCAAGATGCAGAACTGTTGCACTCACCCCAGGGACTCTGTACAGACAGGAAACTGGGCCTGCTACACAACAGGAAGCCAGAGACCCTCCCATACCTTCATGGCTCGCTCCTCTCCTCTGTGCAGATCGAAGGCTGTCCTGTGTCCCTCCCATCGCACCCTCCTGTCCTCTGCTGTTCCCACTCCGAGCAGGGGCCACATCCCCTGCTGGACTCCCTTGTGTGTTCCGAGGATGGGGTTCTGGAATCTGAAGCTGAGTCCCTGAGCCCAGGCCCTGGGGCCTTGATGCTAGAACAGCCCACGGAACTGGACTCACTTTTCCAAAGCCTGGCCCTCACCGTGCAGTGGGAGTCCTGAGAGAAGCATGGCTGGCCGGGGGTTCCTCCGGCCCCCACCGGCATCTCCTCCTTGGCTGTCAACCTCCTCCCCACCATGTCACACATTCTACAGCCCAGCCCCTGTGGGGGGTTTGGGGAAGCCCCTCTGGGGCCACCTGGGTGAGCTCCCTGTCAGAGCCAAAGGGCATGACAAGGACTCCATCATGACGGCGGAGCTCCTGGCCGATGAGTGACCCACGCACCTGATGTGAGTTCTCAGAACCAGGCAGGTGGGAAGTCAGGGTACAGGAAGGAAATGCAGACAAACCCCTTGGAGACGCGGGGCCCCAACTCTGAGGATGCTGGGCTCCAGGCTGGCAGGGAGCCTGACCCCATTCCTGTCCCGTTTCATAACCTAGCCCAGTAGAGAGTGAGGCGTCTGCCCAAGGTAGGAGAAGGAGCCTGCAGTGGCAGGCTGGGCGGAACCAGAGCAACCTGCCCTTCCGCCACAGCCAGAGGCAGCACAGCGGCAAGACTGCTGGGAGGGGTACAGCTTGAGCTTGGTCTGAGCCAGGGCCTACACCTGAAGTGGTACCATGCCAGCTTCATTCCCCAGAGAATGTGATCCAGGCAGCCAGGCACACTAGACTTTCCTCCAGGTAGGAATTTCCAGCTTTATCCTGAGAACTGGATTGGAAAGAAACACAGAGCCTGGCAGGGTGGTGCAGTGCACGCCTGTAATCCTAGCATGGTGGAGGCTGAGGCAGGATTTTGAGCTTAGTCTGGGTGACTTAGCAACTTAGTAAGATCCTGACTCAAACTTTTAAAGAATTTAAAGGAGCTGGAAACTCAGCTCAGTGCTAAAGTCCTGGGTTCAGTTCTCATTACTAAAGGAGACAGACAGAGAAACACGGGACCAAGTAGTCCCTGAATGGAGACCCCAAGATAAACTGTATTCATACAGCTCTGGAAACGGCCTCGTGTTCATTCCATCTGGGTTCAAATTCCAACCTCACCACTTACCAGGGCTGTAACTGCAGGCAAGTGAATCACTGCTCAGACCCTGAGTTTCCTCATTTGCAAAATGGGGACAATAACATTGGGGTTGTCCCTAACTCATGGAGTTGTGTTGAGGGTTCAATGAATGTTTATAAAGAGTCTGGCACATGGGTGGTGCCCCAAAAATGTGACTGCTTCCCGTTGTAATATTTCATTGATCTGGCAGTGCCAGGAGTGACTCCGTCAGCAGGAGCCAGCTTCGGACTCCCTGAGCATTTTCTCCAGGACTCGGACACTCCAGGCTGCCTCAGGACTACTCCAGATCAAGCCAAGGGCTAGACTGCCCAGGGCGGGCAAAGGGAGAGGCCACAGAGCTGTCTGGAAACAGGGTACAGAGACCGATGAGGGGAGCCCTGCCCCTGCCCAAGTGGAAGCTATTTTGACTGCAGCCACTTCCAAGGGCTCTGTTCCCTCTGCCTCCTGCCACCACCATCCAGGACAGCCTGAATCTTTTGTGTTTTTTGAAAGCCACCACATCTTCCTCTCTTCACATCTCAGATGACCTTTGTGGCGAAACCGAGGTGCAGAGAAGGGAAAGGACTCTCACACAGTCCCACTCTGAGGGCCTCAGTGGAGTTGATGCTCTTGGTCCTAGGCTCTTGGTCCTCATGAAGAGAAGGACCTTTCTACATCTGTTGGGACGCTTAGAGATTGTGACTGACGGGGCCTCAGAACGGGGCCCTCATAGGTCTCTGCAAGAACAAGGCTCCCTGCTCACCATATTGCCCCTAGTTTCTGAGAAACAAGATCAAACTGTGGTTGCCTGAGAATGGCCCTTCCTGGAGTACACAATGTCCTTTTTCCCTACTCAAGTATGCCTGCTTTGTCTTCCTATCCCTTTCCTCCCTGGGGTATGATGACAAGTGATGGAGTTCTTATCTGTGTGCAATTAATATTTAACATCTCTTCAGAGTCACTGACCCAAGATCTATCAGCAGAGGTGGGGGAGTCACCCACCTGTGCAGCCCAGCATGTACACTGCAAACAAATTTACTTCCTGTCCCTTGGCCAAAGATTAACTGTCTTTACCTTGTTTATTAGTGAAAACAACAGAACAGTTGGACTATTCTTACCAGGCCAGTGGGGCCAGGGAGATACAGTGGTGCTCTTATTAAGAGCCATAAACATCTCTTCTGACTCACGGGACCGCACGGGGTGCAAACGTTCCAAAAATGATTCTCAGAGGGAAGAGTCTGAGGGTCTGGCTATGAGTCTGGGACCCTTTTCAGCCTTGCCCTGTCCCCTCCAAAGGGCAAGGACCAGGCTGCATGGCCCTGGAGGTCTCTGACCTCCCAGGCAGCCCAGGCCTGTGGATGAGCTGGAACCAGTTAGAGGGCAGGTGTCCAAGTCCCTAGGGACCCTGTTATTCCTGAAAGGCCCAGACTCTGGCCTCATACCAGGAAGCTCCAGGGCCATGCCCCACCCAACCCAGACAGGTAAGACTCCAAGGTGTCACCTGCCTCCAAGGCATGACATCCGGGCATAAGTTAGTAAAAATACAGAGCCCTATTTTATCCTCAGGAGAAGCATTCCAAGATCCCCAGTGTGTGTGAAGCCCCAGATAATACAGAACACTGTATCTACTGTGTTTTTTTCTACAAAGACAGACCCACCATAAAATTAATTTATAAATTAGGTATAGGAAGAGATTAATAATAAGAACAAAACAGAGCAATGACTGAATTGAGTAAAATAAGGCCTACTTGCAGCAAGATACCACAGGTGATAACGGTGATGGTTACTAACAGGAGGGTAGCATATACAGTGTGCATACCTTGGAAGGGGAGGAATCGTATCTGGAGCTGGGTGGAACAAGACGGAGAGAGGTTTCATCGAGCTACACAGAAAGGTCTCTAACTTAGAATTTATGCATTGATCATTTAGGGAATTTTTCCATTTAATACTTTTGAGTGTTTTATAGTTGAGTACATCAAAACCACAGGTAAGGGGTGTTGTGGTTAAGATCTTAACAGCCCCCCAAAGGCTCATAAGGGTCACCAAGGAGGCGAGCAGATTTTCTCTGCCTTGTCCTCTCCACCGTGATGTTCTGCCTCTCTGTGAGCCAGAAAGCAACAGAGCCAGCTGACATTGACTGAAGCCACAAGGCCCAATAAAACTTTTCTATTTATAAATTTATTATCTCGGGTGTTTTGTGACAGTGACAGAAAGCCAACACGAGTGGACTACGATGGTAGCAGAAACAATGATACTAGGAAGAAAAAGGAGGAGGAATCTAACTGAGGCCTTGGCAACGGACACACTCGATTGTTCCTCCTTCCATTAACCTTCTTTTTATGGTAGGTCATAGAGTTGATATTTTGGCAAGGAGGAAAATGTGGCTCAGAAAGGCAATATTCCTTCATCAACTTGCTAAACTTGCTTCCTCCTGAAAATCCCCAGGTAGCTTCCCTCATCCCATTGGGCCTGCTAGATCTATCACTCCTGGAGAATCTGTATTCTTTTTTTTTTTTTAATTTATTTATTTATTTGTTTATTTATTTATTTATTGTGTGTGTGTGTGGCCAGTTCAGCCCACCAGAGGGCGGGGCGGGCTGGCATGTGGTGCTGGGGATTGAACCGCAGTCCCTGTGCTTTTGCTTAGCTTAGCTTGTTCTAAGTAGGTGCTTTAGACCACTGAGCCATCTCACCAGCCCCGAGAATCTGTATTCCTAATAAACTCCTTTGGGGATCCTCTCAAGTACGCTGAGGGGACCATGCCCTCACAGCAACAGTTTCTCTGTCTGCAGCCTAAATTCACATCCCTTGAGTCATCTCCTGGGATGGGGCAGGAGGCTGCGAGGCTGCAAGGCCTGCAACCCCCATGGCCCCAGGGCTATCCAGACACTGGAGCAGAGCTTTGCGGGATCAGAGAGCCGGATGCTTCTGTGTCCTCCAAGTCTGAGCGTCAGTCTAAGCAATGTCACCTCTTAGTCTTGTTCCCTGTTGCCCTCCTCATCCTACCTTCCAGACAGTGGGCAGAGTAGGAAGCTGGAGCTGGCATGACCAGAGAGACACCTCCTGCTTAAGCTGCTGCTGGGGGACTCTGGGCTAAGACCCCACTCCACTGCTCACCCACAGGCTGCCTGAAACCCTTTCCCTCCTTCTGTAAGGAGGACAGGGTCCAGGAAGGTAGAGTTTGACCTGGGCATGTGAGAATAGTAGCTACAATTGCCTATGGTGCAAGAGTGAGAGAGGTGAGGAGGAGGCAGGTATTATCTGTGAGCCAAGAGGGGAGCCCAGGGAGGTCCCGTCAGCAGTTCCCCGTTCTGGCCACCATGTGGAATCATCAGCCAAGGACAGTTTGGTTGCTCTCTGGGAAGACAGAGGCTGGAAAGAAAGGCATGATTCAAATGATAGTCAATATGGCCACATGTCCAAGAGGAGAACAAAAGAAGAAAAGGAAAGGAGAAAGCCAAAGAAATATGAGTCAAGGGGCTGGTGAGATAGCTCAGTGGTCTAAAGCACCTACTTAGAACAAGCTTAGCAAAGCACAAGGACCGCGGTTCAATCCCCAACACCACATGCCAGCCAGCCCCACCCCCTGGTGGTGCCTGGGTCCTATGGGGTTAACATCCCTGTAAAAAACATTGGTGTACAGCAGACACTCTGGTGCACACCTGAATTCCTACGCACTCTAGAGGCTGAAGCAGGAGGATCACAGCTTCAAGCTCAGGCTGGGCAACCTAGCAAGCCCCTGTTCTCAAAATAAATAGTAAAAGGAAAAGGCCTGGGTTGTAGCTCGGTGTGAAGCCCTGGGTTCAACTCCTAGTGCCACCAAAAATAAAAGAGGTTGAAGCCTCTATACACATTTTCATGACATGACAACACAGTAAGAAAGGTCACCTTGGGGCTGTGAGACGCTCTCGCCAGACACTGAATCTCCTGTCACCTTGGTCTGGAACACCCCAGCCCCAGAACTGTAAGAAACACATTCCTTAGGAAATGCATTCTAGCAGGCTGAACAAAGGAAGATGCTATTCATTTATTTTAAACAAACCCAAATTTAGGGTTCAGTTGTATGCCAGGCACTATCCTTGGGGTTAAAGATAGAATGAATGGATGAGACATAATGTTCCCTCTGGCTTGAAATGTACAGATAAAAAAACTGAGGCTCAAGAAGGAGGCCAAGTTTCCACTTAGTCTCCAAGGATCCAACACTAAGTAGAGTCACCAAAAGTTAAAACTTACACCAAGGTTTGTGAGCCTCCAAGACATCTAACTTGTTCAGTCTCATGGCCAATGTTTATCTCAGCCTCTTCCCCATTGCTGGGACAAAATACCCAACACCCACAAATTAAACAAGGAAAGGTTCACTTCAGCTCACAGTCTGTAGAGGTCTCAGTCCCTAGCTGGCTGACTCTAAACTAGGGCAGCATGGCAGATGGGGATGGCCGAAGAGAAACGGTCCATGGCATGGGTGAGAAGCGTCAGGCCATCAGGAGAGCAAGACATATATATCCCTGTCCTTGCAGGCCACGCCCACAGGGACCCTCCTGCCACCACCCAACATCACACCCAGCTATAAACCGGTCAGTGATCTAAGCCAGTACCACACATCTGTGATCCAGTTGCCCCCCCCCAAGCCACACCTGTGAGTGCATGAGGCTTTGAAGGGAGGTGCAGCTAGACATAAACCATTACAGCTTGGCTGATATGCTGTTTCAGAGGTCCCAGTGAAAGGTAAGAGCATCACCACCGTGCAGTCAGCTAAGCAACACCTGGGGTGGCAGAAGGCCCCCTGGCAGAGCAATTACTTAAGCAAACATCTGTTGGGACCAGGCACTGTGCTGAAGGTTGCAGGTTTTCTTTTCCTTTCCCTTTTTCTTTTTCATGTGTGTGTTTCATTTTATTGTGTTTCATTGAGACAGATCTTACTATGTAGCCCAGGGTGTTCTTGAACTCCTAATCCTCCTGCCTCAGCTACCTGAGTGCTGGGATTACAGGTGTATAGTACCATGCCCTAGTAGAGGTTGTATACTTCTTAACTGAATGGTTTCAGTCAGACTGCAAGCCATGGTCCCCACTGTGCAAATAATCAGACTGGAATGGAAAGGTGACGTGCTTAAGGTCATAGAGCCAGGAAGTTGTGGGAAAGATGGGGACCCAAGGCCACTCCAACTCAGAGTGCTCCTTGACCCTGACATGCACCTGGCTGCAGGACCGGTGTTAATGGTTGTGTCCTGTTGGATGGATGCAAAGCCCTCTTTGGGGAGCCTGTGAGCCCTGGAAAGTCCTTTGTAGATGGACCAATAGAAGGGGCCAAGCTGGGCATGGTGGTTGATACCTTTAATCCCAGGTACCCAGAAAGCTGAGGCAGGAGGATTGCTAGTTCAAACTCACCCTGGGCATCTTATTGAGAACTTGTCTCAAAGAATAAAAAAATGTAAGAGGGGCAGGAGGTATAGCTCAGTGAAAACCCTGGTCTCAATCCCCAGTACTAGAAGAAGAAAAAGAAAAAGGAGGAGAAAGGAGAAAGGGGGAGGGGGAGAAGGAGGAAAAAGAGGGAGAAGGAATGAGGAAGGGGGAGGAGAAAAAGGAGAGGGGGAGAAGATGGAGTGGTCATTCCATGTGTTCTCCCTCAAAAGTGCTATGAATGCTGTGGAGACCAAAGCAGAGGAGCCAGAAAGGACACAGGGCTGAATAAGATTTGGGCTGCATGGCTTACTGGTATTCGCCCCTTCTCCCCAGTATGGAGTCTGCAAGGCACCTGGCCCCTTCTACTGGCCCATCTACAAAGGACTTTCCAGGGCTCACAGGCTCCCCAAAGAGGGCTTTGCATCCATCCAACAGGACACAACCATTAACACCGGTCCTGCAGCCAGGCGATGTCAGTGGCCACCCGAGGTCCTTGGCTGTGAAGCACCAATGTTCCCAGATTTGCATCCTCTGGGACCTGACAACAGGCTCCTTCCTGATGGCTCCCAGGTGCTTTCCTGCCCCTGACTTCCTGCGGTGGCCAGGCTGGGGGTCGTGCCCACAACTCCTGGGTTGGTAGAAAGCCAAGGTACCAACAATGCCCACCTGCCACAGATCCATATGATGCACTGTCAGATGCACTCCACCGCCCTGGTCCAGTGTAGATGCGAGGACTCACAGTCTCTATTTTTCACAAAGGAAATCAGATCAGAGAAACTGAGGTCCTTCCTGAGGGTACCCAGGCAGACAGACAGAGCTGAGATCTGAATTCGCACAGCTTGGAACACCATCCACATCCACCTTCCACCCAGCGGGGCCTGAGCCACACTCTAACCTCTCCACTGGAACTGGGGCCAGACTTGGCTGAGGCTGAAGACGAGGGAGGAACAAGGGGTGGGGGCGCTCCACCTGTCACTCTGCCCAGCTGTGCTAGGACAGGACAACACTCCCCCGCCCCCACCCACGCCATAGTTCCCATCCATTGTCATCACACTGTCCCAGCACTGCTATATATAAAACTGCTGGCTCCAAGATCACATTCTACTCTCTGTCCTCACTGAGCGGAGGGCAGAAAGAGACCAAGGACCCTGTCTCCCTCGGGGACTGGGCTCTTCTTCCCAGAGACTCCTAAGTGGACACAGTTGATTTGGTGAGTTATTTGTCTCCAAGAATTTGGAGTAGGAAGGAACGCTTGGAGAAAGGGAGACCTTTGGTTTTCCCTTGAAGTGAGTGAGTGTGTGTGTGTGTGTGTGTGTGTGTGTGTGTGTGTGTGACAAAAGGGCCTAAAAGATTTGTGCTTGTGAACATGGGAGAGGACCTCAGTAACCCTTTCCCCACCCTGCGTCTTCCGGGCTGAGTTCTCTGTTCTATAAAAGTTAAAAAGGAAAGGACCTTTGGACATCGGAAGTACCTTTGGAACTGGAGTCCTGGCAGTTGTGGGGCAGCCATCGCAGGGACCTGGGTGAGCCAGCATGGCTGGCACAGTTGGAGCAGGCTCGTCATACCTGCTGGACCCCACAGCCGAGCGAGACCAAGCCCTGGATCCCAAAACTCAGAGCCGGAAGGAATTCTGGCCTGCGCCTGAGGTGACTGTCAGCTCCCAGAGGGCCGGCCAGGAAGGAAGAGGCCTCTGTTCGGCAGGGCCAGGTTATCCTAGCCCCTAGGGAGTGGAGAAGCCACAGTGTGTCCCAGCCCCAGCCGTCACAGTCCACCTGGACAAGATGTCTCTGCTTCTGCCACCCAGAGCAGCTTCTTTGCCACTAGCTCTCTGCGGGCCTGGCCACCAAGTCTCTCAACCTTAGGCTTTTCTCTCTCTCCAGAGGATGGAAGGGGCCTCCTTGGGGTTCTCTGCAGGAGGACTGGGGCACTGACCCTTCCTTGCAGGCTGCAGGGAGTGATGAGAAGAGGATGCTTCGTGTGGTCCCGTGGGAAAAGGGCAGTGGAGGCTGTAAACTGGTCCCTGCTTAATCCCATGCATCAGTCAGTGCTTTAAAAAGCACCGATGGCTCACCCGCTCCGGGGGTCTGGTTGCTGGAGGCCCCAGGTCAGGGATGAGTGCCAGGACAGCCATGGTGCTCATCAGGATACAGCAGCAGGGAGGGAGCCCAGGGCCAGCTGTCACTCAGGAACGCTGATCCTCCACTGCTGGGGCCCAGACCACAGTGTCCTTCTGGGAAGGCCCGGGAGCCTCGCTCCGCCCAGGGTGGGATCCAGCAGCTGTCCTGCTGGGTTGTGAGGAGGAGACGGTGGAATGAGAGCGAGTGGCTATTTCTTGGGGTGTGGGGAAACCAGGAAGTAAAGCCAAAGAGGGGGACTGCCCACTGATCCACCGCAAAGGTTCTCAGCAGGAGCTGAAGAAGCTCTCGCAGGACGATCCTGGTGGCAACTGGCTGTCCTTCCTGATGTCCACAGTGGTGGACACTCGCGGGGAGCAAACTGTTAGAAACCAGGAGTGTCTACCCACGGAGATGGAGCCTCAGCAGGCTGAAACAAACACTCCCCGCGCCCCACCCCGGGTCCTTCCAGCCAAGGGGTCTCGGAGGCCAGTGGGAGCATCTTCGCTCCATCACAGAAAGGGTCCCCTGGGTCCAAAAACCACACCACACACACACACACACACACACACACACACACACACACACACAGAGCCATCTTAAGCAGGCACCTCTGGGGAAACTGAGGGCCACCCCACCTCTGCTGTTCCCTTCCCCAGACCAGGTAAGGTGCTCCCAGGTTAGAGCCCTGGCACCAGGATGCCCACTTCTGGGGAGTCCACAGTGTCCTGGACCTTGGCCTCAGGGGTGCTATAAGAGACTCAGCAGTGACACTGAGGCTTGGTCTGAAATGAACTCAGTACACAAATCCAAAACCAGTGACTATACTGACCCCCATGCTCCTCAATGCTCCCAAATTCCTGGTCAATTCAGTCCAAAACCTGAGCCTCAAGAATACAAGAAAAAGCGCTGGCTGGAAGGCTCAGCAGACTAAAGCGCCTGTTTAGGCAGAGCACAGCACCCGGGGTTAGATCCCCAGCCTCATGTGCCAGCCCTGCCCCCAGGGCACGCTGGGACAGCGATTGAGACTGGGCACGGTAGTGTGTGCCTGTAATCCCAGTGCTTGGGAGGCTGAAAACAGGAGAATCACTATGAGTCAGATCTGTGTAGTGAGACGCTGTAGATCCTGTACTAAAAATACATCTAAAAAAAAAAAAAGAATATATGAAAAGCCAGGGATAAAGGCCAGTGGCACAGCACCCACCTGGCATACATGAGGTTGTGAGTCCAATTTCTGGTTTAAAAAAAATATATATATATATATATATATATATATATATATATATATATATATATATATATGTGTGAAAGGATCTGTACGTATGGTATCCTGAGGAGAAGAAAGCCCATGACACCCAGTGTGGCCCAGCCTCACCAAGACCTGGCTTTGAGTAACCATAACGGTCCAGGTTGGAAGGAGTGAAGCTTGGCACTTCTGGCGCCAATCAGGGCCTGCAACCAACCACCCAGGGTTCCCTTCCTCCTCAGTGCAAAATTCTAGCTGACCCGTAGGCTTTTCAGTAGGGCTTTTCTTGTGTATTACCAAGTGCCAGGCATTTGCCTGATCTTTGCAACTACCCTCAGAGGTTGGTAGGCCTGTTTTACAGATGAGGAAACCAAGTTAGAGAGTCTGAGACCACACACACTGGAAGCCGGAAGGAGGAATTGGGATTGTAGTACCACAGCCCTGGTGTCCTGAGTTGGAGCAGGAAACAAGGCTAGCTAAGTGGGCAAAAGAGGAAAGGGCTCTCCGGGAAGGGAAACCAGGACCTCGGGGACACCTGCCTGTTCTAAGCTCTAGACACAGCATCAGAAATCAGTGCTGGATCCCTCGGGTCTGGGAAGCAAAGGCCAGAGAAGAGACCACAAGGCCCCCAGTGGTGCAGTGGGGCAGGTTCCCCCAGCAGATCCCGCTAACTCAGCCGGGAGAGCACATGGGGTGAAGCTGAGCTGAGATCCCAAGCCTGCCTCTGTCCCCAGGACAGATCACTCTGCCTCTCCGGCCTCACTTCTCTGGTGCACCCACTAGAGAGCGAACCCCTCACCCCAAACCCTCCCAGAGATATGGGGAGGGTGCACAGGAAGGGAGACAGGCAATGACTGATGGAATGACGCCGGTGCCCCTTGGCCCTGGCAGGTTGTTGCTCTCGTAGCCATGACGCTGCCCCACGGCCCCGGAGACGTGGGGGAGCCTCAGCCCGCCCAAGCCGTACAGACCCACAGGCTGGAACACAGACGGGAGGAAGAGAGGAAGGAGGAGCGACAGCACAGCCTGCACATGGGCTCCTCGGTGCGCAGGCGGACCTTCCGCAGCAGGTGGGAACATGGGGGTCCCTGCGGCACGGCCCAGTCCTCCGAAGACCCCAGTTTGATGGGGGAGGGACAGCCTTGCCCTTAGAGGCCCCTGCCTGCTAGAGGAGGCTTAGCAGGCCAGCCAGCACCCTAAAATACAGTCCTAGTTTGGGGCAGCCCCCAGTCAGACCATCCTGCAGCAGCCACAAACCCCCGTTTTCCGGGATAGTGAGGAAGAGCATCAGTTCAGCGCCGCCGACTACGCTCTGGCCGCCGCGCTGGCCCTGACGACCTCCTCGGAGCTGTCCTGGTGAGTCCCACGGGCTTGGGGAGCCCTGGCCAGGGAGGACTTCTCTGACCCTGCCAGCACCCCATAGCCTCTGTCTCTCGCAGGGAAGCCCAGCTGAGGCGCCGGACCTCCACCGTGGAGCTGGAGGAGCGCGGGCAGAAGCGGGTGTGCTTCGGCAACGACTGGGAGCGCACGGAACTCGGCTTCCTGCACACGCAGCGGCTGCTGCGCCAACGACGCGACTGGAGGGCGATGCGGCAGCGGGTGAGGGGCTGTGGGCCTGGGTCACACGTGGTGCCACCATTCGAGCTCATCCTCTAACCAGAGGCCTCTGGAAGGGGCCTGGGGCCCTGAGTCTGAAACTGGGCTGTGTGACCTGGGCAGCGGGACTCCGTGCTCCTGAGGCTTGGTTTTCCCGTGGGGGACACAGGCGTGGTTATAACAACTCTCAGGTGGGAATTAAATGAGTCTGAGTCTGGGACAAGACTTCCCCTGTGCCTACAGCATGGAAAGCCCTCAGAAAATGCTACTGCAGCAAATGCTGGGCTCTGCAGTCACTCGCCACCGTCCTCCCCGGGACACACTGCCATGGCCCTCTTTGGGTCATTATTTGACTTCGTTCTCCACATCGGCTCATTTAATTCTCACTCCAACCCCGTATGGGGGGTGGGGGGCATTATCATCCCCATTTTACAGTTAAGGAAGTTGAGACTCTGCTTATGATCCATCTGCCAGTAAATGACAGAGTCAGGCCTTGACCCCAGCCTACGCCCTATGCCCTGCCCGCCTCTCAACTAGTGGGGTTGAGCCCACGTGGGTCTGATGCCAGGTTCCGGGTATGGGATGTTGGGGTGAAGGCAAAGATGGGGAGAGGTGGTCCCTGGCTCAGAGGAGTTGTATACACCCCCTCCCACCTCCAGACAGAGGAGAAGATCCGGGAGGCCAAGGAGCTGAAGGAGTTGTGTTCCAGCCGGGGCCCCTGGTTCTGGATCCCGCTCCGCTCCCACGCCGTCTGGGAGCACAACACAGTCCTGCTGACCTGCACTGTCCAGGGCTCACCTCCACCCCAGGTCACCTGGTAAGCTGCGGCCATGAGGTCACCCCCCAGGGGCAAGGGCTGCCCCACAAAGCCACAGCCACAGACCCCAACTCTGCCCATCCCAGAGAGAAGATGACAGCTGCGGGGAGCCTCGCTCCTGGGTTATTCTTAGCCACCTCCCCGCCAGCCTGGGGCTGGACATGGGGCCCTTCAGGGAGCCAGCCTTGTAAAAATATGATTCTGGTGGCAGAGGAAGACAGCTGCCCTGAGCTGGGCATCTCCAGGGCCAGAAGACGACGGTGACCAGAGGCAGGAGGGGGGAAGGGCAGGTCCTGAGGGAGGAGGTGCTCAGACCACAGGTGGGAGCCTGACTGGTAGGCCTAACCTCTACACCAGCTCAGGGTATGGGCTTGAACTTGTATCTAGACCTTTCTGAGTCTATCTCAGTTTCCTGTTCTGTAGAGTAGAAGACTTCTTTTCCACTGCATGAGGTGAGGATTTAGTACAACTCTCAGGAAGAAGCCCTCAGAGCTGTGAAGAAGCAAACTGTGACAGCAGGAAAGGCCATTCCTGAGAGCATAACCAAAGCAGGACTAGGCTAGACCCAACTGGGGTGGGCAGGGTCCCTGGAACGGGAGTGGTGGAGAGGGGGAGCACCTGGCCACATCCGGGAAGGAGGTACATTGTCTACACAGTGGGGCCAGTTTCCTGAGTTCCTGGGGTCTAAGGCTCATTGCCACTTGACACTGACTCAGCACTATTTTCTTATTTGTGCCTCAAGGCTACATATGCTGAGGGGATTGCTACCCCATTTCACAGATAAGATTAACAAGGCCCAGAGGGGGAAAAAAAACAAGGCCCAGAGGGTCATGTAACTTATCTAAGGTAACTCAGCAGTGTGAACCAAGATTCAAACTCACAGCTTCTGCCTCCGAGCTCACAACTCTTTCCACAGGGTCTAACGAGCCAGAGAGTGATCGCTAAAGCCATTATTTTCTATAAAGTTCTCAGAGTGCTCAGGAGTAGGAAATTGGAAGCGCTTAGCCCTAGAACAGTAAGAAAGGCCTATTGAGAGAGTCCTCTCCAGTACTGATCATTACCAGCTGGGCTCATTCAAAGACGTATGCCAGGCATGGTGCCTAGTGCTGGGGTCCCCTGGGGACCAGGACAGTCCTGCATGCAAGTGGCTAGTCCTAGCAGGACTGTTTTCAGCACAGCCCTGGGCTCCCTGATCGGAGCCTCTGCTGTTTGCCTCTCAGAAGGGAGACTGGCTTCCACTCTAACCAAGCAGGCTGCTACCGCAGGGCACCAAGCATTCCCTAGAGGAGAAAAGCCATGGCCTGTCCAGCCCACAGGTGGCCCTTGGAGCTCCCAGAGCTGGGAGGTGATTCCATCAGCCACCCCAGGGGTCCTGGTGGTCAGCTTCCCAAGTTCCCATCCAGGCCCTGCTAGAGACTTGGCCAACAAGAAGATCCCGGATGTGCAGGTGAATGTATTCATCCCACAATTAGTGAGCATTTCCTGGATGTAGAGGTGCTGTGAAGCCTTGAACACACAGCCTTACTCTAGCAAAGCAGCCACACCAAGCTCTCACTGGCCCACAAGAGAGGATTCAACTTGCTGTGGAGGGATGGGGAGGAGAGGAAGGAGGGAGGAGGGATAACGGAGAATGTTCCCAGAGGGAGCCCTACACCTCTGCCAGGAAACCTACGTCAGGCATTAGGGCCTCCCAATCCTCTCGAGGTTCCAGGGGCCTGGGCTGGGTTACAGAGGGCAGGACAAGGACAGAGGGTCAAGTGCCAGAAGGTGAGCTGGGGCCAGGCTTGGATGCCTGCACTGCCACTGCCACAGAGCTCTGGGCCCACAGAGAGCAAGGGAAAGTGACAGCACCCATATCTATACCTCCAGGGTCAGGAGCAAGGTGTGGCTTCCTGAGGGCACCGGGGAAGGAATGGGGAAATCCCAGTCCATCAGGGCACTGGTCAAGACAGGACAAATTCAGGGAGCCATGTCTAGCCACAGAAAGGTTCTTGAGGGCTGAGGAGATAGCTCAGTGGTCTAAGACCTGCCTGGGAAGCACAAGGACCTAGGCTCAATCCCTGGTACCATATGCTGTGCCAGCCCTGGAACCCCAGACCAGCCATGCCAGGCAATGAGTCTGGGCATAGTGGTGCACATATAATCCTAGCACTGGGACAGCTGAGACAGGAGAATCAGTGCAAGTCCGAGCTGCACAGTGAGACCCTGTACCAAATAAATAAATAAATAAATAAATAAATAAATAAAAGATTTTAAAAATTTAAAAAGAAAAGGTCTTGGGCTGAGGAGATAACTCAGCAGTTTAAGCACCTGCCTGGCAAGCCCAAGGTCCTGAGTTTGATCCCCAGCACAAAAAAAAGAAAAAAAAAAGGGGGGGGTCTTGAGCTTAACCAACTGTTACCAGTTAGAATCATCTCTCAGAAACACAAATTAAAAGGCTCACACTGTCCCGCCACTGAGATTGATGGGAGGGTTTTTTTTACAGGCCATGTGCATGTCCTTTCCCATAATTCCCTCTGCTATGACTGCATCTATGAGATGCTACCCATACTGACCAGAAGATAATGAGTTTGTTCTGGGCCAAAGGTTATTTTCAGGCACACTGACATGCTTCTGCATTGTGCCTAAGTTGAGGATTTCCCCAAGAACTGATTTATGTGCTGCTTCAACTGTGGCTATTTTGGGGGAGTTGGAGAGGTGGGACCCTGGGCAGGACCCTCAAAGATTGATGTGGAGATGGTCTTTAGCTCTTGATTGAGGGCAGGCATGCCCTGGCTGGTGCTAAATCCTATTCTGTTCCCAGCACTGGGGAGGCTGAAGCAGCAGGAAGATCATAAGTTCAAGGCCAGCATGGGCTACATAGCAATAGCCTATCTCAAAAGCCAGAAAAAGAAACGAAGAAAAAGAGAGAATAAGGAAGGGAGGGAGGGAGGCAGGGAAGGAAAGGAGAAGGAAGGCAAGGTTGGCTTCTTGAGATGAACACCCTTAAAGGTAAAATCTCACATCAGAATACAGGCAGAGGAGGGCTGGTGATTTAGCTCAGCAGCACAGTGCCTCCCTAGAAAGTGTGAGGTCCTGAGTTCGATCCCTGATACAAAAATTTAGCAATATAGGCAGAAGAATAAAAGATCTAGGTAAGTAATAAAAACCTCACTATTTTACAAGGACCATTCTAAGTCAGGCTCTGGGGTGTCCCCATTAACGCTACTCTGTTACCAGATGCCCCTTAGGACTGGCCACACAGCCAGGCCCAGACAGCAGGGTGGGGCCCAGCGCTGCAGCTGCTGCATTCTCTTGGAGAGGCAGAGCCTGGCTGGCTTCCTGGTCAGGAATGGTGCAAACAGGTGTGGGCTGGGGGCCTGAACCTTGTCCCCAGCTCCAAGAGCTAGAGAGAAATTGGTTCCCAGATTAAACACTGCCCTGCCCTGCCCTCCCCTCCAGTGGGAGACTAGTTAGGCCTCTGTTGAGAGGTCCCAGCCTGGGGACTGTGGGGGTGTGGCTGTGTTTGGTTGCCATGGACACAAACAGGGTCCAAGGGCCAGACACAAGGAAGCACCTTGAGGCTGAGGCACCCTCTGTTGGCAACGAAGGACAAGGGCACCTTCTTGCTCAACCTCACCCACCCATTCAATGGCCTCTGGGACACAGGGGTCCAGAGAGGGGCACTGACAAGCCCGAGGTCACACAGTAAGCTGTGTCAAGGACCCAGGCCTCCTAAGCTTCACTGACACTCACTCTCCCTCCCTGCTTTGACTTCTTAGGGCTCCAGGCCTCCAGGCCACCCATACATTAGGAAAGAAGACACCCCAAATTCACAGACAACAAAGGAGAGTGATACACTTGACCCCCATGGAAGTGTTTAAACATTACTGACTGGCCCAGTCCCACCCCAAGAAGCTGTGATTTCATTGAGTTGGGTGCCAGCTGGTGTGGGGTTTCGTTTTGCTTGTTTTTAATGCCTTAAATAAGATGAAAGTATGTTTCTGTCTCATGCAAGGGCCTGGCCTCCAGCCTGACTCCTGCCACAGGAGAAGGGCCTGAAAGGGTGCAGAGCCTGTCACCAAAGCAGCCACGTGATACTTTTGTCCTTACATGCCGCTGGCAATGGTCAGTCCTACTGTGTGCCTTGCAGGAAGAGGCGGCACAAGGAAGCAGATTAGAGACTGGGTGTCATGAAGGGTAAATTGTTTCTTCACAATTAAGGGAGAAGCCAGGTATGATGGCACATGCCTGTAATCCCACTTGGGAGGCTGAGGCAGGAGAATAGTTGGGAGTTCAAGGCCAGCCTGGGCTACAAAGTGAACTCAATCCCAGCCTGAGCTGTATAGCAACACCCTGTTTCAAAAATCGTGGGATTTTTTTTTTTTTCATTGTCTTTTTGAGACAGGGTTTCCCTCTTTTAGAAAGAAGGTTTCCCTCTGGAGTCCCAGCTAAACTTGAGCTTACTTTGTAATCCAGGCTGGCCTCAAATCAAACTCAGAGTGATCCTCCTGCCTCAACCTCCCAAGTGCTGGGACCACCATACCCCAGTAAGGAGGGGAGAACTGTTACTGGGGGCAATGGCAGTTCCCCAGGGCCGAGTTCAAGCACTAGGCATAGAGGGGTTTTTTCAGCTTTTGGGTTTGTTTTTTTGTTTTGTTTTGTTTTCCTGCTGAGGCTACAACTCAAGGTCTGGCAGCACTGGGGAAGGGCTCTGCCACTGAGCCATATGTCCGCGTGGAGATTTCCAAAGCTCCTAAGAAGATTAGGATGAGAATCACAACTAGGACTGGCTCTCATGGGAAGCCAATCAGGGAGTAGTGAGGGGGGACTTTTGCTCATAAGAAAGGAGGGAACAAATCCATGCTCTGGTTCCTAGGGTATTCCTGGCAGGGAAACAGCCACCCTGTCATGGGTCCTCCGCATCCTTCCCACTGGGAACCACGCCAGCTGCCACACTCCCCGTGTCTCCACAGGTACAAGGATGATGTGCGCATTGATCCCCGCCTCTTCCCTCCTGGCAAGTACAGAATCACCAACAACTACGGGCTGCTGTCCCTGGAGATCAGGAGGTGAGCCTGAGCCCAGGGACCAGCACTGCAGGCCCAGCATTGCTGGGGTCAGAGAACTTCCTCTCGGCTGTTCCCCTCCGGGTTTGCCTCGCCTGCAAAAGTATGCCTGGTGCTTGTGACAATACTGATCCCAGGTGGACACTCCCCACGCAACAGGGATTCATATTCAGTAGCTAGGGCCCAGCCTGGGAACCGGCATTTCGTCCACATACGCACACAGGCACACACGTAAGCATGCATGCGAGCCTCCTGTGAGGCCATTACTCTGGAATACGTGATGAGAAATCACAGCCTAGGCTAGCCGGAGGAGAATACTGAGCTGGGTATGCAGATAAGAGAAAACTCAGCTAAGTGCCGCGTGCACACCCAGTCATACCCAGTCGGGACGCATGGGAGTCCTCTCAGGAGATGATGCGCCTTAAGCAGATTCCAGAGGAGGAGGTGGGTGCTTGGAGAAGGACTGTGTGGGAACGGTCAGGTCCAGTTCTCCCAAGAACCTGTCTGAGCAACCCTGTGCTGGGTTCTTCCCAGGTCCGATACCCCGGCTAGGTGCACACACACAAGCTCCATGGTGCCCGGCACTGTTGCCAAGAGGAGAGCCTGGTTAGCCCCATGTTCAAAGCAGGCTCTGAAAGATAGCGGGTTTTGCAGTTACTGCAGAGCCTGTTCTGTGGGTCTGGGGTCTTTCTAATGTCTCAAAGCCTCCACCTCAACCAACTTGGGCCTCTGAGGCACAGAGGCAAGCAGAAAGTGGACCCTTCCCTCCAGAAGCGCCTGGCCACACAGGCTACAGCACCGAGGTGCCCGCCTCTGCATGGCCAGGGTCAGGAAGTGACCCACTGCCCCTCGGGCCGCCTCAGCTTGCTGATAGGCCACATGGATGGAATGCCTATCCTCTTTGGCACCGAGGTACCCTTAGATGGAACCAGGCCACACTTCCACTAGGAATAAGGCAGGGTTGGCACGGCTGAATGTAAGACATGGGCCAGAGACTGAACTCCTGGCATCCTGCCTAGCTGTGGCACAGGTTGGCAGTATGCCTGAGCATGTCCGTGTGAAAGGACATGCCCTGCTCTGAGAGTCTACTTGGACGCGTCACTAGGGCAGGAGGCCATGCCTGGAGAGGGTTTGTCACCTTGAGCCTGTGTTGAATTCCATTTGCTGTGTGACTCTGGGCCAGTTGCTTTACTTCTCAGACCCTCCAAAGTCAGTAGTAACAATACACTTTAGCACAGGACATTTTCAAAGCACTTTCCCTGAGGACTTCCTGTCATACCAGCATTTCCCATCATGCAGTGGAGCCTGCCTTTCCCATGGAGGCCTGCTGTGCAGAGGGGCTTCACAATGTCTTCTTTGCAGATGCACCTTGGAGGACGCAGCCACCTACACAGTGAAAGTGAAGAACGCCTACGGCCAGGCCTCCTCCTTCGCCAAGGTCCTTGTCCGCAGTAAGTCCGCCCACTCCCGCCGGCCAGGCCAGGCCTTGGCAAAGCTGCCATAGGCAGATGGAGATGAAGCTGTGGTCAGATCCGGGGCCCAGGGCTGCCGAGCTGGGTAGGAGCAGGCCGCCAGGGAGGCTCACTTCCCTGAGGCCTCAGAGCGGACAGCCTCCACCATCAGGCCAGCATGGGCAGCGGGGCCAGTATGGATGGTGGTGATGATACAAGGCTTGTACGGCAGGAACCTCTGCCCCAGGGTAGGGATCAAGAGGAAGGGGGCTGAGAAGGAAGAGGAAGGGGCTGATCTTTTCTGAGTTCTGCTCCACACATAGGTCCCGAGCTGGTCTGGACCTTGGCTGTGCCTGAGGTCATCCCTGGCCTCCATGGCAATTTTGTGTCACCAGAGTGGGTGAATTAGAGAAAGAGACACTCTCCTCCCTCTCTGGGCCATATGACTTAACAAGTGCAAAGCAGCCTGGGTTCAGCCCATATCTGTCCCTGTATAGGGACAACCCATTTAGCTGACCAAGGTGACCTTGCCTGTCTGTGTTCAAAGAACCTGCTTGGCTCACCCAGTCAGACCTGCCACCTCTCACCTGCCCACACTGCCCCTCCGACTCCTCGTACATATCTCCCAGTTGGACACGGATAGCATGGCGCAGATTGCAGGTGTCAGCCAGAGCTGAGTCCCCTCCCACCTCTGCCCTGGCTGCCCTGGCCAGTCCCTTTTTGAGTCCCACCGCCTCCCCCAGATGCTCATGCTGATTAATGAGATGTGCACATTCAGCTAGGCTCACAGGAAGCACTCGGGAAAGGATAACTTCACATTGCTCTCTAAGACCAGCCAGACCACAGTCTGGAGCCATAGTCCTAGGCCCAGTGCTGTCCCCACCTTCAAGTTCCCTGGGAAGCAGACATGCACGTGTACACACACACGTATACACACGTGCACACACATGCGCACACACACTCTCCCAGGGCTGCTGTCCCAGACAGCAGACAGGCTAGTGGCCAGCCCTGCCCTCACAGACCAGGTTAAACTGTCCTTTGCTGTCCTCCCACCCCCGGCCCTGTTCCCCAAATAGCTGCTGTGAGGCTTCTGCCAAGGAGCCTCCGAATGGGAACTTGAGCTGCTCCCTAGGCTGTTCCGAGAGCCTAAGGACGGACGTCAGGCCCCACAGCCCTCTGTCACCTGCCCTTCCCCTCACTTCAGCCAGATTGCTGTTGTCCCTCCCTCCATCAGAGCCCACAACACCAGTCACCCTCAGCCAAGCCCCGGCTTCCCTCTCCAGGGCAACTTCAGGGTCCTGAGCCAAGCCCCAGGCTAGGAAGCAGGAGCCCTGGGTCCTAACACTGCCCTCCACTGGCTCCCTGTGGGATACAGGTGGCCTCCTTCAGGGCTCCCCCAGGAAGGGCCTTTGGGGGACCAGCGCCACATCATAGCTTCAGGCTGCTGAGGTCCACTGGGTAAGGCCACATCATGGCTTCAGGCTGCTGAGGTCCACTGGGTAAGGCCACATCATGGCTTCAGGCTGCTGAGGTCCACTGGGTAATAGTGTCCCCGTCTCCTCATCCTTAGGAAAAATGAATCATGGCACCCCACACATAAACACTGAGAGCAGCTGCACCCCTAAGGCATCCCTCCAGGCAGTCGTACCTGTGCTAATCCTATGAGAAACAACAGAGTCTCAGACCAGGCCCCACTTTGTGAAGACCATACGACTCTAGGGCCCAGGGGGGCAGAGCAGGAACCCAGTGTGTATCGAGCACTTACTTTGGGCCAGGTTCTGGTTGAGGCCTTTATTCATATGACTTCATTCATTCATAACCAAATACCAAAGGTAGGAATTAATGTCCCCATTTTACTGATAAAGAAACTGAGGTACAGACAGGTAAAGGCAGAAGTGGCTAGCAGACTAGACCTGCCAAGGCCCATGTCCCCACATGTAGTAGGAAAGTAGTCTGAACCCCCTTTGATTTGATTTGCTTTGCATTTCTAGCTTATGTGGGGAAGGAGGCTGGCTTTGATTCAGAGATCTTTAAAAGTAAGTAGACCAGGGAGGGATGGGGCTTTGGGGGGCATCTGGGACTCCTTGTTCAGGATTAGCTTCACAGTGCTTTTCAGAGTAGAGCCACCCTTGCCCACAAGGTGTCCCTAAGGGGATGACATTCACTAGCTGTTAATAATACAGACTGGCATGTAAGCCTGATTGATGTCAGAGCTGCCCTCAGCCATTGAGCCATCCCTTGACCAAAAGGCCTAGAAGGACAGAAGACGATGGGCTTGGGCTTGAGGTGTTTGCTGTTCTGGCTTACCTGGTCCCCACCTGGACAAGCCTCATGGGCCAGGCCCCCTTCCTTGTCACTTCCCCCCCACCCCAGAATCCTAACCCTGAGGACAAGGGTGCCAGGCAGGTCCTCACTTCCCTCTAGGCCCCTGGCATCCCAAGACTGCTGCCCTCAATTTCTGTCCCAACCCTAGGATCAATGTTTGGCCCCAGCGTGGAATTCACATCGGTGTTGCAGCCTGTCTTTGCCCGTGAGAAGGAGCCTTTCTCCCTGTCCTGCTTCCTTTCTGATGATGTGCTTGATGCTGAGCAGAAGATCCAGTGGTTCCGAGATGGTGAGGACCCTGGTTCTGGCCCCTGGCCCTCTGTGGCAAAACCCCACCCCAACCCTGGAGCCCAGCTGATACTCAGAGGTCAGAGGCAGAGGGACCGGAGCCCTGGGTCTATCCCTAACCCTGAGATCTGCATGAGATTCTGCATGGCCCCTCAGGCCAGCACTGGTGGCATCGTCTGTGCTACAGAGCCAGGGGTGGGCAACAGCACAGCCAGGTGCAGTCACTAAGCAACTGTAGGATGCCAGGCCCTGGGCAGTGGGTAGGTAGAGCCATGAGCTCCAGAGCTGCCTGTCTTCAAGGTAGAAGGAAGCCATCAGCACCATGCTAGCTGCTGCCCTAGTCCTACCTGTGGATGTGAGGTCAGGCTCTGGCTGGGTCCTCTGCCTGCGCTGTCACCACCCTAGCAGGACCAGTGGCATTCAAAGCAAGCAGACTGGAAGCCAAGGCCTGAGGTCAGGAAAGCCCCGCAAGCACTCAGAGCAGGCTGCATGGCTTGCGTGAGACTTCCCGAGTCAGCATGCAGGCACTTCCTGGGGACATTACAGGGGAGGGGGGAAACGTGAGGGCTCCCACTCCTACTCTGAGACAGGGCTGCAGCACCCCAGCTCTGAGTCCAGGGAGGCTGCACCTGCAGGAGGCAGGAAGAGGGGAGGAGAAGCCGTAGGAACCCAAGAAACACCTGCCATAGAAGTTTCCCCAAGCCGTAGAGGTTTCCCCAAGCCATAGATCTTCCAGATGAGAGGAGCTGAGAGGAGGACGAGCTTCCTCATCTGACAGAGAACAGTGGCTCAGCAAGGGGGCTAGACAGAGCCCCTCCTGGAGCCCAGCAGGGCCTTTTCACATCCTCACCAACTCTCCTCACTGAGCTCTAGCCCTTGAACCAGCCCTCCACCCTCCTCCCTGAGAGACCCCCAATGCCCCAGGTAGATGTGGAGCCTTTTACTGATCTCCCCTGTCTAACCCTCCCCCCGTCTCCCACCCACTGAACCCCATTCACCTTCAATAAGCCTGTTCTTTGAGCATCCAGCCTCATGCAGGGCCCAATCTCTCTTCCTCGTAGAACCCCAATTTCTCACTTTCCCACCCATTTCCCTAAACCTTCACTGTCTCCTTGATCCCCATCCCTGCCCCATCTCAGCTTTCCATAGAGGATAGTGGGGCTGCCACCTTGGCAGAGTCCAGAAGTCTCTGCACTGAGCTGAGCCTCAGGCTTCTCTTCCCAACCAGGGCTCCAGAGCACCCCTAAAGGGGAGGCTGGGATCCCCCTACAAGCACACAATGGAATGCCCTTATCCTCTGCAGGCAGGGCCCTGAGGTCCTCAGGACGCCGGCACATCCTCTACGCAGACCGCCAGGCGTCGCTGAAAGTGTCCTGCGCCTACAAGGAGGACGAGGGTCTGTACAGCATCCGGGTACCTTCAGCACTTGGGCCCCACGAGCAGAGCGCCTATGTGTTTGTGAGAGGTGAGGAGTGGTGGGAGGCAGCTGCCATGGTGCAGAGACCAGGGCTCTGCAGCTGACCTGAGATGGGTCTCGGCCCCCTAAGCTCTAGGCATCTGTTTCTCTACTCTAAAATGAGGGTGTTGGGTTAGAGTCTTTCAAAGGACCCCTACAGCAAACTGGGGTGCACCAAAATGACCCATCCCAGGAGGCGAACTTTAGGGTTAGATGGTTCTGGTTGTTGGCTGGGTTTCAAATCCTTGCTTGGTCACTTCACTGGCTGAGTGACCTTAGACGTGTCACTTCACCCCATCTTCAGATGCTGCCGCTGAGAATCCAGGGGCCCCAGGCTCCCCGCTGAACGTCCGGTGCCTGGATGTGAACAGAGACTGCCTCATCCTGACCTGGGCCCCACCCAGTGATACCCGGGGCAACCCTATCACCAGCTACTCCATCGAGCGGTGAGTGGGCCTCTGCAGTGGCAGCCCCTGGGTAGGATTCTGCACAGCTCTAAGGACGCGAGCGGAGCCACAGGAAAGAGGACGGATGCCTAGCCTTGGGGACCTCCCTCCCCACTGCTGAGAACAGGACAGGAGACTGATGGGTTGTATGCTTTAGGGGTTCCCAGCCCTCAAAGCTGTGGTCACACCGACACCTAGAATTCTGGGGCAGCACAGTGTCCAGAGGCTGAGAATCTGTTTGATTTTCCCCCATGTCAGACCTGAAAGGAAGGCAGAGTAGGAATCAGGGAGCAGGCCAAGAAGCCCCAGCTGGACAGATTACCTGACTCTCTCCACCACAGGGGCTGGCTGTCTCATTTCTTCTTTACAGTAACTCCTGTGTAAAGGAGAGGGGGACTTCAGATGAGGAAACTGAGGTACTGAGGGAGACAACCTTGTATCCAGAGTCACAGCGTTGGAGGCAGTCCCAGACCAAAATAGCACACAGGCTGTCCAACCCTGAGGACAATCGTACCAATAAGGCACAGGCAGCCAGACCTGGAGGGTCAATCAGGAAGGCAGGACGAGAAGGGCAGTGGTGGCTGTTTGTTACTCTTATAAGCTCTTAAAGTTTGTTGTCACTGGTCTAGGAGGTGGGCAGCCCTCAGGGAGATCCTGTGTCAGGTCCTCTCACTCCAGTGGCAGGTGGCCTACTTGGGGAGGGACAGAAGTCACACCCAACTCCCAGAGCTGCTGGAGGATGAGATGATGGGGACAGAGGACACAGCCCCCAGCAGGAGCAACTGCAGAAGCGGTACTGACTGCCTGGGTCAGCGTGAGGCAGACAGACATGACTGCAGCCGGGACTTTAATCAGCAGAGAAAGGCAGGCAGGCTGTCCCAGTCAGTCAGCGGCACCTACTGGAGGTGCAGGGCATGGGCAGGGGCTGAAAGCCAGGACCTGTCTTCCACAGGTGCGAGGGTGACTCTGAGGAGTGGGTGCCCTGCCATGTGGCCCCAGGGGGCACCTGTCGATGCCCGATCCAAGGCCTCATCGAAGGCCAGAGCTACCGATTCCGTGTGAGAGCCATCAGCAGGGCGGGCAGCAGCCTCCCCTCCAAGGCCTCAGAAGTAGTTGTCATGAGTGACCGGGATGCAGCCTGCAGGGAGACAGGTGAGTACAGAGGCCCTGAAGGGACATTCTAGAGCATCAAGCAGGTTGCATGTAGGACTGCCTCACACAGCAGAGGACACAGGCCAGCCCTCAGGAGGCCCTTATCTAAAGGAGGAGACTCCTGTCCTTATCTGAGGCAGAAAGTCTGATGTCCAGTGGAGACCCCAATCTGAGGAAGGACCACAGTGCCTTCTTCAGATGTCCCCAGTCTGATGGAGGAGACAGTCCTGCCCTCAGGAGCCCCAGTCCAGGGGAAAGGTGGGGACATATCGCTCTCAGCTGTTAAGGGTCACCCTGACTTAGGTTTGCCAGTATGGCCACACACACCACTCCTGCTGTCTCCACTTGCCCCACAGACAGAGCATGTCTCAGAGGCTGAAGGCAGCAGGGCTCTACTTTGGAGCCCTGAGAAAGCTCGACCCCGAGCACACCTGCCTGAGGTAACACGGTGAGGGCTACTAGGCCAGGATGAGACAGGCAGGGCTCAGGGCCTGAGGCAGGGCAGGCCTGGCTTGCCCTTGACCTGGTACCTGCCTGCTCCTTCCACCTTCCTAGAGGTCTCCTTTGACCTGGGCAGCAAGATCACCATCAGCTTGGACGATTTTGAAGGTAGGCCTGATTTTGCCAAGCCCTGTACCTCCAGCCAGCTCCTGAACAGTTCTAGAGATTGTGGGTCAGATGGGAAAACAGGAATGTTCTCCACGTTGGAGTATGGGGTGTGAGGGCCGGAGGGTCTAGCTGGAGGAGGTCTGGGCACTGGGGTCACTGTGGCCTCCTGGCTATGCTGCTGGTAGAGGAGGTGGTGTATGGAGACTCCTTGGACAGAGCACCCAGAAGACCAGGGGCACAGGGTTTTCTGCCCCAGCTGGGTGACCTGGAGCAAGTTCCTGCCCTCTGTAGGCCCCAGTTCCCTCTGATGTGGAATGAGGAGCTGGAATTAGGGGCTCCCCCATCTCTTCCCTGGATGATTCTGATTCCAGATGCTGTGACCATCCCCTCACCTCCGACCAATGTCCATGCCAGCGAAATCCGGGAGACCTATGCGGTTCTAAGCTGGGAAGAGCCAAGGCCCAGGGGCAAAGCCCCACTGACTTACGCCCTAGAGCAGGTAGGAGACCCCAGAAGCCAGCCTGGGACAGCCTGAGAAGCAGACACACTATGGGCCCAGGCACTGGGAAGAACGGGGTGCTGAGAAACCTCAGGCAGAGTCTCTGGGAGCCTTGGCTCAGGGGAGACAGCATGGCCATGAAGAGCAATTAGACTCAGGCATCTATGGGGTGATCCCAAGCCAGTTCCCTACCTTCTTGGAGCCTTGGTTTCCTCCATCCCAGAATGGAGCACCTAACCAACAAGGGCAAGCTATGGAACAGCACAGAGCCAAGGCCTGCATCCGGGGCTGCACAGGCCTCCCAAGCAGTGTTCTTGAGTCCTCTGCCTAACGGCAGAGCCCAAGTTTCTCTGACTCACTGTGCTCACCATAGTGCCTTGTACATAGTAGGTTTACTGAATAAACGAACTTAGACTATCCAGGGAGGAATCTCTAACTCTGTATAACCAGGAGATGGCTCAGTGGAATAAGCGCTTCCCTGGCAAGCACAAGGGCCCGAGTTCAATCCCTGGTTCTGGGGAAAAAAAAAAAAATTCTCTTTTAAGAGCTCCTCTAACTCTTTATATCCAGATGGTCACTGGCCTCAGTACCTAATTTTCCAAACTAGGAAGCAGTAGGTGGTTGCAGCGTTGTTCCGCGAGCTGCTGAGTGCAGTGCTGACCTCCTTGGAGCCAGACCGCCCAAGTTCAACCCCTGTCTCCGCTACCACAGCTGTGTGACCTTGTGGAACTTATTTACTCTGTGGGGCCTCTGTTTCAATGTTCATAATAATCACAAACATCTTATAGGGCTCATGTGAAGATCCGATTAAGACACACAAAGACAGAATGGAGGGTCAGGAATATAGCTTGGCGGCACAGTGTCTGATGGGCAAGCAGGAGGCTCTGAGTTTGATTCCTGGTACACAAAAAAAAAAAGCAGACAGACCAGAGCCTGTTCCCAGTGAGCATTCAGCAGCCTTCACTGTTCTTTGCAGTGATTTTTTTTTTTTTTTTTCCTGGCCTCTCTGGGTTTCAGGCCACTGCCAGCCGGCTGGGCCAGAAGAGGTAATATGGGAGGCGGGTAGGGTTGGTGCTTCTGGGTTTGGTGCACCTTAACCCCATCACTCGAGGTCTCCCACACCTGCCCAGAGTCTCAGGAGGACAGGTGGCCACCTTGGGTCCCTCAGGATGATGACACCTTTTAGATTCCACAGGATAAACAAGAGCCTTTGGGGTACCTAGTGCTTCAGCAAGCAAACCAATTCAGAAACGGCCACGCTTGAGTTTCAGGCCCTCTCCAGCAGGTGTTTAGTGTGGGCCTTCCAGGCAAGATACCCAAAAGGCTCTATACCTGAGTGTCTCATGGGTATAGAAATTAACACCTAGTGCCCAGGGCTATTGTGAGGACTCACCCCTTGATTCATCCCTGGGCAGGTGCTATTCTTGGGCCTGGTGATACAGCAAGGTGAGGAGACAACCAGAAAAGCAAGGAGAATTGGAAAAGCACATTAGCTCATTAGTAGTGCCTGGCACTGAGGAGAGAGATGCAGAACAGGGGCTGCTGCATGTTAGATGCTGTGTCCAGGAGCCCTGAGACCTGCATAAAGCAGAGGGAGGAAAAGCACAGAGGCCCAGGGGGGACCTGAGCCACCAGTGTGCGGCAGGGGGGCACAGGGCTGTGGTCAGACAAGTAGCCAGGTTCAGCTTGCTGCTGGGGAGATGAGGAATTTGAGAGACCTCCAAGCAAAGAGGGCCCTGTGCTGGCCTGTGCCGTCAAGATCCCTCTGGAGGCCCCTTAAGAAAAGATTGAAAGAGGGTTGGCGAGATAGCTTAGCGGACTAAGTGCCTGCTTAGCAAGCACAGGGGTCGGGGTTTGATCCCTGGTACCTCATGCCGCACCGGCCCTACCCCTGGGTGCACTGAGCTGGTGACTGAGTTCAAGCTATAGATAACGCTGGCCTGAATCTAGGATAGGGTAGGAAGTGTGAAGGGTTGAGTCATGTTACTCTCGATACATTTTCTGGTTTTCTTTTTCTTTTTTCATGACTGAGGATTGAATCCAGGGCCTTTGCATGGAGCTATATCCCCAGCTCTTTCTTATTTTTTAATTTTGATGCAGGGTCTAGCTAAGTTAGTCAGGCTAGAACTTACAATCCTCTTGCCTCAGCCTCCCAAAGTACTGCCTTACAGACATGCACCACCATGCATGGCTTGAATACTACCCCCCCCCCTGCAGGACTAGTGCAGTACTGGGGATCAAATTGGGGACTTTGCACCTACCAGGCAGGTGCTTAAGCCACTGAGCTATATCCCCAGCCTCTTGGAGGCATTTTAAAGGTGGCACAAATTGGGTCTGTTGATAGGAATGTATTTGTTTTTGTTTTTTTCTTTTTTCTTTTTTTGGCGGTACTGGGGATTGAACTTAGGCCCTTTTGCTTACTAGGGAAGCGTTTATTCTACCGAGACATCTCTCCAGCCCCGATAGGAGTGTATTTGGAGTGTGAGGGAAAGAGCTACAGTTGGGTCCCAGGGTCCAGGCCTGCATCACTGGAAGTACAGAGTGGGAGCACAGGTGTGAGGAATCCTGGGGCTGAGTGCTAGACAGCTACAGGGGCAGGCGCAGGAGAAAGGCTGAGGAGGAAGCAGATGGACCAGGGCTCGGGCAGCCTGCCTGGGGAGATCATGAAGGCAGCGTGGTGAGGGTCGCTCTGAGCAGCAGCTTCGCTGATGCCACTTCCTCTTTGCCTCCAGTCGGTCATAGGCAGTGGCAGCTGGGAGGCTATCAGCTCAGAAACTCCGGTGAAATCTCCGAGGTTTGCCCTCCTGAACTTGGAGAAAGGGAAGTCATATGTCTTCAGAGTGCGGGCCGTGAATCAGTATGGCATGAGTGACCCCTCGGAGCCCAGCGAGCCCATTGCCTTGAGAGGCAAGACAGGTACCATGTGATGCAGCCAGAGGGGTATGAAGCCCTGGCAGAATAAAAGAAGAGGAGAAAAATGGAGTGTGTCAAGAAAAAATATTAGAGAAACCCCACATTTGTACCAAAAGGAAGACAGGGATCCAACAAATGATGTGGAAGGGTGCCGGGGAGATGGCTCAGTAGAGTAAGTGTTTGCCTGGCAAGCACAAGGGCCTGAGTTCAATCACCAGTTCCACAAAAAAAAAAAAAAAAAAAAAAAAAAAAGGTGTGCAAGGACTTTGAAATGTAAAGGAAGGACTAAAAAGATGGTGAACCTGCCTTCCAAGTATCCATCCATTCATCCACTCATCCATCCATCCACTCATCTACCCACCTACCCACCCATCCACCCACCCAACCATTTATCCATCATCCAGCCAACCATCCATATATCTATCCATCAGCCCATCCATCTATCTATTCATCTACCCACCCACCCATCCATCCATACATCTATTCTTCTACCCATCCATCCATCCATCCAACTACCCATCCATCTATCCACCCATCTATTCATCCACCCATCCACCTATCTATTCATCTACCCACCCACCCATCCATCCATCCATCTATTCATCTACCCATCTATCCATCCATCCAACTATCCATCCATCTATCCATCCATCTATTAATCCACCCATCCTTCCATCTACTCATCCAGCCAACCAGCCATCCACCCATCCATCCATCCACTCATCCATCCATCCTTCTGTCTACTCATCCAGCCAACCAACCATCCACCCATCTACCCATCCAACCAACCAGCCCCCTATCCATTGGCAAATCATGGAAGCTCCAAATCAAGGAGCTTAGTATCCAGAAAACATGAAAAACAATAGATAAATGTTAAGAAAGGAAGAAAACCAAGTTTTCTTGAGATTAAAGGTAGGGACTGAGGAGGGCTGTCAGATTTGGTCACTTTGAGAGAGATTGTGAGACTCGAGGAGGGAGGGCTTTGGTGCTGGAGTGAGGAAGCAGAGATGCTCAGCAGCCATGGAAGAGAGGACTTCCAGGATAGGAGAGTCCAAGATGCACTTTTGAGCCCGGGAAGTCAGACCCAAAGTTCCTGGGCAAGGCTGAAATCCGTGTGATGTCCTGGTCTGATGCGGGCCTCCTCCCTGCCTCTCTCCACAACCCTGCCCACAGCCTGTCGGGGCCTTCACTCTGTGTCTCTTCCTATCTTTCTATTTTTCAGCTACTCTCCCTCCTCCAGCTCAAGTTCAAGCTTTCCGAGACACGCAGACCTCTGTGTCCCTGACCTGGGATCCTGTGGATGGTGGTGCCGATCTCCTGGGATATTACATCTACTCCCGGGAGGCAGGTTCACCTGAGTGGCAGACAGTCAACAACAAACCCATCCAGGGCAGCAGGTGAGTCTACCACCCCACCTGCAGCAGGCATGCAGTCCACCATGGCGTCACAGCTGTATGCTAAGCCCTGCTGCAAGTTCTTCACATTAAGAGTTCTAACTCTCACAGAAGTCCTGAATTTGGATGATTTGGGAGGATTGTGCTTGTGTGTTTGTTTGCATGTTTGCTTGCTTGCTTGTGGTACTAGGTATTAAACCCAGGGACTTCATGCTGAGTGCCACCCCTCCCTCCCCGCCCCTTCCACCTTTATTCTTCATTTTGAGATAGATTCTCACTAAATCCCTTCATTTCCCAGGCTGGGCTCAAGCTTGTGATCTTCCTACATCAGCTTCCCAGAGTGCTGGGATTCTAGACGTGGGCCACGGTGCACAGTTAGGATGATTGCTTTTATTACCATCTTACCAAGGCAGGAACTGAGGCACAGAGAGATTGAGCATTTGCCAACACTCTATAGCTAGGAAGAGGAGGGACAGGGAGTTGGTCCCAGATGGTCTATTTGAACACGCACTTGCTGAGGGCATGTTCTCTACAGAAGTCTGAGGATGGGGGTGACCCTGGATTGCAGGAGCTCCCTGCAGAACCAGATCTGCTACAGGAAAGTGCAGATAAGAGGAAGGGGAGAAAAATGACCACAACCTGAGCTTTATCACAAAGGGGTAGGAAGAGAAGGCCCATTTTCTGTAAACCAGGTGTCTTTGTATATGTCTGAATGACAATTCCTTCTGGGGTCTTTAGAAGGACTTTGTGTTTTGGGTCATAGTGGTACTGAAGATTCTAACAGCCACTTGTTCTTGTTCAAAATCAAAACCAAAAGCTCTGAAGATGCCCACATAGCACTGGGGCCAGGGTGGGCGGCCTTGGCCTTAAGTTGGTTACTTTTTCAGTGTTCAGTATTTGTACTCTGACAATGGTCCTGAGAAGAGCAGGCACCCTTTACACCTCAGGACAACATCCTCCACGGAGCCAGCTCAGGCTAGGGGGTTGGGGACCATATGTTTAGGGAAGAATAGGCCAGAACCCCCCACAAGCTACATGGCATTGGTAATCGCTTAGCCCACAGGGTTCAGGTCTTTGGACTCTGGCTATCCCTGAAGCCTGCACTTTCTCTCCCAGGTTTACAGTTCCAGGGCTGAGGACCGGGAAGGAGTATGAGTTCTGTGTCAGGTCGGTCAGTGAGGCTGGTGTGGGGGACAGCTCAGCCCCCGTGGAGCCCCTCAGGGTCAAGCAGGCACTGGGTGAGTCCCCAGCAGGTCCAGCCTGCCACTTTTTGGAGCGTCATGGGCTGGGCAGGGGCCACTTCAACCCAGGTCAGGGAAGACAATGCTGGCTCAGGGTAGACCCCCTGCAGCAGGGTGGGCGCCCACCCAGGGAGGCTCACAGGCTCCCTTGGGCCCCACTACCCTGTCCAGGCAGCTGCCTGCCTCCTGCCTCCCACAGCCACCCCGTCTGCTCCATATGACTTTGCCCTCCTGTACTGCGGGAAGAATGAAATGGTCATTGGGTGGAAACCCCCCAAGCGTCGTGGAGGTGGCAAGATCCTGGGCTACTTCCTGGACCAGCACGACTCGGAGGAGCCAGACTGGCACCCAGTCAACCAGCAGCCGGTCTCCAGTCGGGTCTGCAAGGTGAGCAGGAGTGTAGCCGTGGGCTCATGTCCCTGCTGCGTATGTGACAGGACACAGTGGACACTGCGTGAGGCCTCCAGCTGTGCATGTGGCCTCAAGTTCCCCTGATGCCACTGTCCAAACCCTGTGCTTGGGAGTTCAAGCACAGACCATTTCTGAGATCCTGTTTAAAGCCCCTAAGATCCAGTTGTGGTGGTGCACACCTGTAACCGCAGCACCCCTCCCCCCACCAGAGAGACAGAGGCAGGAGGGTTGCAAGTTTGAACCCAGCCTCTGCAATTTAACACTTTAGCAAGATGCTGTTCAAAACTAAATAACTAAATAAACTAAATAAATAAATAAATAGGAAGGGCTGGGAATGGAGCCCAGTGCAAAGGCCCTGGATTCAATCCCTAGTGCTGGGGGTAGGAGTCCCTGAGGACCATGTGTGCATACACACACACACACACACACACACACACACAGCACCTCTTCCCCAGCCACAGCCAAAGAGTCTGTCTTGTCTTTTTTTTTTTTTTTAACATTTATTTATTGTGGGGGGGGGGGGCAGCTCAGCCCACCAGGGGGCGAGGCTGGCTGGCATGTGGTGCTGGGGGATTGAACCGCGGTCCCTGTGCTTTACCAAGCTTGTTCCAAGTAGGTGCTTTAGACCACTGAGCCATCTCTCCAGCCCAAACGAGTCTGTCTTTCCACTCCTCCAGGTCAGCAACCTCCATGAAGGCCACTTCTATGAGTTCCGTGCCCGGGCAGTAAACTGGGCAGGTGTCGGTGAGCTGTCAGCACCCAGCAGCCTATTTGAGTGTAAAGAGTGGACAATGCCCGAGCCAGGTGAGGCCCGAGGGCTGTGGTCCAGGCTGCCTTGCCTGCCCTCTCCACCCGGCACCAAAGAGAGGAGCAGTGTGGCAGCCCCCTTATGTTCAGTCTTGCTCAGTTGGGCTGGATCCCAGCCCCTGACCCTTCCACAGACAAACCTTGGATTCCTCAGTGCAGACTGTCCTGAGCCTTCCAAAGAGGGTCCCTGATTGACCACCTCCTGGGCCGGCACCCCACGGCAGCCATCCGCCAGCTCCCGCTCCATCCAAGCTCTGATTCCGCCCCTAGCCCCTCACGAACGCCACAGGGGCGAGGTCCACCCTGGTCCACCTGGGACTCCTCCAGTTTACCCCTGGAGGATGCACCTTCCAACAGTAACCCCCCAGCATGCCCCCTCACCTCCCCCACAGAAGGAACAATGGCAGTGTCTGTCCTGCTGTTCAGCTGCATTCTATTTTATGCATAAAGCCTTCACCTGGTGCCAGGTGATTACAATGCGTGGTGCTTTCAGGAGCAACAATTGTGACCAGCTAATATTTATCTGGTAACGACTACGTACCAGACACTGCCACGGATATTCTCACTAACACAGCAGCGCCGGGAGGGCTGTTATCTTCCCACTTTACAGGAGAGGAAACAGCAATGTGGAGGTTAAGTAGCTCATCTAGAGTCTGCCTGGCTAAGAAGGAAAGCTGGGACCCTATCCCCAGTTAGTCAGGCTCTGGGGGTCACACTGTACCCCTCTGCTAAATACTGAAATGGCCACGATGTTAGAAAGGCTCCAGGCAGGCTCAGAGAAGCTGCCAGGAGGAGATGGCACTGAGTGTATTTCGAGGCTTTCACCCCACTTTAGCCCAGAACCCACTTTGTCACAAAGCCAAGGCTGGCCAGGTCTCCCAGTGCCTGGAGCAGGCCCTTCCAGGCTTGGTGGGGACTAATAAATTGACCAGTTGCTGACTGGTCAATGCCTGGCTGCCAGCTACCTGGCTGGCTGGTTGCCCAGATGCCCAGCCCCCTCATCTTCTGTCCCCCACAGGTCCCCCATACGACGTGCAGGTGTCCGAAGTGCGGGCCACCTCTCTGATGCTGCGGTGGGAGCCCCCGATGTACACAGGGGCTGGGCCAGTCACGGGCTACCACATCAGTGTCCAGGAGGAAGGCTCTGAGGAGTGGAAACAGGTCAACCCAGACCCCATCTCTGGCACCCACTTCAGGGTAAGTTCCTACCCCTTCATCTTCCAACCCTGCCACTGGATGTGGCTGGCAGAACCACTGAATGTGGCAGAACCACTGAATGTGGCAGAACCACTGAATGTGGCAGAACCACTGAATGTGGCAGAACCACTGAACACTCAGGATACAACCACCCTCAGCGAACACTGCCTTATCTTGTTGGCAGCACAGGACCAGAGAAGGAGAGCGACTTAACCAAGGCCACACTGCAAGTTGGCAGTAAGTTCAGCTGGCCACTGGCCTTACTCTGCTCAGTGCTGGGCAGATTTCTCCCTAAAAAACTCACTCAGGAATAAGACCTGGCCAGACATAGTGGCATATGCCTGTAATTCCAGCACCCAGGAAGCTGAGGCAGGAGGATCACTATCAGTTCAAGGCCAGCCTGGGCTACAAAGTGATTTCAAGGCCAGCCTGAACCACATAGTGAAACCCTGTTTCAACAAAGAGACAAGAAATAAATAAATAAGAAGTGAGCCCAGGATATCAGCAAGTAGATACGCATATCTCTCAACCCGGGAAGTCCACTTCTAGGGTGGAATTGTAGAGAAAGAATGAGGCAAATGTGGAAGGACCTACGGATGGTAATCGTCACTGTAGCCTTGTAGCTAAAGCCAGAAACAGGGCCGGGGAGATAGCTCAGTAGAATAAGCGCTTGCTGGCAAGCGCAGGGTCCTGAGTTCAATCCCCGGTACCACAAAAAGAAAAAAAAAAGAAAAAAAAAAAAAAAAAAAAAACAGAAATAACTTAATTATCTGCCAGAAGATATTTGCTGTAGTAAATTGTAGTGTCCTTCATATAGAATCCTGTGCCAGGGGCCAGTGAGATAGCTCAGCAGACTAAGTGCCTGCTTAGGCAAGCTCAGGGACTGGGCTTCGATCCCTGGCAGGACATGTCGTGCTGGCCCTGCCCCCAGAGCGTGCTGAGCTGGCCCCAGAGTCTGGGCATGGCATCACGTGCCCGTAATCCCTGTGCTAGGGAGGCTGAAAACAGGAGGGTCACTAGGAGTCCGAACTGCATAGTGAGACCCTGTACCAAATACATTAAAAAAAAAAAATTCTGCTTCAGGTAGTATAAAGCATAAGGAGCAGCAGTAGTATAAAGGACAAACTAGACTTTCATTTATCACCATAAAAATACACCAATCGTATGCAGGTAAGAAATAAAAGCAACCAGGTGCACGCCTGTCATCCCAGCACTCAGGAAGCTGAGGCAGGAGGATCTCTGTGAGTTCAAGGCCAGCCTGAGCTACATATAAGACCCTGTTTCAAAAAAAAACTGAAAAATGAAAGGAAGGAAGAAAGGGAAGGAGGGAGAGAGGGAAGAAGGAAGGAAAAAGGAAAAAGACAAAGCAAGAGAGTAAGATTTTATGTTTAAATAGCACATAGCCTACAGTATCTATATTCATAGAGAAAAATGTGTGCAGACAAATGTTTCTTAATTTAAATAAGAAACAAACTTTAACCCCTTGGATCAGTAAGCAATGTAGTCATACTGGTTTTGAGAGATGCACATGATGAACAATCCCTCTGCCTTCCTGGGGGTGACCCCAGGCCAGAACGGTGGCTTGGCCTCTGTGTCTGCATGGGCCAGGTTGGCTGCCACTTGGCCACTCATTACCCACTTCCTGACATCTAAAGGTAAGCAAATGACAGTCCCTGGGTAGCCGCAATGATAGCGTGGTGTGAGGACGGCAGCCGTGGAGGGAGGTGGGCATGCTGACAATTTGGGGGTTGTCTTAGTTACTCTTCACTCGTTGCTGGAACAAATATCCGACACTCAAATTAAAGGAAGGAAAGGTTTATTTAGCTCACAGTTACTGGAGGTTTCAGTCCATACTCAGCTGGGTCCAATGCAGAGCAGCACAGAGCAGAGGGCAACCTTTCATGGCAGTGGCAAAGAGCAAGAGCGAGGGAGGGGTAGCAGCAGCTCAAGCAGCTGGCTTCTCTTTCCTCACACTGAAATGCAAATTACCTGCCCCAGGGCAGGTGCAGCAACCACACCCACAGTATCAATCACAAACTCCAGAAGCCACCCCTAGACTGCATGAGGCTTTGGGGGGACACCTAAACACAAACCATAACAGGGGTGACAGAGGACCCCAAATAATCCAAGTAATATAGGGGAAATATTGTAACTCCCAGCCCGCTAGATGTCTAATCTGCCGAGTTCATGTTCTCTGAAATCAAAGAATAATTCTAAGGCATAATGGAGGTTAAAAGGAGGAAATATTTATTGAGGGAAGATAGCGTCTATTTAAGAGAGGCAGAAGGGGACCCGGAATGCAGGTTGCCTCAGACTCCATGTCCAGGGGAGGGATTACAGAACAGAACTACACAATAGATACAGAGTCACGTGGTGGGTAGAAGGTGCGACAAAGCTATGGTCATCCAGTAAGTTTACAAGTATGGTTGCTTGGGTGATGCTGATCCAGTGCGGAAGCAAGTCATGTAGCAAGTGTACACGGAAAGCACAAGGCGCTTTCCTGGAAGGGATGGTCAAGGAGGTCTTGGTCCTCCCCCCGGGTGACTGATGACTTTATGGGGATTGTCTCCCCCTGGGGAAGTATGTGGCTGTGGAGGGACAGCTCAGCGAACTTAGCCCTGTGGCGCCTCCAGCCACAGGTGGAATGCGTTCTCCTCCTCTGCACTGACTCCTCCGAGGGTCATGCCCTGTCCCACTGCCTCTGATAGCTTCGCCCGGCTTAGCTCTCTAAGTGGTCAGAGCCACATCCTGGGAGCCTTTGTCTGTCTGCCCCAGTTGAGCAGCACAGGAAGCCTGAGCTGGGGTCGGCCAGACGGAACAGTCCAAGCAGAGAGCTCCGCAAGATCAAAGGCAGGGCGACAGGTGGAAAGGACGCCCTGACCGTGCAGACCCCAGAAAGCCTTGGAGCGAAGGGAGTTAGAGCGGTTTGGGTTCTTACTCGTGATGGGGAAAGCACTGCCAAGCACACACCTCATAGGATGTGTGAGTTTATTGTGAATCTTGGGGCAGGGAAGGCAAGAAAGGGCCTTTGTAGTTCAGGCTGCCCGTCTGTGTAGGGTCTTAGGTGCCTCCCACTGGCTCTCTTTTTTGATGTCAGCAATCTGCTTGACCTCCTAACCCTAAGCCTGAATACTGCTTGGCGAGGTCTGTGTTTATGGGTGGAACAAAAGAGGAGGCTCACCCAGCTTCCCTGTCTGAGGATTGATGACAGATGATGCGCACCCCATGGGATGGTGCAGTGTCCACAGATGAATGAAGGAAAGGAAGCGATTGCTGCTGATTCTCATTGTGCTACAAGGACGAAGGTCAAGGCAGATTAGAAGACTTCAGGTTCTAAACATCCAAGCTGACCCCTTGACTCTCAGAGTCACTAAAAGATGGGGGCATAATCAGATTGACAGAGGGAAAATCACACTGGAGATGGGTCCAGGGGCAGAAACCCCATTTAGGAAACTTGGCCAATCCAGGTAAGGGGAAATAAAGCTTCAGTCAGGGAGTGGCCCTGGCATGGAGGGAGGGATCATGTGCAGGAATCCTAAGGGAAAGGAAACTGGCAGAACTCGGTGACTGGGTGAGAAGGGCTGAGGAAAAGGACATCCATGCCAGTATGGCAGTGCACACCTGAAACCCCAGTGCTCGGGAGGCTGAGGCAGGAGGATTGCTGCTTTGAGGCCAGCTTGGGCTATAAAGTGAGTTCAAGACCAGCCTGGACTGCATAGTGGACCCTGTCTAATAAAAGAGAAGAAAAGGGGCCAGCGAGATAGCCCAGCAAACTAAGCACTTGCTTAGGCAAGCACAGGGACTGGGGTTCGATCCCCAGCACCACATGCTGTGCTGACCCCACCCCTGGGTTCACTGAGCTGGCCACCAAAACTGGGCATGGTGGCACATGCCTGTAATCCCAGTGCTAGGGAGGCCGAAAACAGGAAGATCACTAGGAGTCTGAGCTGCGTAGTGAGATCCTATACCAAATACATTAAGAGAGAGAGAGAGAGAGAGAGAGAGAGAGAGAGAGAGAGAGAGAAGAAAATCCAAAATAATGATCCCAGACCTGCCTCTGGCTGTTGGAAGGAAGAGGAAGAAGTAGGAGCAGAGGAAGAGACAAGGGACCCAAGAGAGCAGAGAGGCTTATGGGAAAGAAGAGGCTGAATTAAGCTTCAAGAAGGAGCCAGGGGCCAGGGCCTGGGAGGTGAGCAGAGGCCAATGTGGTGGTGAACACCTGTAGTCCTAGGACCTCTAGGAGGCTGAGGCAGGAGAATAGCAACGTAGAGCCCAACTTGGGCAACTCAGCAACCTAGAGAGACCCTGTCTAAACAACAAACAAAACACTGAGGCTGTATCTCAGTGCCGAGGCACTAAATTCAATCCCCAGTACCACAAAATTGAAATTTCTTTAAAAATTTAAACCTCAAACCCAGGAGGGAGATGTGTTCCACTCCTGCTCCAGGCCCCCAGCAGCCTGCACCCCCGCTAAGCCCTGGGGGAGCGACCCTCACTGTCCTCAGTGCTGGCTTTTGCCCCACCCACAGGTGTCTGACCTACAGACAGGGAAGAGGTACGTGTTCCAGGTGCAGGCCATGAACTCAGCCGGGGTGGGCCAGCCCTCAATGCCCACTGACCCTGTGCTCCTGGAGGATAAGCCAGGTAGGAGGCAGGGGCGCCGCACTCCCCTGCTGGGCTCGGAGGGAGCTGGGGGTGCAGAGCACAGAACAGAGTATGCAGGCCCTTTCCCCACCTGCTCCAGCCTGCAGCTTCTTCCAGCATGTCTACATCCCCACTGGCTTTTGTCCCTGTCCCCAAACCCAGTCCTGTCTGTGGGACTCGAGATGGGAGCATCCTTTTTAGGTAGGCTTGACCTCTTTTTTTTTTTTTAATCATTCATTCAACATCATTTGCTGGCGCCCACCTCTCAGTGAGGACACAGCAGGCCCTGCTCTGGGAATAGCAGAAAGAAGGCACGGAGTGGACAGATGTGAGGGAGTGAACCAGATGGGAAGGCGGTGGTTTAAGATAGTGATGGGTGCTGGGGAGGGCATGAAACATGGTGTGATGGGAACTCGAGCCAAGGCAGTTGGGGAAGGCTTCTCAGAGCAGGCGACATTGGAGCTGACAAACAGCCAGATCATGCAAGGCTTTGCTGGCCACCTGAAGGAGTCTGGGGCTGGAGAGTTAGCCCAGTGCAGTGCCTGCCTGGGAAGCGTGAGGTCTTGAGTTCAACTCCTAGTGCCCCCCAAACACAAAAGAGTATAGTGTTACTCAGTGCAGTGGCAGCCACGGGAGGGCCTGGGGGTGGGGGTGGGCAGATGTACTGTTTATAAACATCTGGTGTCCCCCCACTGGATCTCGCCCCCAGGTGCCCATGAGATCGAGGTTGGTGTGGATAAAGAAGGCCAGATCTACTTGGCTTTTGAAGCCCCCGAGGCCCCCGATGACTCAGAGTTTCAGTGGTCTAAAGATTACAAAGGCCCACCGGACCCCCAGAGGGTCGAGATCAAGGATGAAGTGAACAAGTGAGTGAGGGGTGCGGAGGAGACACGGCTGCTCACAGGACCTGAATATCGGGGCACGAGGCTGAGCTGAGCTCAGTCAGCCGCTCCTCCGCTGTGAACACCTGGGGAGAAAAGAGGGGAGAGGGCGATTGCGGGACTGATGTGGTGATGCTCTTTTGAGATAGGGTCTCACTGTGTAGCCCATGCTGGCATTGAACTCACAGCGACTGTCCTGCCTCAGCCTCCCATGTGCTAGGATTACAGGAACGCACCGCCATGCCCAGCATGGAGATGTTCTTTAAAAGTTCTTTTTCCATAAGGAACTGCACTGGGGCTGGTGAGATGGCTCAGTGGTCTAAAGCACCTACTTAGAACAAGCTTAGCAAAGCCCAGGGACCACGGTTCAATCCCCCAGCACCACATGCCAGCCAGCCCGCCCCCTGGTGGACTGAGCTGGCCACACACACACACACACACACACACACATAAATAAAATTTAAAAAAAATAAAAACATTTAAAAAAAAGGAACTGCACTGTTTCTGCCCTAAGAAGACCCATGGAGCCAGCAGCTTGCCACTGCAAGACTCGGCTTTCTCGTCATACAGAGAGTTGGACCCTGAGACACAAGGGTCTCTGCCTGCCTCTGCGTCTCACTTGCCTCCCCCTGCAGGAGAGAAAGCCCTGAGGGAAGACAGGGCGGTCTGGTGGCAGGTCCAGCAGACCCTGTACCACAGAGCCCAGCTAACAGGGCCAACAAAGTTGCCTATCCAGAGGAGACCCCAAGGAAGGGCAGGAAGGCAGCTGCCCTGCTTCCCACCTAGGTGGGGCCTGTGACAGTTCAGGCCACCAAGCACAAAAAGCCACTCAGCGCCTCTGCCCTCCTCTCTCTACCAGGTCCCAGGTCATCCTGAAAGAGCCCAACCTTCAGGACTTGGGCACCTACTCAGTGGTCGTCACGGATGCTGATGAAGACATCTCTGCAAGCCACACGCTGACTGAGGAAGGTTAGGTCCTTGCCCCCACCACGTCCCCCAGGAGACAGACCCCAGTCCAAGTCCAAACACAAATGCCCTAACGGCGAGCAAGGAGCAGCCCTCGGCCACCACGCACTCAACCAGCCAACCACTTACCACCCAGTGGACACCTGACTCCAGCCAGGCTCTGTCCTAGGTTCTGGGAATGACACCAGGATGCAACAGACAAAAATCCCTGCCTGGTAAAATTCACGTTCTCCTGATCTCCCTTTCATCTTCCCACTTTTGACAAAAGCAAATTATCTGGAATTATTTTGTTTCCTTCTTTAGCCTAAGAAAAATGAGGGTGTGAGGGTGATAATGAATTGCGAGGAGCTGTTGTCAGGAGGGCCTGGTCCAGCCGGTAGCCAATCAGAGAAAGGTGCTGTGTCTGAAGGTGCCTGTGGCACTCAAACCCAGGATGAGGTGCTCTGCTGTCTCCCTACCAACAGGGACCACCTATCCCCATCATCTCTCCTGCTCACTGCCTTTGGGTTTTGCTAAAATCAAGGGCCAGAGACACTGGGTCACAATGCCAGTTTTCAAATGCTTGGCTTCTTGACCCTGGGCGAGTCATGTCACCTCCTGTACCTCAGTTTCTTCATCCGTAAAGGGTCGCTGTGACCCCTGGCTGCCGCTTCTGAAGCAGTGTTGCTACACGGTTACAAACATGCCTGTGCAAACCAAAGTCATCCTCTACAGTGATGCAGTCTGTTGTTTTGATGGGTGCTAAGGATTCTGGGCTTTGTCAGGGAAAAGGAAGCTGGGCTCTGAGCCTGCCAAGCCATCCCTGCAGTGATTTATAGAGTACTTACTGTGTGCTGGACACTCACATCTGTCCAGAGCTCATGCCACAGGACAGACAAACCCAACAGAAAGGCAGTGAGCAGATGGGGCCGCCACCCTCTGCAGGGCACCGGGACAGGATGGGACCTCATTAACAGTAGGGCTCAGGGGCTGGAGAGATGGCTCAGTGGTCTAAAGCACCTACTTGAAACAAGCTTGGCAAAGCATAGGGACCGCGGTTCGATCCCCAGCACCACATGCCAGCCAGCCCCGCCCCCTGGTGGACTGAGCTGGCCACACACACACACACACACAATAAATAAATGTAATAAATAAAAATAAATAAATATTAAAAAAAAAAACAGTAGGGCTCAGGACCCCATGGCCCTGGAGTGGCCAGCAGCAAGTGGGGTGCTCAGTCCACCACACTGTGTGACTCCACTGAGGTCATGCGTAGGCTGGCACACAGTAGGTGCTTGTCTCGGGAGGTAAGGCTTGGTCCAGACCTTGAATGACAGGAAAGCCGTGCGATCTCGGGGTGGCCAGCAGCAGCAACCCCAGAATCTCCTTCCCCAGTGCCTCAGGGCAAGGCCTGCGCTCACCCTCAGCCCCTGTGCAGCAGGAAATCAAGGAGCATCTCAGGACTCACTCGGCGTGTGACCCCAGGTGGCCCTAGGGGTCCCCTGGGACACGGATATTTCACACTTGCTGCTTCCTTCTTTGCTCTTCCTGCCAGAGCTGGACAAGCTGAAGAAGTTGAGCCACGAGATCAGAAACCCAGGTGAGCGTTGAAGCTGTAGCTACCGAGGACACTTCCCAAGCAGCGCAGGCTGGGAACTAACCCCAGGTGGAGGCAGGGGGTGGGATGGGGCTGGAGGTCAGGGGCCAAGAGAGTCCACAGAGGAAAAGGGGCGGCCAGGGGGGCCAAGCCCGTGCAAGAAGGGAAGGCCACAGTCATTTCCTCTTAATTATTATCATTGGCTCTTCACTCATTTAAATTTTGGCCCATCTAACCCTCTGCATCCTTCCTTTGGCGAGGGTGGTATGCTCAGTCCTGGAGGGGAGGCCACAGACTGGGCCACACATTGGAACCACTCCAGGAGCAGTGGCCAAACCACACCCTGGACAGATCGGAGCCACTGGGGTAGAGCCCAGATACCAGTGGTTTATGTTGCGTGGGGGGCTGGAGGGGCTGTTTGTTTTGTTTTCAGATGTTTTATTGGCTTGGGGGCTTTTTTGAGATAGAGTCTCACTATGTAGTTCAGGTTAGCCTTGAACTCATTATTTAGACCAGACTGGCCTCTAACTTGCTGTAATCTTCCTGCCTCAGCTTTCCCAGCTCTGAGATTACAAACCTGTGCCACCACACCTGGCACAAATGTTTTTGAAAGTCTTCAAGAATCTAGTGCTCGTCCAGTTTGAAAACCATAGCCCCCTTCAGAGCCCTGGAAAGGGAAACGCTTTGTGGAGATCAACGCGATCCAGAGTCAGTTTGGTGGTGCACTGTGGTGGCACGCACCTGTAATCCCAGCACTTGGGGGCCAAGGCAAGGGGATTGCTGAGAATTTGAGGCCAGCCCAGACTGAATAGTGAGACACTGTCTCAAAAAGACAAAACCAGCACCAGCCGACAGAAAGCCCTCCTGATGGAGCCAGGGAGATGGCTTAGTGGAATAAGTGCTTCCCTGGCAAGCGCAAGGGCCTGAGTTCAATCCCCAATTCCCCGAAAAAAAAAAAAAAAAAAGAAAAGAAAAGAAAGAAAGCCCACCTGAGCCCCGAGCCGAGTGCAGCTGCCGTTGGTTCTCCATGCAGTGTGCAGCTGCCCTCTGCGGGTGCACGTGGGCCTGGCAGGGAGGGAAGCGAGGACCCCACCCTTGCCCTTCCCGCCCTGTGCCTTGCAGTGATCAAACTGATCTCCGGCTGGAACATCGACATCCTGGAGCAAGGAGAGGTGCGGCTGTGGCTGGAGGTGGAGAAGCTGTCTGCCGCTGCGGAGCTGCACCTCATCTTCAACGAGAAGGAGATCTTCAGCTCGCCGGTAGGGGGCGCTCACGGTCCCTATGGAGACCTCCACCCCACTCCCCACACCGAAGTGGCCTGCCCTGGCTCCCCTGTGGGGAGCCACAGTGGGCATTTCAGAGAGGGCCGCGTGCTGTAGATATAGAGGAAGGAAACTCCCAACCTGAAAGGCACCTGGAACGAGTTTGTGTTCTCTAAAACCAAAAAATGAATTTTAGGAACACACGGAGGTTATGAGCAGAATATATTTATTGGGGGGAAAAAGCTCCTGTCCGAGAGAGGGACAAGAGGGGGGCCCCAAGTGGGTGACCCCTGGAAGCTGTCTCTTCCAGGGACTTTTATAGAGTAAAACCATAAGGGTCTAAGGTGGAGAACATGAGAACTCACTTAGGTGGGCATGAGGTGGGACAAAACTATGGTGAACCAATAAAGCTACAAGCACCATTGCTCAGGTAAAATTGATTAGATCCAGGACCAAATGCGGAAGTGAGTCACATAGCAAGCGGGCATGAATATAGCACACGGGTTTATCCAGTAGCCAGTAGGGATTGGATTAGTTCCTCTTCCTGGCTTCCTCAGAGTGATTGATGACCAATCCCAGATGCTTATCTTTAGTGGCTGTAAGCATTTGTCCGACCTTTAGGTCTGGCTCACAGCAGGAGCATCCGTCTCTCTCACAGTTGCAAGGTATCTTGTCTTCCGTGCTGTCGCCTTGAGGGCCTGGCCCTGTCTCACTGCCTATAATATTTCTAATTCTGCTGCCTACAACGCTGTGCCTGCCCCTGATGTCGTGGGGATGGGAACCTGGAGTTTAGTACGCAGGAAAAAGAGGCAGGATGCTGGGTGCTGGCCAGTGCAAGGGACACTTCCACAGAGGGTTTTCCATACCCCTACGACTTTTGAGTGTCCCACCAGATGGTCTTCAGGTGGACGCCTGCGCTTGTGCTGATGAGTATCCACGTCTAGGCCCTCGCCCTGTTTTCGGCACGGACGCGAAGTGCTCTTATGCCAGGTGTGGTGGCGCACGCCTGTAATCTCAGAACTTGAAGGCTGAGGTGGGAGGATTGCCTTGAGTTTGAGGCCAGCCCGGTCTGCATAAGTGAGTTCAAGGCCAGCCTACACTACATAGTGAGACCCTGCCTCAAAAAAAGGTGCTCTGGCCGAGCCTAACGTACATTCGACAGAGAATTCATAATTCTGTCTGCCACTTTTCTTGTGCTCATTCACCCATTTTTCTGTCTTGAACAGACTAGGTTCAATCTTTTTGCTTTTCTCTACTTCATTTTTTTTTAATTTTTATTTATTTATTTGTGTGTGTGTGTGTGTGTGTGTGTGTGTGTGTGTGTGGTCAGCTCAGCCCACCAGGGGGCAGGGCTGGCTGGCATGTGGTGCTGGGGGATTGAACTGCGGTCCCTGTGCTTTGCTAAGCTTGTTCTAAGTAGGTGCTTTAGACCACTGAGCCATCTCACCAGCTTTTCTCTACTTCAAACCACCTCATTAAATCAGAACAGCATGAGTGAGAGTTTGTCCAAGTGTCTACATAGTAAATTTCATGTGATTTGAAATAATTTTGTATCTTTCCTATTACAGTGAGACTATTATTTTTATTTTCAGGTTTTTGTTTTTTCTTTTGTATTTAGTACAAGATGTACGGGGTCTCCCTACACAGATTGGACTCGTAGTGATCCTCCTGTTTTTCAGTCTCCCGTGTGCTGGGATTACAGGCGTGCGCCATCATACCCGGTCTCCATGGCTGGCTCAATGCACCTGGGAGCAGGGTCAGCAGGGCACGTGGTGCCAGATCGAACCCCAGGCCCTGTGCTTGCCTAAGCAAGTGCTTAGTCTGCTCAGCTAACTTGCTGAGCCTTTTTTTTTTTTTTTTTTTTTTTTTGGTACTAGGGATTGAATTTGGGATCTTGTACTTGCCAGGCAGACACTTATGCAGGCTGAGCTATCTCTCCGGCCCCTATTATCTTTTATGTTATCCAAATATATTTTTGTTGCTTTTTTGAGACAGGGTCTCACTATGTAGCTCAGGCTGGCCTCGAATTCATGGTACTCCTCCTGCCTCAGCCTCCAAGTTCTGAGAATGGGCATGCGCCACCACACCCAGCACCTTCATATACTTTTATGGGGTTTCTCCCTATGAAATTGTAAAAGATGAAGGAAATAACCAACAACAAGGCACAGCAGGGAAGAGCGGGTGATCGTTACCACGTGACTAATTCAAGCACCAGGAAGTGTTCTCAGGGCCCGGTGGCTGAGGCACCCCAGCCTACGCTGGCAGAACAGGGTCTGGGAAGGCTGAGAGCTCTGCGTGGTCCACAAGCTCAACTCCACCCTGAGGCATGGCCTACAGCCTGTTCACAAGAGAAGTGACCAACAGCACTTGGGCTTTGTTCTCCCCAGAACCGCAAAATCAACTTTGACCGTGAGAAGGGCCTGGTGGAAGTGATCTTCCAGCACTTGTCTGAGGAGGACAAAGGCTCCTACACCGCTCAGCTCCAGGATGGGAAAGCCAAGAACCAGATCACCCTGGCCCTGGTGGACGACGGTCAGCCCCGCATCCTGCCCCCCTCCCCCGGGTCCCCGGCCTGTCCCAGCTCCCACTCCAGGGCCTGCTGAGCCCATTCCCCACCTCCAGTCCACCTGATGACCGCCGGGAACCAGAGCTCTTCTCGGATGGTGCCAGCCTCTCCCAATGTGTTCGCAGATTTTGACCAACTTCTGAGGAAGGCAGATGCCAAGAGAAGAGACTGGAAGAGAAAACAGGGTAAGAGCTAAAGGGCGAAGACCAAAGACCTCAGGCCACTGTGCTGGAGAAGTATGACCTCGGAGCTCAGAGGCCCCTACCACCACCCCAGAGAGTTCCACGGCGACTCGGTCCACCTCTCTCCCGGTGCCAGATCAAACCAGCGCTTTCCCGGCCCCAGTGTGATTGCTGGCACCCCGGACCCCGCCCGCGGCGCATCTGGCGAGCGGATCTTAAACCCAGGGTTCCTAGCCTCCTTCCCAGCTGGCTTCCACAGTCTGGCCGCCAGGTGGCGCCCGCCTCAGCCTGGAGCACTGACCAGTGGGCGTTTTCTCTTGGACTCGCAGGTCCCTACTTCCAAGAACCTTTGCAATGGAAGGTCACCGAGGACTGCCAAGTGCTGCTGACCTGCAAGGTGAGTCCCTGCCCCACCTGCGGCCACGGCACGTCCTGCTGGCTGTCTCTGCCCACTCCACCCCCCAAATTCCATCCCTAGAGTTTGGCAGTAGGATCCTCAAGGTGGCCCAGCCTTGAGCTCAATCCTCAGAAGGTGTCCAGATGGACTGGGATGCTGGGGTCTGGAACATAGAGGGGTCCCCTAGGCTTATTGTCAGCACTGCTTAGGGTGTTACAGTAGTACTTCGTTTCATCATCCCCCCACCCCATCACCCCTGAGACAAGCACTGTTATCCTCACTTTAAGGATGAAGGGCTGGGCTCACTCAGTAGAATAAGTGCCTGCCTGGCAAGCACAAGGTCCTGAGTTCAATCCCTAGTACTTGGGGGGGGGAGGATGAAAGAGCAAATAGGGAAATCTTCCCAAGCCTCAGGCAGGGGCCAGGAGTTAACCAAGACTGCCTGACTCCAGAGCCTCCTGTCTTTTCCAGCGCACTGCAGCCTCTTAGATAACTGGGAAGGACAGGCTCAGAGGATGGATTAATCCCCCCAGAAGCAGATTCATCCAGTGAATTCAAAGCACCCACTAAGCACCAGATACTGGCCCACAAGGATGAAGACCTGGTGTCCTTAGGCTTGCAAGCCCAGGGCCCAAGTCAGGGCCATTGGAATGTGGGTGCCTATGTCCAACCAGATGTGCACAGGAAGTTGATTGATCACAATAGGAGGGGACAGAGGCAGAGGATTTCCTGGAGGAGGTGACATCTGAGTCTAAGGAAGGGGTATAGGCATGGGCTGGAGGCGTGTGCATAAGGTCCGGGCTTACATCCCCAGCATGGGGACAGCAGAGGAGAGGGGTAGATATTTACAAGGAAAACAAAAGGGAGAAGGGATAGAGGTGCAGGATCCCAGCCTTTGGTCTGATCATGGGGGAAGGGGTGATGTTTGTAATAGGAAGTTGTGATGAGCTGAGTTTTTACTTGGGAAAAGACAATGTGATAGAGTCTTTCACACCCCGCTGTCCTCAGGTGACCAACACCAAGAAGGAGACCCGCTTCCAATGGTTCTTCCAGAAGAGAGAGGCGCCCAATGGCCAGTACGACCAGCAGACCGGGGAAGGGCTTATTCGCATTGAAGAGGTAAACACACTTCCGGTTCCAGGGCTCACACCCTCCCTTAGCTGCATGCAGGCTGGGGCTGGGGTCCACAGCAGGGCTAGCACTAAGGTGAGACAAGCAAGACTTTCACTCTGGGGCTCAAGATTTAAGGAGCACCAAAAATGCATTAACAAGATACATAATATTTTGTGCCTTATTTTTTAAAAATCAAAACACCCCCCCCAAAGGAGAATAAAGAAAAGCACAATCAATATTTTCAGCAAAGATAAACCAGTTTTACTGCCTTTCCCCTCTGCTGGGGCTCCAGGCTTGAGCTGCCTCTCCCTGACCTCCATCTTCATCTATAAAGAGGCTCTCAACAATCCTTCCTACACCCACAGCCCAGGATTGAGGACAGGAACAAGACCTTCCTGTCAGGGCACAGCAAAGCGGGTCTGGAGCTCTGTTCTCCCACTCAAGTCTTCCCCTATATTCGGGGTCTTCAAAGGGGAGGAGAAGCACAAGGCTTGGTCCTGTCCAATGAGTGCTTCTCTGGCCAAATGCCGGTGCCATGTGACCTCTAGGGGTCTGGTGCAGTCTAGCTTGCCCAAGTTCGCACAGCTATTGGGAAGAAAATAACCATTTCAGGGTCTTCTGTAAATCCTGGCTAGGACAATCCATGTCATCAGCCTGTCACCATAGGGCAAGCCCCTCAAACAGGGCATGGAATCAAGTAGATGCCTAATAGTTGTGGGGCGCCTGCTGGTACAGAGCTTCCCTGGCTTTCTGAAGTGTGTCATAGCTTGGTTAAGAGCTGCCACTGCCTGGGTCCTGCCCCAGACCCCTTTGTAGTAATGGGTGTGGCCTCTGCCCCCAGTCTCTCCTTTTCTTCAGGCCCAGACCAGCCTTAAGCTAGAAATCAGCAGGCTCTGAACTAGCCAGGGCCCAGAGGGGTACACTGAGGCCCAGGGAGAGAAGGAAGGCCTTGGCTGAGGCCACCCAGAGAGCACGGCCCTCCTGACTTGGTGTCTCTCCTTCGGGAACCCACGCTAACGCTGCCACCTCTCATCCTCCTTCCCAGTTGTCCAAAGAGGACAAAGGAATTTACAGAGCAGTGGTTTCCGATGATCGTGGGGAGGACGACACCATCCTGGACCTCACAGGTGAAGGTAGGTGCTGGCTATTGGCGTTCGAAATGGGCCAGGAAGGCTGGGACAGTCAGTCTGGAGACTGTGGTAGGACCTGGGGGTGAGAGTATAGAATCCTCATGTCCGTTGGGGACGCTGAGGCATGAAGGGGTTCAGTGACTTGCCCAAGTTTGCCCAGCCAGGCAGCGGCAGGGACCTGAAGTGTGTGGCTGTGACGCCCAGTCCCTGCAGTACACCCCAAACTCCGCCCAAAGCCTGTGCTCACCCCTCTGCTCTGCTCAGCCTGCGAGAGAGTCCTGAGGTTGGCCCTTTGCCCACCATCGCTGAGGGCCTCAGATGTCCTCCCACTCTGCAGCCACCCTGCAGAGCCCCCTGTGCCCAAGGGCAGCTCCCCCAGCTTGTCCAAGGACATCCCCACCCCTGCCTATCCCCAGGGGAGCACACAACAGCTGACCCTTCTCTGTCTCCCTGCAGCCCTGGATGCCGTCTTCACTGAGCTGGGCAGGATCAGTGGTAAGCAAACCTACCTCTTCGCACAGTCCTGCCCAGATGCCAAAGAGCCTCCCGGGGCCTCCCACCTGCTTTGGCTGCTGGGGCTGGATCTGTATGCAGCTTCAAGGACTGGGAGAAGAGGTCCTGCCTCTTCATAGAGCTGTATCCCCACCCCATGATCCCCCAAGGCAGGAGAGAGTTGGCTGACCCCTAAACACGCTGCCCAGAGTGACTTGGGAGGGACTTGTCTTTCTCTCTGCCTCTGTAGCCCTCTCTGCAACTCCGCTGAAGATCCAGGGCACGGAGGAGGGCATCCGGATCTTCAGCAAGGTCAAGTACTACAACGTGGAGTACATGAAAACCACCTGGTTCCACAAGTAGGTCGGCCTTGTACCTATGTCCTTAGAAGGACCCTGATCTCAGAGCACCACCGGCCAATGGCAGAGGGAGGGACAGAGAAACAAAGAACTAGGTAGTCCAGTAGGTGCCTGTGGGTCTCTGCAAACTTAGCAAACTGTGCCCAAGGGTTATGGAGAAGGGGTGAAGAAAGGGGCCTGTGAGGCTGACAGCCAAGTGAAGGCTGCATCCAGAAAGTGGACAAGACAGTGTATCCACTGAGCCAGGAGCTCGGTCACCCCAGACAGCTGGAGAACAGAATTCTCCCCCAGCTTCTTCTTATACCTTCGCCCCCTTGGCCTCACAGAGCAGTCACCGCTGTACCCATTCTACAGACTGACTTGGTCGAGGGTATCAAATGCAGCAGATCCAAGGTCAAAGAGACTCTCAGGACAACGAGGCTCCTTCTGCAACCAGTTTCTGAGCCCTGGCAACAGACAGGGGCAGCAGAACACTGGGATGCGTGCTAGGTGTCATCAGGCATGAAATTTAAGTAAAAAAGGGAAAGACTTTGATCTTGGCATATACCATTCTGAACAGTCGAAGAGAAGGATTGTAGGAAGGAACTTTGGGAGGCTTGAGGAAGAGAAAGAAGTGGAGAAGAAATGGTTCAAATAGCAGTCACTGCCCCTCATACACTGTTTTCTTGGGGTCCCTACACCTTGGGACCCACGACACACGTAGCACTTGTGCACAGCTAGGTGCCACCAACTGAATGAATGAAGGTGTGGAGGGTTGAATGATGGGCATCCGTATGACGAAGGGAGGACTGGTTGAATAGTGAATGAGAAATTGCATGGATCCGCATCGGGTGTCTCACGGGTAGTCTGCACGCCAAAAGATGAACGCCACATGTAGACCTGCAGCTGCCGACCTTGACCACTTCCCTGTCACTGCCCACAGGGACAAGCGCTTGGAGAGCGGTGATCGGGTTAGAGCAGGCACCACCCTGGACGAGATCTGGCTTCACATCCTGGACCCCAAAGACTCAGACAAGGGCAAATACACCCTGGAAATAGCAGCTGGGAAGGAAGTCCGGCAGCTCTCAACGGATCTCTCAGGGCAAGGTGAACTGTCCACTTGTCTGTCTGCTCAGAAGCCTGTTCAGAAAATCCCACGGTCCCCCCTCACCAAAAATCCCCTTCTCCCCACCCTATCCTGTCACTGCCCCAGGGGAATACTGGAACAGGGAGGAGAATGGAGGACAGTTGGGGCTGAGCCCTGTCCTGGGGTCCCACTGCAGAGACCTAACACTCCCTCTTCCCTACCACCCATTCCATCTTGCAGCTTTTGATGACGCCCTGGCCGAACACCAGAGACTGAAGTAAGTTTCCTCCACATTTCTCAGCACAAGTCATGGCCCCCTCCCCAGGCTGGGGCATGAACTGCGCGCAAGAGCCCCTCAGCTCTGCCTTTCCCCTGTCGTCCCTGATCCCCTGGGACTAGTGGAGCCCACGCCTTCTTCCCATTTCTGTTTTTCAGAGCCTTGGCGATCATCGAGAAGAGTAAGACCCCCCATGTTTCTGTGGTTTTGCTTCAGATGTGGGGTGGGCGTCCATGGAGTCCCAAGTCCACCGTAGGGTTTGCGGGGCTCTGGTGTCACACGGTGCTGCTGGGCAGTGGTGATATGAAGGTGACCAGACAAGTTCCAGGGACCTGAGATCATGGTTGGAGACAAGCCCCGCAGGGACTATGGGACCCAGTGCTGGGAGTCTGGGCTCCCTGACCCTGGCAGTGATGGGAAGGGGCACTTCAGTGAAGCACAGGCCTGGGCAGCAGGGCGCCGTAGCCCTGTCAGCCTGACCACAAGAAAGGAGGCTCGGTGGTTACACAACACGGACAGGAACGCGGAAAGGCTGCCGGCGCAGACGCAGTTAGCACCTCCCCATGTGACACCCTTGTCTCTGAGCGTCCCAGTGACACGGAGGATGAAACTAGAACGGGAAAATGCAGACCTGGAGGTCCTAACCATGGTCCAGACCATCTTGGTGTCTCAGTGGCCACACAAGGAGGTGTCCTTGAGGGCTGAAGGACGCCAGCCTCAGCCTGCTGCTCCTGAAGGAGGCTGTCACTCACAGAACCCACTTAACTGCTCACCCAGCACGAATGTCCCCCTTGCCTACTGGAATGCCACGCCCTAGACTTGGTGTTCCATGTAGGGTCCTGCTAGTTGAACTCACCTACCTGTGGTTCCAGAGGTTTGTGGAGTCGGAGCCAGTGAAGAAAGTAGATCGCTTCACTGAGGAGTGCCTGGCAGATCTCCCTGTTCCACCGCACCCACCCCTGGGGCATTCCCTGGCGGGTCCAGGGCCCTGGGGCCCTGCTCCCCTTCTGGGCACTGGACAGACACCGTCCAAGTCGGGCTCCACACCCCTGGTGCAGAGGTGGGGCCGTGCCCTGTGCCTCCTCCCTTCCCTTGGCCTCTGCAGCAGCACAAGGAACACACTTTCTGCTTTCTGTGATTTGCCGCCCCGCTCTCTTCCTGTCCACCCACAGTGGCCACCTGGCCGTTGCCTGGATCAGAGTCACTGTGTCCCAAATGCTCGGACATCTCTTGGTTCTCTCCCTTGGCTGGCAGACAACTGGGTGCTGCCCGTCTAGGTTCAGAGCAATATTATTTGCCTTCTTTCCAAGTCAGTGAGGCGGGGCTGGGAAGATGGCTCAGTGGAATAAGTGCTTGCCTGGCAAGCACAAGGACCTGAGTTCAATCCCCGGTTCCACCAAAAAAAAAAAAAATGCTCTGTTATGCCTCCAAGTCAGTGAGGCCACGGGCACCTCACTGCCACCCCCAGTGGTCCTGAGGATGAGATCATAATGACCTCAACTCGGTGGCAGGAACCCAGCATGTCCTGTCGTCTACTTGTGAAGATAAGCGAGCAAATAACAGTCGTAAAGGTTTCCATCCAAAATGGTGCTCACTGAGGGCCGGGGAGATAGCTCAGTAGAATAAGCACTTGCCTGGCAAGCGCAACGCCCTGAGTTCAAGCCCCAGTTCCAAAAAAAGGTACACATTGAAAGAAGCCTTGGGGCCAGGGAGATAGCTCAGTAGGATAAGTGCTTCCCTGGCAAGCGCAAGAGGCTAAGTTCAAGCCCCCGGTTCCACAAAAAAAAAGAAAAAGAAAAAAATGAAAGAAGCCTTGCTTAAAAATAACCCTCGGGCTGGAGAGATGGCTCAGTGGTCTAAAGCACCTACTTGAAACAAGCTTGGCAAAGCACAGGGACCGCGGTTCCATCCCCCAGCACCACATGCCAGCCAGCCCCGCCCCCTGGTGGGCTGAGCTGGCCACACACACACACACAATAAATAAATTTAATAAATAAAAATAAATAAATAATTTAAAAAAATTATATAAAAAAAATAATAACCCTCAGCCCCAAGGAGACCTGCTCTGGAAAGCAGCTGGCAGGAAGACATTCAGGGGACCTCTCCCATTTCCCTTCCAGATCGAGCAAAGGTTGTGAGGGGCCTGCCGGACGTGGCCACCATCATGGAAGACAAGGTACTGACCCTGCTGGCCACGCCAGCCAGCCGCCTCCACATTCCTGGGGTCCGTCCTAGGTCATCCCGGGTCAGGACACAGTCTAGGTCTGTGGCCAGAGAGAAAGCCACTGAGCCTGGTGTCTGTGCTGCCCCACCCAGCTCAACCCCATTTCTCCAGCCAGCCCATGGCCACAGACTGCCACCCCTGACGTCTGCTTCCACAGGGTTCAGCAGAATGATCCCCAAAATTCTAGTAGGGCTAGAATTACACAAATCTGGTATCTTCAACAATTACAGTTACACCGTTGAGCTATTTGGCTGGCCCAGTAGCTCAATGGACTAAAGCGCCTGCTAAGGTAGACACAGGGGCTGGGGTTCGATCCCTGACCTACTGTGCCAGCCCCACCCCTGGGGTGCACTGAGACTGGGCGTGGTGGTGTGCTCCTGTAATCCCAGCTTTTGGGAGGCTGAACACAGGAGAATCACTACAAGTCTGATCTATGTAGTGAGACTCTGTAGAC
>NW_004524668.1:1977003-1980668 GCF_000260255.1 Octodon degus
AAAAAAAAAAAAAAAAAAAAAATTACAGTTACAGCAGAGTATGGTGGTGACACCTATAATCCCAGCACTCAGGAGGCCAAGGTAGGAAGATCATTGTGAGTTCAAAGCCAGCCTCAACTATATGCTGAGACCTTGTCTCAAAAACAAACATAAAATAATAATAATAAGGGGCAGTGAGATACCTCAGCTGACTAAGCGTTGGCTTATCAAGCACAGGGAACAGGGTTTGATCTCTGATCCTGCATGCCATGCCAACCCCGCCCCCAGGCACACTGAGCTGACCACTGGGACCAGGTATGGTGGTGCACGCTTATAATCCCAGCACTGGGGAAGCTGAAAACAGGAGGATCACTATGAGTCCGAGCTACATAGTGAGAACCTGCACCAAATACATTTAAAAAATAGTAACATATGTATGACAAAAGGTAATACAGAAATATGCAGGCCATTCTGGGACAGGTAATTGCTAGAGTGAGGATGGGCTAAAATTCAATGCATATTCCTGTGGAAGCATTGAAGATGGAGAATGTGGGGTTAAAATAAAAGGTCCCTTGTATGGGTCACAATAAAATACACATCATGAATTTAACCTCAGGAGTTACTGGTCCTAGGAGCTCCCTGGGGGTAAAAGTGAATGCCGAGACCGAGTTCCAAGAAGGTGAGACTTTTCTCTTCTTGCCCATTGAACAGACCCTGTGCCTGACCTGTGTCATCTCAGGAGACCCTGCCCCTGAAATCTTTTGGCTGAAGAATGATCAGCCTGTCACTTTCCTTGACCGCTACCGCATGGATGTGAAAGGGACAGAAGTGACCATCACCATTGAGAAGGTCACCAGTGAGGACAGTGGGCGCTATGGTGTCTTTGTCAAGAACAAATATGGCTCTGAGACAGGCCAGGTCACCATCAGTGTATTCAAACATGGGGACGAGCCCAAGGAGCTGAAGAAGATGTGATGGGCGTGGCCTGGCGCAGCCTGAGATCCGGTCTGCAGGACCAACAGGACCAACTAGTGGGGTCACAGCCTGGCATAGGCCATGGGGCAGGCAGAGGGAAGGAGAGAGGGTGGCAACTGGGACATGGGGGTAGGAATGGAGGTGCACCCCAAAGGGAGAAGGAAAGCTACTGCTAGAGCCCTAAGAGGCCTGCAGGATGGCAGGGTGAGTGCTAGACTGGGAATAGGAAACTTAGATATAAGACTCAGTGTCTGCTAAGTCCTTCATCCATCAGACATGCACCCTCACCCACCCCATGGGATAGGGATAGTCAGGGGCATCTCCACGGAGGCAGCTAAGCTCTGCAGAAGATGTTTGGCAGTGTTGATTTTTTTTTTTTTTAATGTATTTGGTACAGGGTCTCACTACACAGCTCAGACTCCTAGTGGTCCTCCTGTTTTCAGCCTCCCCAGTGCTGGGATTATAGGCGTGCGCCACCATGCCTGGTCTTGTGGCCTGCTCAGCACGCCCGGGGGCAGGCCAGGCATGGCATGTGGTGCTGAGGATTGAACCCCAGACCCTGTGCTTGCCTAAGCAGGCACTTAGTCCACTGAGCTATCTTGCCAGCCCCAGTGTTGATATTTTGGGTTATCATAACTGGAGGTATCTATAGGTCAAAGCCAAGTATGTGCTATAGAGTACAGCTCTCCTTGCATCAAATTATCTGACCTAAGATGTCTATAGTGCTGAGCCACAAATCCTGTCATAAATCAGGATATTACAATTCTCCTCTTTTAGGAGAGGATCATTTCAGTTCACATAAATTCAACAAACATTTACAGCATGCCATCAGGCATAGTCACACACATTTGTAATCCCAGCACTCAAGAGGCTTAGGCAGGAAGATTCTGTGACTTCAAGGCCAGCCTGAGCTACATAGTGAGTTCAAGGTCAGTCTGAACCACAGAGTGAGACCCTGTCTTAAAAAAAAAAAAAAAAGATAAATGATACACAAGCCACTCCAGGAAGCAGTCTCAGTCCATTATAGACAGACCTGGGTATAAATGACACCAGGACAAGTCAGGATAAGTTTTATAGAACAGATCCGAGTAAAGTGCTACTAATGGTCAGAGAAGAGAGACAGCTGGTCATCCCATCTGGGAGGAGGTAGGGCTTCCAAACTCCTTCCTGCTGTGGGCAGAATCAGTGTGGGCCCTAAAAACTGGGTCTGCTTTGACTGTGAAGACAGGAGAAGGGCCCTGTGGGAGTGGGCAAAGCAGGAGCAGAGGCGAGGAGGAAGAGGAGGCATGAAGCTGCCCAGGTGGCCGTGGGCACCAGCGTGGCGTGGATGACGTTCCCAGCTGCTGCAGATGGGGCCTCTGCCTAGTGTGACGGGTACTGGTTGGCCTTGCTTGCTGGATCTCAATACAGAGCCAGGCATTTCCCTGCTCTCCAATTTCTTTCTTTTAAAAACTAAGGTTGAAAAAAAAAAAAAAAAACACCTAAGATTAGGGAAAAAAATAAAATTTAAAAAAACAACTACAGTTGGAGGGCAGATTATAGAATTATAGCTATTTGTTGTCAGATTTTTTTAAAACCTTGGAAAATATAGAGGAGAAAATAAAAATTGTCTGTATTCCCAACATCAGGAGGTAACTCCTGCCTCTGGTTTCTGCAATCTATTGTGAACTGCAGGATCAAGTGAGGCCCCCCTCCACCCACCAGCTCACCTGGTGGAGAATTAGCAGACCTCAGTCATGCTCCTTCCTGGCTACACAATGTTCAGTGAGCCCTCAGGTGGGGACAGCCAGGGCTGCCGGAGGCTGGGGACCCATGCAAGCCTTGAAGGCAGACACCCCTAGCTTGAAACAGTTTTCTGCTACCCACTCACCGTAGAATCTTACATGATACATGTTCTTTTTCTGGACCTCAGTTTACCATCTACAAAACAGGATGGGGGAAGATCACTTTGTGGGCCCTTTTGGCAGCCACGAAGGGCTTTTATTACTTCCCATAATGCCATTTTTCTTTGCTTTTCCCATCCCACACACATGGAGTTAAAAAAAAAAATGACTCCATCCTAACCCACCGTCAGTCTTGGCTTCTTTCCTGTGTTGGTGAAAAAGCATCTCAAATTTCAGCAACACTGGAAAAGCTGCTGGCTGCGGTGCGGTGTGGGAATTGTGTTTACACTCTGAAGCTCCTACAGGCAGCTTCCTGGTAAGGTGCTCAGACAGTTGAGAAGCCAGAGCTGGTCAGCACTATGCTACACTGGAGCCTGTCGTGTATTCATCCTGGGGTTTAAAAAACTGCTGGTCTGCTCATTCTGCTATCTGGGGCATACCTGCCCCCAGTTCTGACGTTGGCTCAGTGTCTTCACCTGTGTTTTGCCTCTCAGTGGCCTCCTAACTGGGAGACATTGTGTACCAGGTAAAGGGCTCTGTGGTAAATCTTGGGCCAGGGGGACGGTGGGGGAAGGGAGGTGCTCTCTGATCCTCCCTGAGCTTGTGCCCTGAGCTTCGGTTTCTCCTTTCCAGCCCCCTGATGTAACAGTAGGGGAGGGTTGTACACTATGCCCCACGGTAAGATCCAGGAGGACATGCTGTTCCTGTGGATCCCAAGGCCAGCGTCAGCAAAGAACTAGAGAGGCAATTTAAAATTGAAAAAAATCAGGGGCCAGCCAAATAGCTCAGTGGATGAAAGTGTCTGCAAGCAGGCACAGGGGCCCGGGG
>NW_004524668.1:1980768-1985943 GCF_000260255.1 Octodon degus
CCCCCCCCCCCCCCCGGGGCACGCTGAGATGGCAATTGAGACTGAGGCTGGTGGTGAGCACCCAGCTCTTGGGAGGCTGTAAACAGGCGGATCACTACTATTGAGTCCAATCTAGGAGTCAGACCCTGAACACCCTGTAGAACCTTCCCTAAAATTAAAAAATAAAAATAAAAAATAAAAATCAGGCATGGTGGCCTAGGCCTGTAATCCCAGCCTTTGGAAGGCTGACACAGGAGGAATGCAAGGAGTTTAAAGTCTGAGTTCAAGGCCAGCCTGGACTACACAATGGACTCTAATTCAAAAACAAATAAATAAATAAATAAATAAATAGAAAAATAAGAAAAAGAAAAAGGAAAAGGAAAGAGTTTATCTGAAGATGGGGAAGGAGGAAAAGACAAGGACAGGAAGCTACTTGGACAAATAGAATTCAAAAGTGAATTGTTTGCCTGCAGCCCCTTTTATTGTGATCTTGGTGGTACAAAGGTGCTTAGGACCCCATTGGCTCCTTGGTTTGTCTTTTGTCCTAATCTTGGATTTCTTCTGGTCATATGACCTTTCCCAATCCTTTGGTGAAGGATAAATTTATAGCTAGTTTAGGCTAAAGGACTAAGTGAAGAAGAATTTTGCAATTTTCTGGAGTGTTTTGTTTTGGTTTTTCTTTTTGGGGGGAGTAGGTACTGGAAATTGAACTCAGGACCTCATGCTTGCCAGGTGCCGTGTCACTGAACTAAATCCCTGGCTCTGTGTGAGTCTCCTGTTCGTCAAGCTACCTAGTAATTTTCCAGTCCTGAGCTCTTTGCCTTTGTCTTCCTAATTGCTAGAGTTTAGCTGCCTTTGTCTAGCTCCTTGGTCCAGCTGCTTTTGCCCTTCTAATTGCTGGAGTCTGCCCTGCAGAGGTCAAAACTGCCTTAGTGAGCTGGTGTCGTGGCGCACCCGTGTAATGCGAGCACTCAGGGGGAGGCTGAGGCAGGAAGATTGCCTGTGAGTTCAAGGCCAGCCAGGGCTACATAGTGAGCTCAAGGCCAGCCAGAACTACACAGTGAGACCCTGCCTCAAAAGAGAAAAGAAACTAAAAACCACAGGCATGAGGGTGGGGGACAAGGGGAGACCTCACTCCAGGATATGAGTCACTAACCTCCCCATGGGATCTTTTCCATTTTCAGGTACTCTATCTTTCTAGAGCCCAGGGAATGGGGAGGGGGGGAGGTACGCTATGGTCTTTTGTGTGTGAGTGTGTGTGTGTGTGTGTGTGTGTGGTACTGGGGATTGAACTCAGGACCTTGCGCTTGCCAAGCAAGCACTTATTCTACTGAGCTATCTCCCCAACCCTACACCATGGTCTTGGGAAGCCCAGCTCCAGCCTTACCTCAGTCAGGCTCACCAGCCCTGAGCCCCTGGTTTCCTTTCTACCTCACTCTCCTCTATCCCCCACGCACCCAAGGGCCCATGCTGCTGGCTACAATGGGTCCTTGCTTTGTTAAAACTAGTTCAAGCGGGCTGGTGAGATGGCTCAGTGGTCTAAAGCACCTACTTAGAACAAGCGAAGCTAAAACAAAGCACAGGGACCACAGTTCAATCCCCAGCACCACATGCCAGCCAGCCCCGCCCCCTGGTGGGCTGAGCTGGACACACACACACACACAATAAATAAATGTTAAAAATAAAAAATTAAAAAAAAAAAACTAGTTCAAGGTCTTGAGTTCGAATCCTGGTACAAATAAATAAATAAACTAAAGCATATGTGTATAGGAAAAAAGCTTCAACTGGAAAGTTACAGGGAAGATAGGAAGTGACTCCACCCCAGGTCACCAGAAAGGACATGCTCCGGTATAGGGGTTCAGACTGGCCCACCCCAAAGGCAGAGGCCAGTTTTGAAGGATTGCCTGCAGGCCATGGTCCAGTTTATCTCAAGCCCTGCTGTCAGCTCTGCAAGCCTCCTGGCTGAGGCCTGCTTCTGTTTCTAGGAAAGGCTGTCTGTCCATGGTAGTCTCAGTTTTTTTGGCCTCCACTTTTCCTGGAATCCAGGTGACCACAGGTTCAGGACAATGACCGGAAGCTCCTGGGCCTGGGCGTAGTGGACCCGTCCTTGTAAACCTCTTGTCATGGTGTCCTCAGTCTTGGAGGATGAGATCGTGGCGACTCAGGACAATTGGCTGGCTTCTCAGCTTCTCCACAAACACTGCCTAAATGACCAGCATGCCCATCGGCCTGCCACAGGGGCCTGAACAAAATTTACGGTAACAAAGATACAAAATGAGGGGCTGGTGAGATGGCTCAGTGGTCTAAAGCACCTACTTAGAACAAGCTTAGCAAAGCACAGGGACCGCGGTTCAATCCCCCAGCACCACATGCCAGCCAGCCCTGCCCCCTGGTGGGCTGAGCTGGCCACACACACACACACACACACACACACACACAAATAAATAAAAATTTAAAAAAAAAGATACAAAATGAGGCTGGGCAGATAGCTTGGCGGTCTAAGCACCTGCCTGGCAACCGCAAGGGCCTGGGTTCGATCCTCCTGGACTGCATGCCACGCTAACCCCAGAACCCCGGGAACGCTGTGCTGTCCACCAAAAACAGGCATAGCACACGCCTGTAATCCCAGCGCTGGGGAGACTGAGACAGGAGGATCACTACAAATCCGAGCTGCATAGCGATACCCTGTACCAAATACATAAATAAAAAAAATTTTTTTTAATTTCAAAAAAAACTCCAAAGATACAAAACAAAGGTCACATTTTGTTCTGCTTTTAGCCCCCTCTTAGGCAACTGCAGGCCCAGTGCATAGCCATGGTTTAGAGTAAAAATGGCTTTTAAGTCCCTTACCTAGCACAGAACATAAATCATGCTTTTCACAAGCAGCAGATCCCTGTGGTCCTCTCTGTCACGACCCCTGCCCTACCTACTCTCTTAGGTGCCCTCCTCGCCAGAGCCATGCTGTTTCTGCCAGGGCTCCACTTCCTGTTTGCCCCTTCTATTATTCCTGCCTGGTCTGGCTCAGCCTGGGAAGCATTCCACTTGGTGCAGCCAGATTCCTGGCACCCCGGGGTGGGACACAGGAAGTCCGGAGCTTTGCCTCTCTTATCTCACCCCTGTACTCTCCAGGGCCCGTCCAGGGACATTAAGCACGCTGGACTGCCAGAGAGCCCAGGCCTGACGCCCAGATGGGAGGAAGGCCACGAGCCACCCACCCCCTTCCCCCACGGCCACCTTCCGCAGCCCAACCCCAGACAGCCCTAGGCCAGACCACTCGGAGCATCAGACAGCACGCGCGAGCGGGATCCCGAAGGGAAAGGACCTGCGTGCCCGCCTGGCCTTAGCCAGGGCCGCAGTCGGATGCTTTCAATCCTTAAAAAAATTCCAGAATAGCTTCAAGCAACTCGAGTGACATTTTCACACCAAAAATAGTTTCAGAAGCAAAAGGAACACTCCGCAGATGTCTTTAGCTAGCAGGAAGTCAGATACTTGATTATGACTTCTGAGCCTGGAGGAGGGTCAGCAAAGGAGGGCTCTGGGCCAAAGGCAAACAGATCGCCAGTCTGGAAGCACGAGAGGAACGCGCGCTCCTCCTCGCCCGGGCCTCCCTGAAACCCGCAGCCGGCTTCCGGTACAAGCAGATCTAAAGGAACAGCAGCGCGGGGCCACGCAACAGCCTTTTTCCTTCCAATTATAGAAATGTTCCTGGTGGGATGAGGCTTTGGGGTTTTGCTTTAAATATTCCTTTTTTTTTTTTTTTTAGACAGTGGGAGGAAAAGGAATTGAAAAGTTAGCAAAGAGTGATGATTCTTAAAGTTGGGTGATAGGTACAAGGCAATTCTTCCTGCTGTTGTAGGTGGTCAGACAGGGCCAGGCCCTCAAGGAGACAATGTGGAAGATAAGGTGACTTTGCAAATTTGGAAGAGACAGATGCTCCCCGCTGTGAGCCAGACCTCAAGAGAAAAGAGTAAACAAATGTAGCCACATACTTCCCTAAGGATGGGCTTCAGGGATTGATATTCTAAATAGGTATCAATTGATAGGATTTTTGGAGGTGCAGTAGAATAGACAGGAAAGATAAAAGAAGCTTTTATTAACTCCAAAGACAGGAAAGGATCCAGGGCAGATGGGTCAGGTAAATGATCTGGTCAGAGACAAAGAAAGCTGGGGTTGTTATGGACTTTTTTTAGGGGTGGAGTTTGAAGGGGATGTTTAGAAATATCTGAGGAGCTGATTGGGGTCTTCCCTGAGGTGGGGAGAGGTGAAAGGAAATGGCACCCTGGGCTGGGTTGGAGAAAAAGTGGGGAGGTGGTCTGTAGGAAGATTAAGCTGTTGTTTTAAGGGCTTCAGCCATATTAGAGGACCACCATAATAATTCAGCAATTCACCATAATAATTCAATTCATTGATGACAGGGTCAGAACCTATCATCAATAACCTTGAAAGAGCCCAAATGAGTCATTTACCTAACCCCCAACAGGAGGAGACCTTGCTCTGTATTCATGCCCCCTTGCTACAAGACTGACTTGGCCATTCGATTCTGAATTAATCAGTTTTACCCGAGCAATGGTGCTTGTAATTCCATTGGTCAACCATAGTTTTGTCCCACCTCGTGCCCACCTAAGCGAGTTCCCATGTTCTCCACCACCTTAGAACTGCCTCACTGCATGGTCTTACTCTATAAAAGTCCCTGGAAGAGACAGCTTCCCAGGGACAACCCACTCAGACCCCCACTTCTGTCCCACTGTTGGACAGAAGCTTTCTTTCCCCCAGTAAATATTGTTCCTAAAATTCATTCAATTTTAATTTATTTACATTTATTTATTGTGTGTGCGTGCGGCCAGCTCAGCCCACCAGGGGGCAGGGCTGGCTGGCTGGCATGTGGTGCTGGGGGATTGAACCGCAGGCCCTGTGCCAAGTAGGTGCTTTAGACCACTGAGCCATCTCTCCAGCCCCATCATTCTTCAATTTTAAAGAACATGAACTTGTCCCAGGTACCTTTCAGGTCAGGAGTTTCATTTCCCCTGTATCTATATTAGCTATTTATATCTGGCAATTAGTCAGAAATATTAGATACAAATGAGGGAGCACAGAATTCCTTTCTAGCAGTAAATTATATGCCCTGTTATTTTCCAATTGCACTGAAAATTAATGGGTACTCTATAAGAAATAATTATCAAGGGGCCAGGGAGATGG
>NW_004524668.1:1987238-1988461 GCF_000260255.1 Octodon degus
TATGGAATACGGTACTGGGGATTGAGGCGGGGTCCTTGCACTTGCCAGGCACACACTTAGACCGCTGAGCTATCTCCCCAGCCTCTATTTATTATTATCTTCGTGTGTGTGTGTGTGTGTGTGTGTGTGTGTGTGTGTGTAACCAGGGATTGAACTTGGACACTTGTGCTTGCCAGGGAAGCACTTATTCTACTGAGCCATCTCCCCCCCACCTTTTTTTTTTGTACCAGGGATTGAACTCGGGCCTTGTGCTTGCCTCGCAGGTGCTTATGCCACTGAGCTATCTCCTCAGCCAGAAAAGTTTATTCAGCTCATAGTTTGTGCAGGTTTCAGTCCGTAATCAGCTGGCTCCGAGGCAGGGTGGCCTGGCACAGGGGCAACAGCTCAAGGCAGCAGAAGACAGCAAAAGCAGCAAGAGGAAATGGGGAGAACAAGGCTCTTTGCCTCCTTTCTTGTTGTTGCGGTACCAGATCAAACTCAGGACCCTGCACTTGCCAGGCAGGCGCTTATGCCACTCCCTTGGATTGTAAGCAGGCTCCCCTCCCAGGACAGGTGTGGTACTCACACCATCCATCCTGGCCCCCCCTCTACTTGCACAGGCTCGGATGTTTACAAAGTGAGGACCCTGGCCTGCTGAGTCATTTAATTCAAATTCTAAACTTCTCTAGTTGGCGCAATGTATCAGCCATGACAACTGCCCACATGATCAAAGAGTCAGCGTTCCCTGGTATCCTGGGGCACCCTCCCCAGATTCCGAAATCCACATGCACACCCAGATCTCTAATATAAAACTGCAAATCATCTTCTTGCAGACCGAGGATGCAGACCGAGGGCCCCTTTGGGTATCCAAAATGCTTAGACACCCAGAAGTGGCTCAGAGTTCAGAACTTTTTCTGCTTTTGGAGTATGTCTACAAGCTGCACTGGCTGAGCAACCCTAACCCAAGATTCTCAAATGTGAAATGGTCCAACAGTTTGGGTGCCAGTGTGATACCATCTGTATATGCTATACACACCATCATGCACATTTGAAATCATTTCTTTCTTTTTTTTTTTAAAAAAAAAAAAGCCCACCAGGGGGCGGGCTTTTTTTTTTTAAAAAAAAAAGCCCACCAGGGGGCGGGCTAGCCAGCATGTGATGCTGGGGGATTGAACCGCGGTCCCTGTGCTTTGCTAAGCTTGTTCTAAGTAGGTGCTTTAGACCACTGAGCCATCTCACCAGCC
>NW_004524668.1:1988626-1989158 GCF_000260255.1 Octodon degus
GATCCACCTGTTTACAACCTCCCAAGAGCTGGGATTACAGGCTTGTGCCACCACGCCCAGTCTCAGTGAGCAGGGCCAGCACAGCAGGCTCAGGGATCAAACCCTCAGCCCCTGCACCTGCTTGCAGGCGCTTTAATCCACTGAGCTATTTGGCCGGCCTTTTTAAAACATTTTTAGTCATAGATTGATTGAATTCAAAAGTAGAACCCATACACACCGGGAGCCGACTGTATTTTCCTGCAGGCCCCCTTGCTAACGGCTTTGCCTTGCATTTTGTCTCCCATTTTAGAAAGCTCCCCCACGTTTCATTAGATGAATCTTAAATCACCCAAGTTCTGGGTTCCACCTCTATCATATGCTGTGTGGATATCCAACTCTAGATTACTTTAAATCTGACTTTGCCGTTAATCTCAGTTCAGAGCCAGCATGGTGGTGCATGCCTCTGACCCCAGCTCTCAGGAGGCTGAGGGAGGAGGATTGGCATGAGTTTGAGACCAGCCTGGGCTAAATAATAAGACTGAGAAAAAAACAG
>NW_004524668.1:1991188-1992430 GCF_000260255.1 Octodon degus
TGGCCAGCTCAGCCCACCAGGGGTTCCTGTGCTTTGCTAAGCTTGTTCTAAGTAGGTGCTTAAGACCACTGAGCCATCTCACCAGCCCGGGAAATCCCTCTTCCACCACGATGGCTCATGGGGGTGTGTGCACTTGGCCGGGCCGTGGTTTTGTTCTGTTTTGCATTTATTAAGTTTATTGTTACATATCATTCTACTTTATTTTATTTTGTGGCCGGCTCAGGCCTGCCCTGGGGGCAGGACTGCTGTGGCACATGGCACTAGGTATCAAACCATGGTTCCTGCGCCTTCTTAAGCTTACCTAACCAGGCGCTTTAGACCGCTGAACTATCTCTCCGGCCCCTATTGTTACATTTTAGATAACCATAGTGAGCACATTCATCATAGGAAATCCACCTGTACAGGATACCACTTGATTCTCTTTTTTTCCCATTTCCCTCCCTTCCCTCCCTTCAACTCCTCTTCTTGCTATTTGCAAAACTTTCATTTTCACTTTTTCCTTCTTTTCTCATTTTTTTTCCTTTTCCTTTCCCTTTCCCTCCTCCCTTGTCCCCCTCCCCATTTGGATATTTCCTTCCTATTTCTTTTTGTTTTTGTTTTGGAGCAACCAGGGATTGAACTCAGGCCCTTGCACTTGCCAGGGAAGTGCTTATTCTACTGAGCCATCTCCCCGGCCCCTTCCTTCCTATTTTACAACGCCTATTATATGTGTTGGTCCTTATTTACATTTCACTTTCTCATACCAGAAAGGCAATGTAGTATTTATACACGTGTCTGATTTCTTTCACTTAAGATTATGGTCTTATGGTGCATCCATTTATCTAAGAATATCCCAAGCTTATCCTTTATGGCAGAGTAGTACTCTGGTGTGTGTGTGTGTGTGTGTGTGTGTGTGTGTGTGTGTGTGTGTGTATAATCTCTATCCACTTATCAGTTGATGGACATTTAGGCTGTTTCCAAGACTAGGCTATTATAAACTGTGCTACTATAAACACAGGTGTGCATATATCTCTGTGGTATGATGCTTTTAATTCTTTTTTTTTCTTTTCAAAGTTTTATTGATAAACATATAGCAATGAGACAGTTTCAAATCAAATCAAAAGTACAGTTTCAACAAATAATACACTGCACACATTCTTCTCAGTGGTTAATTGCTGTACAAGATGCAGACTTGTGATCCTACTGACAAACACCATTAGAAAAAATCATTCTATTCATAAAGAGAATGCAACTATATATCTA
>NW_004524668.1:1993690-1996607 GCF_000260255.1 Octodon degus
TTTGGAGTTCTTATACTCGGGAGACTATACGATATTTACACATGTGTGTCTGGTTTATTTCACTTATGAGTATATGTTCAAGTGGCATCCACTTCAATATCTTTTAATTCTTATATAATTAAATATATCAAGAAGGGGAGGGCTGGGGAGATAGCCCAGTAGAATAAGTGCTTGCCTGGCAAGCACAGGGTCCTGAGTTCAATCCCTGGTACCACAAAAAAGAAAAAGAAAAAAGAAGAGGAATAGCTGGATTCAATGGACCCTCTAGTCTTGTCTTTTCTTTCTTTCTTTCTTTCTTTCTTTCTTTCTTTCTTTCTTTCTTTCTTTCTTTCTTTCTTTCTTTCTTGACAGTGGTCTTGACACATAGCCCAGGCTGCTCTTGAATGCACGGGCAATTTTTTGAGGAATCTCCACACTGATTTCCACAGCGGATACACCGGTCTACACTCCCACAAACAGTGGGGAAGGGTTCCTTTTTCCCCACCCCCACGGCCCCACCAACATTTATTATTGGTTGATATTTTGATAATAGCAATTTTTTTCTGGGGAGAGATAGAATCTCAGCGGTATTTTAATTGACATCTCTCAAATGAACAGGGGTGTTGAGCATTTTTCATGTATTTATTTGCTGTTTGTACTTCTGCATCTGAGAAGTGTCCATTTGTCTCAGATGCCCATTTTTTGATTTGGTCTTTAAATTAGGGGAGTCTGATTTTTTTTTTAAGTTGTTTTTTTTACCCCTATTTGGGTCTTTTTGACAGAGTCTTGCTGTACATTCATGCTGGCCTTAGGCTCACTTTGTAGCCCAGGCTGGCTGGAATTTGGAACAATCCTCCTGCTTCAGCCTCCAGAGTGAGTGCTGAGATTACAGGCATGTGCCAACAGGTCCATGCTTTGAACTCTTTATATGTTATTGATAATGGTCCTGGGGTCAGGGAGATGGCTCAGTGGAATAAGCGCTTCCCTGGCAAGCGCAAAGGCCTGAGTTCAATCCCCAGTTCCACACACCAAAAAAAAGATAGTAATCCTTTTCTGAGGAAAAACTGGTAAACATTTTTCACCCCCTGCGGAACCGGAGATTGAACACTCAAGCCCTTGCACTTGCCAGGGAAGCACTTATTCCACTGAGCCATCTCCCTGGCCCCATTTTTTTTTTTTTAGTTTTCTTTTTTTATGTGTGCAGGGTCTCACTACCTAGCCCACATTAGTAGTGATCCTCAGATTTCTGCCTCCCAAGTGCTAGGATTACAGGCGCACGTCACTGCGCCCTGACTCCATCGCTGGCTCAGTGTACCCGAAGGTGGGGCTGGCGCAGCATGCAGAACCAGGGATTAAACCCTGGTCCCTATGCTTACCTAAGCAAGCACTTAGTCCACTGACCTATACTGCCAGCCCTTTTAAAATATAATGCTAACTCCCCCCCCCATGGTACCAGGGATCAAACTCAGGACCTTGTGCTTGCCAGGCATGCACTTATTCCACTGAGCTATCTTCCCAGCTCTTAAAGTTTCAGACTCAGGAATAATAGTGGGCAAGGCTGTGATTTTTTTTTTTTTTTTTTTTTTTTTGGAACCGGGGATTGAACTCAAGCCTTTGCGCTTGCCAGGGAAGCGCTTATTCCACTGAGCCATCTCCCCAGCCCACTGGTAAACACTCCCCCCCCCACCGCCCCGCACTGTGCATTATCTCTTCCCTCTGCTGGTGGTTTCTTTTGCTGCAAAAAAGCTTTTCAGTAAGATAGGTCCTAGTTGTTGATTTTTTGTGATAGATCCTTTGCCGTCAGGGTTTTGTTCACCAATATAAGTAGGTGCTTTAGACCACTGAGCCATCTCACCAGCCCTGATTGTGATGCTTTCTACCTTGCCTTTATTGCCAGCTATTGCTTTGCTATTGTAGGTCTCTTCTGGTTCCATATGAATTTTAGGATTATTTTTTCTGTGAACTATGCTGTTGGGACTTTGGTTGGAACTGCATTAAATCTGTGTAACAGTTTGGGGAGTATGGCCATTTTCACTATACTGGTTCTTCCTATCCAAGAGCAAGGGATCGCTTTCCATTTTCTGATATCCTCTTTGATTTCCTTTTTCAGAGTACTGTAGCTTTCAATGTAGAAATCTTTTACTTCCTTCATTAGATTGATTCTTAGGTATTTCTTTCTTTCTTTTTTCTTTTTTGATACTACTATGAAAGGTGTTGTTTCCCTAATTTCTTTCTTAGCGAGTTTATTGTTCATACACAGGAAGGCTATGGAGTTTTGAGTGCTGACTTTATGTCTAGCTACAATACTCAATTTGCTTATTAAATCTAGAAGTCCTAGGGCCAGGGAGATAGCTCAGTAGAATAAGTGCTTGCCTGGCAAGTGCAAGTGTCTGAGTTCTGTAAAAAAAAAAAAATAAAATAAAATAAAAAATAAATCTAGAAGTCCTTTGGGGAAGTTTTTGGGATCTTCTATGGAGAGTATCATGTCATGTGTAAATAATAATTTAAATTCTTCCTTTCCTATCCTTATTCCTTCTCTTTTTTTTGTCTAATTGGTCTGGCTAATGTTTCTAGTACAGTATTGTATTGTAGACTCTGGACATCCTTGTCTTATTCCTCATTCTAGAATGAAAGCTTTCAGTTTTGGTCCATTTAGTATGATGTTGGCTGTTGGTTTGTCATAGATGGCTTTTTTTTTTTCATAGATGGCTTTTATCTGATTAAGATAAAGACCATGTATTTCCATTTGCTTTAGAGTTTTTATCTTGAATGTGTCTTGGACTTTGTCAAATGCTTTTTCTGTATCTACTGAGATGCTTGTATGGTTTTTTCACTGGCGCTGCTAATATAATATATTACATTTATTGATTTGCATATGTTGAACCATGCCTGCCTCCTTGGAATGAATCCTACTGGGCCATGGGATATAATCTTCATG
>NW_004524668.1:1998820-2000476 GCF_000260255.1 Octodon degus
TCCAAGGACAAGCGCGCCCTCAAGTTCATCAAGAAAAGGGTGGGGACGCAAGTTCGCGCCAAGAGGAAGCGTGAGGAGCTGAGCAGCGTGCTGGCCGCCATGAGGAAGGCAGCTGCCAAGAAGGACTGAGCCTCTCCGGAATAAAGCTTTGCAGAAAGTTAAAAAAAAAAAAAAGATGCAGCTCAGTGCTCAATACCCTGTCCTGCTGAGGAAAAAAAAAAAGTTATAACCCATTGAGCAATCACTCCACGCTGGCTCTGTGAGCTTCCCCCAGTTCAGTCTTCACCACCCACCCTGTCACCACCCATGCTTGTAAGGTGGGAATCAGAACCTCACACAGTCTAAACCCCATGCAGGATCCTATGGAGCTGGAGGTACACAGCAGCGTGAGCCTCCAGGCAGGTTCATCCGGCTCCAGCCCTCTGCCTTGATGGAGATCTCTATGAAGTGGCTCTGAGCAGGATTTAATATTGACCAACTGGCTTTCCATGTTTACTAATGAGTCTGTCTTAAAGCCCAGGCCCCTCTCTATGGGTCACTAGTCCCCACTGAGGGCTTTATTGGCCTGTGGATCTGTGACCCCTCAAAGGACAAGATAAGGGCACAGCGGAGGGTGTTTGGCTCCAACCCCAATTAACTAAAGCGACTGCAGCTGCAGGCTCCACACTCCTACAATAAACGTCAACCTAAAGATAAGGTAGTTCTCCTGATTGATATAATTTACTACTTGGGAAATGTTTCCCAAGGTCTTGCAAGTGTCTGCTCAGATTTCCACATTTTCTTCAGTTTTCCCCTCTTTTGTTGAAAAACCAAATGAATGTGGGCCACCCAGAGAAGTTGTTTGTCTTAGTCCCTAGAATCTTGAGTTCTGTTAGAGGGTTTCAACCCTCCTGGAGCCCTAAGGTCATATCACTCATCTCATTTATTTAAGCTTCACCATCCACTCACTGGGGAGATTGTGGGCCTGATCAGCTGCAGTAACTAAGGGATAATATCAGCCCATTGCTGCCTATTTCAGGAGAACCACACAGGTGAGTAAGTATGGAAAGCGCTCCTGTACGGTGCGGCCTCAGGGCCCAGGCGCCCCTGCTGAGGGCTGCTTGCTTCCTTGCTTCCTTGTGAGCCAAGGGCTCGCTATGTTGCCCCAGGCTGGCCTTGAATTCAAGACCCTCCCACCTCAGTGCTCCTCAGCCCCTCGCCCAAGTGGCTGCAATCAGAGTTGTGTGCCACGGAACTCATGTCACTGCGGTCTTTACTGTATCCTTTCCACAGCGCGTTTCAGATGCCACAGCCCAGACAACCTGAGAGCCATTGCTGGGGTGAGGGGTGCGAGTCACCCAGATGGGGCAGATTCCGCCCTTTCCATAAATGTGCCCTCCAACCCAGTACTCGCCGGGCCTTGTCTCCTCCATTGCAGGCCCTCCCACTGCAAATGCTGGACAGGAGACTCTTGTGTTTCCACAGTGATCTGTGGTGGGCCTTGACTGTTACAGCTGGAGTCAACTGTAGTTCTTGCTTTTGGGAATACATGCTGGAGTTAGGAGTGTGAGTTTGCAGAGAAGCTAGGGTTGCGCGTCGGTAAGGGCAGCTAGTCCAACCTGACCTGTCCCCTAGTCACTCATCAGATAGCAGTCACCCCTCCGAGGAGCAGGCCAC
>NW_004524668.1:2000776-2002260 GCF_000260255.1 Octodon degus
CGGACTCAGAATAAATTTTTTTTTTAATGTATTTAGTACAGGGCCTACAGAGTCTCAACGCACAGATCAGATCCCTCATAGTGATCCTCCTGTTTTCAGCCTCCCAAGCATTGGGATTACAGGTGTGCACCACCATGGTGGGTCTCGGTGGCTGGCTCAGCACACCCAGGGGCAGGCCAGTGCGGCACGTGGTGCCATGGGCTTGCCTAAGCAGGTGCTTAGTTCACTGAGCTATCTAGCTGTCCCCAGACATTTATTCCTGAGTGTTTAAGAAGGACAAGAACCAAGCCCTTCAATTATTTTAAATTGTCCACTATTCATCAGGAGAAAGATGAGAACCCTTCTGCCTTCTTAGATTCTTTACAAGAGACTTTGATGATGATAATCCCTAGCTCTCGATTCAATGAAAGGACAAATTGTTCTTAAAGGGAATTTGATTACCCAGTCAGCCTCAGATATTAAAAAAAAAAAAAAAAAAAGCTACAAATGATCACTTTTGCTCCACAGAGCTCACTTAATATGTTGGTGAGAATGGTCTATATGGTATTTTATAAAAAAGAATCAGAAGAGGCCAAAGGAAGGAAACAGTCCAAGAGAAAGTGGCTGCCTTGGTTGAGGCCTTAATAGGAATAGACTCTAAGTCTGATTCTCCAGGCTCAATGACTAAACTCACCTCCTACCACCATGGTTCAAAACCAGGCCACCTTGGGGCTACTGTGGTAAGAACCCCTGAGCCACACCCTGATGGCAAAGGTGACCAATGGAAGTCAGACTGCCCCCTAAGATAGGGGTCCCAGGGATCAGACCCCTCTTACCAGCTGTTCCAGAAAGACTGAAGGCTGCAGGGCACTCTCTGCCTTCTCCCTGGGGCTGGACTGTCATCTCTGTGGAGGAGCCCTGGGCAGTCATGGCTACAAGAGCAAAAGAAACCAGCCTATTGCTGGGGACTGGCTCTCTGTCCTTCTTTTCAACCCTGGTTTTCCTTCCAGGCATCATACCTCAGTGAAAGGAACCATGGAGGGAAGGTTAAGTAAGTATTTCTCACAACCCTTAGGCTGCCACTGGGATGGCTTTCTCCCATTCCTTTCTGATTATGCCTGAAAGTCCAGCTCCCCTCCTAGGGAGAGATATCTTATCTGTACGTGCACCCAGACCAGTACACTGCCTTCGCCTCATAGAAACAAATCAACCCTGCCGTATGAGCACTGAAAGGAGGAATAAAAAGAGCTTCCCAGTGCAAATTTTGGCTCACAAGAGACAATACTCTCTGAGGCCTAAAGTCAAAAAGGACTATTGTCTATAACTGAAAACTTAAGAATATAAAGTTTGCTAACACCCTATAACAGTCCCTGCAATACCCCAGTCTTAGGAGTTCAAAAGCTCAATGGAGACTAACTATATATACTGATATCTGTGAACTAAGCTACTGCACTGCAGATGGTAATTTGTAATAGTGGTTTCATGTTGGGAGTGCCTGTCATTGT
>NW_004524668.1:2003875-2008817 GCF_000260255.1 Octodon degus
CATCTTGTACAGCAATTAACCACTAAGAAGAATATATGCAGTGTATTATTTGTTGAAACTGTACTCTCGATTTGATTTGAAACTGTCTCATTGCTATATGTTTATCAATAAAACTTTGAAAAGAAAAAAAAGAGCTCAATGGAGCACGGAGGTTGGTATAGGATGTTAGATTCGTAGATGGAGTAATGCCAACCCATCTGGTGGTACCTAACTTTTACATGCAGAGCCCTAAAGATACTAGTTGTGTTTTTTTTTTTTTTTTTTTTTTGCAGAACTGGGGATTGAACTCAGGCCCTTGCGCTTGCCAGGGAAGCGCTTATTCTACTGAGCCATCTCCCAGGCCCTGGTTTCTAATGTTAGATTTATTTATTTTTCCCTCGGAACCTTCCACAAGTCCAGCTAGAAGCCTAGAGCCCATGACAGTGTCTCAGTGCTGGGAAGGCCCAAAGGTCAGTGGTGGAAGCTAGGAGTCTGTGCCAGTGGGATGAAGGATCTGTGCTGACAGGCTGAGGGAGATGCACTGGAGCCAGGAAGCAACGTTCAGGGTAAGCACCAGAGCTCCCCCGAAAGTACCACAGCCATCCTCGGTGACAGTGAGGTCCAAAGCTCCTCCAACAGTGAGGAAAGCCAAGTCTCCATCAGGAATGCCAACATGACAATCTTCTCCAGGAGACTGAGCTGTGTACCATCTTCCCACACAGAGCCAAGAAGCGATGTTCAAGATGACGAGAGCTCCCCCAAAATGAACCACAGCCATTCTCAGCGACAACAAAGGTCCCGAGCTCCTCCAGTGACAAGAACTGCCAAGTTCATCAGGAAAGCCAGCATGGCAAGTTCCTCCAGCAGAATAACCCAAGAGAACCAGCAACTTCCAATAGCTCCCAAAGCTTTTCCAAACAGCCTCCCTACAGCTTCTCTAGTTCTACCTCTTAGGCTGATGGCAACAATCTTTAGGTGGGCCTCCCACACACAGCACCAGTTCAGCTGGGTGTAGCAAGTTGACCACCAGCTGGCAATCCACCACACTCCTTCAACCCTCCCTTCTCCTTTCTTTTTTTTCTTTTCTTTTCTTTTCTTTTCTTTTCCTTTTTTTTTTTTTTTTTTTTTTTTTTGCGGAACGCCTTTGTGCTTGCCAGGGAAGCACTTATTCCACTGAGCCATCTCCCCGGCCCCTTCTTCTCCTTTCTATCGGAAAAGAAGAAAGCAAAAAATGGGGGTTGGGGGCAGGATAAAGCTCAGTGAAATAAGCATTTGCCTGGCAAGCACAAGGTCCTGAGTTTGATCTCTGGTACCACTAAAAACAGAAAAGGAGGAAACAGGCTGAAAGACATGACTGTGAATGGCTAATTCTCTATATGTACACAGCCAGAGGAGACTCATTAGACATAGCCCTTACCGATCCTCATTTGATCCTCATCTGTCATAGCAACTCCTTCATGGAAAATCGAACAAGGAAGCCAGATAGGCGTGCATGAGAGGCTCTACATCAGACACTTGAAAGTTCCTCACTTGCCCCTGGCACTAGTGCCCAGCTAGCAGACCCCCTAGTTCTGATGAGTGCTTTGTATCTCCATGAAGGACAAAAAGTCAATTTTTATACTGATTCAAAGTATGCTTTCCTAGTGCTGCAAGCTCATTCAGCCACATGGAAAGAAAGGAATCATCTAACAGCCAATGGAGATCTCATAAAGTATCATAAGGAAATAGATGAGTGTTTATCGTCTGTCTACATGCCCTCCAAGATGGTGGTAATTCACCATAGAGGGTACCAAAAAGGAATTGATGAAGTATGTCCAAGTAACCAACTGGTTGATGCCACTGGAAAAGAAGATCTTCAAGGGCCTCCCTTTATGGTGGGAGCAAAGAAATCATTCCTATTCCTATTGGCCTAACTCTACTAAATGCTTGGGAATGGATACCCTGAGCAGTGTGCATATGCCATAACTTTACGGGTCAAAGACTGGTTTGTGACCGACTGGCTTAATCACCCAGGAATTAGATGGGAAGCACTCAGTGGCACACATTGGACCTGTGGAACCAATTTTTGGTCTTAACTACCCCGTGGATGGATAAGGAGATGAACACTGGGATTTGGGTAGTTACAAACGAATCTGTAAACTTACCCCAGCTGTGACACTGACAGTCTAGGAATGTGTTTCAGTGGTGTGATCCTTTGGCTTCTATCTTTGTCCTTTCCCTAGGACTAGAGGATGTCATGCCACACATCGAGGTCTTAGCTAACTATGCTTAACAATGGGGGGCTGGGGAGATGGCTCAGTAGGATAAGTGCTTGACTGGCAAAAATAAGGATCTGAGTTCAATCCCTGGTTCCGCAAAAAAAAAAAAAAAGGGCTTTAAGCAATACTTCAACTTGCCTCTCTCTCTCATAAATGAAGAAGTAAAATTCATGAAGCAAATTGTCCTCCAAAATCAGATGGCTTTACACATCCTAACAGCAGCACAGGGAGTATTTGTACAATTGTAAGAGCTGAATGTTGTGTGTACATCCCCCGTCCTTCTGCTAATATCTTGATGGCTGTTCAAGATACTAAATGATAAGTTAATGTCATATCAGATTTTGAAATTCCATGGACCTCCTTATCCTCTGTGGGAAGCTATTACTGGCTCTTTCTGGTGGAAACTGGGTCATATTAGTCACAATGTTGTTGATTTATTGTTTGGCCCATACACACTTAACTGTTGTTCTGGCCTTGTCCTCCCCACCAGTTGGGCAGACTTAAAGCTATATGCCTACCCAAGATGGCAACAATCCTATTAGTTGATCATAGTTTTGACCCGCATTGTACCTACCTCATGACTGCTCTATAAAAGCTGTAGGGAGGCTGTTTGGAAAAGCTATGGGACTGTTGGAAGCTGCTGGTTCTCTTGGGTTATTCTGCTGGAGGAACTTGTCATGCTGGCTTTCCTGATGAACTTGGCTGTTCTTGTCACTGGAGGAGCTCAGAACCTTTGTTGTTGCTGAAAATGGCTGTGGTTCATTTTGGAGGAGCTCTCATCATCTTGAACATCACTTCTTGGCTCTGTGTGGGAAGATGGTACACAGCTCAGTCTCCTGGAGAAGCTCGTCATGTTGGCTTTCCTGATGGAAACACCTGGCATCTATCGAAGGCCTTTAGATAGATCCTCTCACTGTCAATTACAACTATGACCGTCTTCAGCTGGAGGTGGCCAAAACAATCATTGGCCCTTCTACCCTCACAGCAGTCAGGGGTAACTTATGGACAACTAAGTTAGATAGAACTATTATAGGCAATCAGACGGGGCTAGGCCCTTGAAGGAGTCAGGGCAGAGGATGAAAATGCACTACAACTGTGGCTGGAGGCACATCATATGAGGGCCAGGCCTTAAGATAAAGAAATGGAATGACCAGGCCTACAGGCCTCCCCAAGGGATAAGCAATAAATTGAAGATTATACTACAATTATGTGTATCACCCAGTCCAATAAAGTCCAGATAGACGTCAGTCACCCAGATGGATGACCAGGACATCCTGATCCAAATCTTCCTTAGGGTCCTTGTTCTTATACACGTGCTACCTGCTTCCCCACTGAATCAATATCACCTGAGCAGTGATATTGTAATCCTATTGGTTGATCATAGTTTTGACCTACGTTGTACCTTCCTCATGACTTTGCTCTATGAAAGGTCCTCTGTGAAGTGAGGTCAACAGTGACCCACTTTTGGGTCCCCTCTGTCTCTCAGGAGCTGTGTCTCTCAATAAATTTTTCCTGTCTTAACCTCTTTTTGTCCTTAGAATTCATTCGTCAATTTTGAGAAACATGATCTCGGCATATCTGACATCTAGCAGGTTGAGAGTCTTCTAGAAAAACCTTCTCTAAAACAGAGACCTATCAGATATAAATGCAAACCACAGGCATTGGTACTGATGCAAGGCTTGGAATAAACGAATTGGTAAAAACTGTCCAATGATCTCAGAAACTATTTTAAACATTGGCATATCCCACTACACTAATCTAGGGCATGTTTAGACAAAAAATAAAAAGCTGGAATAGAGTGACCCACCAAATCAAGTAGCCTTGGAATATAAATTGAAACTCAAGGAAATATAACATACCTGTCTGAGTAACTAAATCCAAAAGTCTGACAAGAGTATAGAAGGTACTGTACTGAAGCAACTGCAACACCCAGAGTTTTCTGGAAAGCGTTCAAATTGTGCAACCTCTTTGGGAGCTTGTTTAGCAGATTTTTTTAAAGCCAAATGCACACCTACTTTCTGGTCTAGAAGTTCCAATCCTAAGTATTTACCCAACAGAAACAAGTGCACTTTTTAAAAAAGTGCAAAAATCTGCCCAGCAGCTGTACTATTATGCCAATGACTGAAAATAATTAAGCTAATAAATTAATGAGTGGGTAAACTGCGGCGTGGTCATACAGTGGAAAGCTACAGAACTATAACAAAACACTTATTTGTACAGTCGACAACAGGGAGGAATTTCAAAAACACAGAAAGCTTCAGAACAAAAGGAACTGTTCACAGAGCACAAATGGTAGGCGCGAGAACAAGCAAAAGTAATGACAAGTTAGAGCCGCAGAGCCCTCCAGCAGCAGAGCGGGACACAGAGAAGGCCTGCTGAAAATGCTCTCTAGATTTGCTTGGCCGTCACATGCACGCGTATAGGAGCAAAGCCAGCAAGCATTTAGGATTGGTACAGGTGGGTTGAGGGTGTAGCTCAGCAGGAGTTTAGCATATGAGGCCCTGAGTTCAACCACCAGCAAGCACCCCCTTTATAACGAGTGAAGGTTTAGTATAAGAGGCATTGAACTTTTTAATACATATACTATCCCTCAATAGAACAAAAACAAAAACAAATAGGGATATAGCTGAACAGTACCTGCCTGGCAAGCACAGGGGAGAAGGAGAGGGGAGGGGACGGGGGAGGGGGAGGAGAAGAAGAGGAGG
>NW_004524668.1:2008917-2011763 GCF_000260255.1 Octodon degus
ACACACACACACACAAATAAATAAAATTTAAAGGAGAACTGAGAGCTCACTGGTAGATAGCACTTACTAAGCATACTCAAGACCCTGGGTTCAATTGTTCAATATGTAGCACTACGAGAGAGAGACACAGATGAAAAGAGAGAGAGAGAAAGAGACAGTGACAGAGACAGAGATAGACAGACAGACAGAGCCAGAGAGAGGAAGGGGGAAGAGAAAGAAAAGAGGGAGGAAAGAAAGAGGAGAGGGAACAGAGGGAGAATGAGACAGATTCTGTTTTTAATATTTACGTCTTTGATCCACTTTGATTTTATTTTGGTACATGGTCATAGATATGGGTCTAGATTTTATCTTCTGCATGTATGGTATCAGTTTTCCCAGCATTATTTGTTAACGAGGCTGTCTTTTCTCCAGTGTATGTTTCTGGTTCTGGGGAGACAACTCACCTGCCTGGCAAGCACAAGGTCCTGAATTTGATCCCCAGTTTAAAAAAAAAAAATCAGATGACTGAGCATGCCTGGGCTGTTTCTGCATCTCTGTTCTGTTCCACTGAACTGCATGTCTATTCTGCCAATGCCATGCTGCTTGTATTACTGTAGCTCTGTAATATAACCTGGCCTCCAGGATTGTGATGCTTTCTGATTTGTACTAGGATAGCTTTGGGTCCCTTCTGGTTCCACATAAATTTACAACTTTTTTTTTTCTAGTACTGTGAGAAATATTGTGAGTATTTTGATTGGGATTGCATTAATTCTATATGTCAGTTTTGGAAGCATGACCATGTTGACAATATTAGGTCTGCCTGTCCGAGAACAGAGGATATCTTTCCATTTTCTGATGTCCTCTTTGATCTTCTTTGTCAAAGTACTGCAGTTTTCTTTATACAGTTGAGATCTGTCACTTCCTTGATTAGGCTATTTCTAAGTATCTGATTTATCTTGAAGCAGTTGTGAATGGTATTGTTTTCCTTATTTCCTTCTCAGTGGATTATTTGATTTAATTCATTCATCCATCCATCCATCCATTCGTTCATTCATTCATTCATTCATTGAGGTAGGATCTCATCTGTAATCCAGGCTGGCCTTGAGCTCTCTATGTAGCTTACGCTGGCCTTGAACTTGAAGTGATCACTTTGAAGTGATCTACCTGCCTCAGTCTCTTAAGTGCTAGGATTACAGGTGTGCACCACCACAAATCCAGCCCAGTGGTTTTTTTTTTTTTTTTTTTTTTTTGAGGAACTAGGGATTGAAACTCAGGCCCTTGTGCTTGCCAGGGAAGCTCTTATTCTACTGAGCCATCTCCCTGGCCCCTATTGGGTTCATTTTTTATGTAATGTAATGCCGTTGATTTTTGTGTGTTGATATTGTATCCGGCTGCATTGTTGTATTTGGTTATTAGCTCCAGGAGTTTTTTGGTAAAATTTTCCAGGTATTTTAGGTAAAAAATCATATCATCTGTAATTTTTCTGTACCAGGGATTGAACTCAGGATCCTGCACTTGCCAGGTAAGCGCTTATTCTACTGAGCTATCTCCCAGGCCCCAGTCTGCGATTAATGGTACTAGAGTTTGACTTCTTCCTTTCCTATCTATGGGATGCTGATTTTTATCCAAGTGATGGTTTATACATTAGGAACACCATGACAGGCAATATGCATAAGTCCAAAGAGAACCCTATACATGCTGTGGCTGACAGGGTGGTGTGTCAACTTGATTGGCTTTAGTATCCACCCAGCAGTTTGGTAGAGCACACTTCTGGGTGTGCCTGGCTGGGTCATGCAGGCTTAGCCCTGTGGTCTAAAGTCTAGTCTGTCACCCTTTCTTCTCTGGCACTGTTCGCCCATTCTGCCTCCTGCCCACCACAAGCTAAGCATCTTTGTTCCACCATGAGGTTCCTGCCTTTGAACCAAGTGACCATGGACTCAATCCCCTAAAACCATGAGCTAAGTTAAACCTCTCCTCTTTTAAACTGTGGTTATCAGAAGGCTAGGGATATAGCTCAGCAGCATAAGTGCCTGCCTGACAAGCACAAGGTCCTGAGTTCAATCCCTAGTACCACAAAAAATAAATAAATAAATAAAATAAACTATGGGTATCAGATATTATATTCCAGTCACAAGAAAGCAGCTAATACATATGCTAACAAGGCAAACTATTGCTTGCAAAAAAAAACATAGAAATAATATTTACTTTGAGAATGATAAGAAAATGAAGAACATAATGTCGGAAGAAATAGTCACAATGGAGACAGTTGTTTTTTTTTTTTAAATATGATTTTTTTAATTATTTATTTATTTATTGGATACAGGGTCTCACTACACAGTTCAGACTCGGAGTGACCCTCCTGTCTCAGCTTCCCCAGTGCTGGGATTACAGGCATGCACCACCATGCCCTGGGACCAAACTCCAGTCCTTGTGCTTGCCAGGCAGGTGCTTAGACTGCTATCTCCCTAGCCAATGGGGACAGTTTTAAATAAAGTATACAAGGGCCAGCCTGATAACTCAGCAGACTAAAGCACTTGCTTAGGCAGAGTGCAGAGGCAGAGGTTTGATCCCAGGCATGCCGTGCCGGCCCCACCCCCAGAGCACACGACGAGCTGGCAATTGAGACTAGGCATGGTGGTGTCCCTGTAATCCCAGCACTTGGGAGGCTGTAGACAGGAGAATCACAACTCCGATCTATGTAGTGAACCCCTGAACACCCTGTAGACTCTGCCCTAAATACAGAAAAAAATAAATAAATAAAAATAAAGTGTACAACAATACCCAAAAAGAACTATGCCTGGGGGCTGGTGAGATGGCTCAGTGGTCTAAAGCACCTACTTGCAACAAGCTTAGCAAAGCACAGGGAC
>NW_004524668.1:2012054-2013391 GCF_000260255.1 Octodon degus
GAGAAGGGGGAGAAGAAGAAGAAATGGGGATGGAGAGAGTCACAGAGGGAAGTAACCACTCTTCCTTTGGAAAGATGGTAAGAAATGAAATTGTCTCCACTGATCTGCTGACTGTTCAGAGAGAAAGAAGTTCATCATATATGATGCATCTTCATACATCAAGATAAACACCTGGGTCTCGAAGGGCTGCAGCCCTGCCACGCACCTGCCACTCTGCCTCCTCCTGGTCTCCACCAGCTGCACCTTTGCCCTATGTTTGCTGTCCATGAGGCTGCCCGGAGGCCCGAGACCCAGCTCGGTGGAGGAGCCTGGCGGCGGCAGAACGTTTTAGCGGGCGCTTTGTGGGGGCCATGGCCGGGCCCTCTGCTGTGCTGCGTGCTGGCGTCAGTGGGTGCCTCGCGCTGCTCCCTGCTCTGCAGTGCTTTTGGCAAGCAGCTGGTGGCCTCCTATTTTCTGGATAAAGTGGCGCTGCTACAGAGGAAGGTGGAGAACAGAGAAAGTTTGTTCTTCTTCTTACAGTTTCTGAGTCTCTTCCTCATGACGCCAAACTGGTTTTTGAACCCCTCACCCCCGATTCTGAACATTCCCACTGTGCAGTTCTCAGGCCTTACCGGTTTGATCCCGTACAGTTTCATCTGTGTGCAGACCGGCTCCATCCTGTCAACCCTCACCTCCCTGCATGCTCTCTTCTCCTGGGAAACAGTCCTGAAGCTCCTGGCCATTGCCCTGGTGGCCTTAGTCCCTGGAATGCTCATTAAAAAATTCAGCCAGGGGCCGGGGAGATGGCTCAGTGGAATAAGCGCTTCCCTGGCAAGCGGAAGGGCCTGAGTTCTAATCCCCAGTTCCACTGGGGGTGGAAAAAAAAATTCAGCCAGCAGCACCTGCGCTTGGATGAGAAGGTGCCCGCCGGTCACACAGAGAGTAGAAAGGACCCGTGATCGTGATCCGGATTTTCCCTCCGCCTATTCCCTGCCGTCCCATGCTGATTTGCATAACGGATGTGGTCAAGACCCTCACTGTTCTTGGGCACCATTCATCTGCTCCAGCGGGCGGACCTTATCAGGACTTACTCCACAGAAAACTCAGGATGGCCGGTTGGGTTTGCCTCTTGCACTGCTGCCTTTGGAGCTGGCTGTCCTCAGAGAGCACCTCCTGCGAAGTGACAGGCTGTATACAGACAGTGCTCAAGTTCACAGCGGCAGCATCCACAGGGCCCACCTCGCTGATGGGGCTGGTGGCCTTCTGTCAGTCTCTTGGAGAGTGTTTGCTCTGTGTTCTTTCGCGAGTGAGCTACCTCTTCCACACACCAAGGGAATCAAGTTGATGAGCTACCTAGC
>NW_004524668.1:2013491-2015118 GCF_000260255.1 Octodon degus
AAAACAAAACAAAACAAAAAAATGAGCCCATGGCTAAAAATTCATAATCAAGTTAGCTATCTATCCACTGTTTCATATGGAAAGAGTAGCAATGAGTTAAAATTTAGGCAATAATTTAACATAGCTGAGGGAATAAACCCCAGAGCTGACAGCCTCCCCTATCTCTGATGGCCCCCAGGGACCATGGATGGCTTTTTGACTGTCATCCCACCTAAACATCTTTGACACTCAAGTTTTCCCTCCAGCTCCTTGCAGGGAAGAGACAGTAGGAGTCAGAAGTCTTTTGACATTGATTCCAGGACCTGGGGGTGGGAGGAGGAGAGAAGAGAGATAACCTTCCTGCTTGCTTAGCCCTTGTAGGGCTTTTATATTGCCAATATCACCTATAGACACTAAAGAAAGATAAGGTTTTTCCTAAGACTTGCTAGACAAAAGGCAAAGAAAAACCAAACCAACCCAAACAGATCCTGATCAAACAGGCATATATATGCAAAATTTAGATTTCACGTATGCAAATTTTAAATTTACATATGCCAATTATACATGTTAATTATTTCCCTCTCCTTTGTTTAAATCCCTTAATACATATATATTGCTTTTCTCTAAACCTGCTACTAAGCCCCCATGGCCCTTAACCCCAGCCTCCAGCTACCTGCCTCCCAGGTACAAGTTCAAGAGTCTCAGTGGGAAGGGGTAAAAATGGAGAAGAGATAGTTAGCCTTCTTTTCATCTTCTTTGATTCAGAAATCTATATTTTCCTCTAGCTCCCTAAGTTTCTGCGGGACTGATTTTCAAGAAAAGAGCTAGCAATTCCAGCTAACTCATTTTGCGAAATCTAGGGGCTCTCTGCTTCTCTTACCATTACTGCAGAAGCATAATTTACACGCAGAAAATACAGTGCTCATGAGCTTTGACACATACATACAACAGTAAAACCAATACTCCAAACAAGATCTAGGACATTTTCAACAAAGCAGATGTTGATGCTCTTGGCACTGGCCACCGCCAATCCCTTTATTTATTTATTTATTTTCTGGAACCGGGGATTGAACTCAGACCCTTGTGCTTGCCAGAGTCAATCCCTCTAGCAATGACCCTGTTCTAACTTTTACAATTGTGTAAACTGCATTCTATGTCTGCAAGTTCCCCTGTGGTGGATGGAAAATATTCAAAAAGCAACATTTCATCTGCACTGAACATATATAGACTTTTCCCTTAACAATATCATGTACCAACTAGTCAAATACCATTTACACTGTATTAGGTGTTCTAAGTAACCTAGAAATGATTTAAAGTACATAGAAAGATGTGCTTAGGTTGTATGCAAATTGTGTATGAAGAACTTGGAATCTATCCATTAGGGAAGATTGTACTAAGATCAAAGTAATCATACTTTATATCAAAGAAATTATACTTAATTTTTTTTACACTTCATCTTCTTGATCTTGCTTTTTTTCATTCAATCCTAAATGAGGGGCTGGTGAGATGGCTCAGTGGTCTAAAGCACCTACTTAGAACAAGCTTAGCAAAGCACAGGGACCACGGTTCAATACCCAGCACCACATGCCAGCCAGCCCCGCCCCCTGGTGGGCTGAGCTGGCCACACACACACACACACACACACACA
>NW_004524668.1:2015793-2025419 GCF_000260255.1 Octodon degus
GCACTGGGATTACAGGCATGCAGCACCATGCCCAGTCTCAATTGCTGTGTCAGCATGCTGCAGGGACGGGGCCACCCCAGCATGACGGGGATCAAACCCCCGGCCCTGACATCTACCTAAGAAGGCACTTTAATCCACTGAGCTATCTGGCCAGCCTCTAAATGAATTTTATTTTATTTATTTATTTTTGGTGGATCTGGGGATTAAACTCAGACCCCTGCACTTGACAGGGAAGCACTTATTCTACTAAGTCATCTCCCCATCCCCAAAGGCATTGCACTGCCAAATTTCTTTGTTTCTTTTTTTTTTTTTTTTTTGGTGGAACCGGGGATCGAACTCAGGTCCTTGCGTTTGCTATGGAAGCCCTTATTCACTGAGCCATTTCCCCGGCCCCTAAATGAATTTTAAAATAATAAAAAATTTACTTTTGAAGAGTAGTCTGAGAAAACACAGGTAGCTAAAAACCTGTGTCGGCTTAGCACCATTTCCTTTTGGGGTGTCTCACTTCACTTAGGAGATGCCTTTCCATGTACCTCGGAAATAAATCTGGAACAACAAAGCCTCGCCTTATCACGGAGTTCCTGAAGGAGACATCAGAGATTGCAAACATTAAGCCCAAGTTTAAAAATTGACCATCACTGCAGTCCAGGTATGAAATGACCACTCTCAATCACTGCTCTAATTTGATGCCAGAATTCTCTAAGGCCCAGTCCCAGCTACTGGGAGGTGGTGGAAACCTTGGAGGTAGGGACTTATGGCAGGTTTTAGGACAGCAGGGTGTCACTCAGAAGGAATTATGGGACTGGGTCCCTTCCTTTTTCTCTCTTATTTTGTACTAGCTGTGAGGCCAGTGGCTGTGTTTCCTCCACGACTTCTTGCCTCCTCACTGGCCCAAATCAATGGAGGTCAAAGGACCATGGACCTAATCCTCTGAAATCATGGGCCAAAATAAACCTTTCCTCTGTATACATGGGCACCTCAGGTTTTTTTTACCCTAAAGAAAGCAGACTAACAGTTACCTGCAGGCCAGGCGGGGAGCCGACGTACCTACATCTCTCCCTCCCCCCTCCCTAGATGGGACCTCTGTCCAGCGACAGGGTTCCTTAGTTTCCCAAAAGCCTGCAATCATCCAGGAGTCTCCCTTAATTACTCATCAAGTACAAGGTGGGAGCCCCCCCACATCATTTTTCATTTACCACAATTGTCTTTTCAGCATTTTAAAAAATATTTATTAATTGTATTTAGTACAGGGTCTATAGGGCCTCACTAAACAGATCAGACTTATAGTGATCCTCCTGTTTTCAGCCTCCCAATTGCTGGGACTACAGGCATGCACCACCACGCCCAGTCTCAGTCACCCATCTCAGTGTGCCCCAGGGATGGGACTAGCACAGTAGGCCAGGGATCAAACCCCAGTCCCTAAGTCTCCCTAAGCATGAGGGCCAGGGAAATGGCTCAGTGGGAGGGCCGGGGAGATGGCTCAGTGGAATAAGCACTTGCCTAGTAAGTGCAGGGGCCTAAATTCAATCCCTGGTTCCTAAAAAAAAAAAAAAAAAAAGTGAATATTTGTGGGAGGCCATTATCGGTATCCATTCTATTCCCCTGCTGAGTTAAGTTTATGGTCCTTCTCACCTTGCTCATTCCCCGTGAATCACGTGCTATGCCCCAGGAGTTGCACCTTCCCCCGTTGCCTAGATACCTGCTGACCCCAAAAGCCAAGACTTCCTCATTCCATCACCCCCTATATATACCCAGCACCTCCCCTAAATAAACGGGACATGATCAGAGTCTTGACTTGTCCTCATTTCTCACGTCTCCTGTCCTTTGTCCCCTCTTCAATTGCCCGCTCCTCCCCCAGGTGACCTTCGTTGACTGACCCACTGGTTCGGGACAAATATTTCTTTCTAGCTGGAAAAAAAAAAAAATCCTTTCACTCATAGGGTCAGTGACTACAACTACAATATATGGACCCCCATTAAAAGATTCACAGGTGAACAGGGGCCCCTGAAAATTCACAATAGTATCCCAGGTGGTGCTTCTGTTGTTTATGTCCATAAATAACAGAAAGATGGTGGGCACAGATGCTGCCGTGGAAGGCAGGTATAAGGCACCTCCTCTCTGCGGTTCCTGGTCCCTTGTGGATCAGTCTCTTCCAGCTGTACCCCTTGCTGCCTGTTTGGTAGATGTCCCTATGTGCCCCTGTTGCTGTCCATAATGTACCCTCAAATGCTCCTGTCCAGAGGCCCCAGACCCAGTGGTCACCCTTCTGAATGGTCACCATGACCTGACTGGTTGGTTGCTGTCCTCTGATTCACCCCGGTCCAGATTGCAGCTTCGCATTACCGCTGCCATTGTCAACTTCTGAACAACCATCAAGGATAGAGCCACATGCAGGCTACAGCCATGAAAAGATTCCATCCAGCAACTACTGACCAATTAACTAGAAGGGCTGAGCTCTATCCTTGTTTCTTGAGGTGACATAATTTTTTTTTTCCCCCAGAACCGGGGATTGAACTCAGGCCCTTGCGCTTGCCAGAGAAACACTTATTCCACTGAGCCATCTCCCCGGCCCTTTTTTTTTTTTTTTTTTTTTATAAGGATTTTTTTTTTTCTCCGAATGCCTTCAGGGCAGGTTTGGCTGGCTTGAGTGTGGGGATCAAATCACAGCAACCTGAGCCTGACTGCTTTGTAGAAGCAGCCACTTAAAGAACTGACCTAAGGGCCAGGCCCCCGAGGTGACATCATTTTAAAGGCAGAAAATTAAGGTCCGGCCTGATAGCTCAGTGGACTAAAGCACCTGCTTAGGCAGAGCGCAGCAGCCAGGGCTTGATTCCCCCCCCCCCCCCCGTGCAGTGCTGGCCTCACCCCTGCAATGTACTTAGACAGCCATTGAGACTGGGTGTTGTGGTTCGCACCTGTAATCCCAGCACTTGGAAGGCTGAAAACAGAAGGATCACTGATAGGTACTCTGCGCAGCAGAGAAACAGGCAGAAGGAAAAAGGGAAAGGGACTTTATTTTCTTTGAGGACATGGAGGAGAATATGGGGAAGGATGAGGATTCTCTCTCTCTCTCTCTCTCTCTCTCTCTCTCTCTCTCTCTCTCTCTCTAATGGAACAAAGGGAGGCTGAGGCTTTTATGGCCTTTGCCAGGGGTGGAGTTTGAAGGGGATGTTTAGCTATACCTGAAGGAGCTGATTGGGGGTCTTCCCTGAGGCAGCGGGAAGGGTGGAAGTAAATTATGTCCTGGGCTAAGTTGGAGAAGAAGGGGGAAGTAGTCTTGGGAAGATGGGCTTTTGTTTTAAGGGCTTTAGCCATATTAGATGACCATCATAATGATTTTAGCAATTTATACTAGGGCCAGAACCTATCAGTAACGAGTCCAATCTATGTAGTGAGACCCTGTAGACCCTTAATAAATGCAAAATAAATAAATAAATAAATAAATAACTTAGAAAACAATAAAGGCAGAAAATGTACCAGACCGCTGGTAGAAATTTACAAAATGTAGCCACAACAAGGCCCTCTGCCTGCTAGAGTAGGTGGCCATGGTAAAAGTCAGACTTCCCTCACGCCTGGGAGAGGGGCCCTTTCCCTTCTGATGACCACATGTCAAGGGAATGGCTTCCAGATCCTGGAGAAGAACGCACTATAGGAGACAGGCACCCTCGTCTCAGTCAGAAGTCCTGCGTCTTACATGCTCCAAGGGAGGTCGGGAGCCTCTCCCGAGCCAACTAGAACAGTCAGGGTTAGAACGGTCATTTCCTTCAACAGTCCTGTTCTTTCCAGACAAAGAACTCCCAAGGGGACCTGATTGTCTTCAGAATAATTGTCTTCACAATGCACCTTGGGCTGCTAGAAGCCATGGGAGGGTTCTGTCAGCCCTCAGTGCAGGGTGCGGCATCAATCTTAGTGCCAAGAGTTCTCGAAGTTCTTGCTTCGGGTTACTGACCTCGCCCGTGCTTCCTGCCTGCCCACTGCCAAGTTTTTCTCTTGGCCTCGGGCTGCCAGCGGTGTCTCCAGCACTTGCCACTCTCCCTGGGACACAGTCCACCTTCCTTTGAGTGTGTGTCAATCTACCTTCTACCAAGATGCACAGGTAGATTCAAACCCCGAGCCAGGGAGAAGTTCCCATCCTTTTCCCTGTCGAGTCATGGTTGTGCGCTGCAGGATGTCTCTGAGCAGCGTTATCCACTGTGGGCAGCTCCTGCTCTAGAAGCTTACTCCCTCAGGAAGCAATAGAGGATACAGCAGAACAAAGAGTCCTTAGTGTTTATATTTCAAGCAGGCTTTGAAATTTAAGGCAGAGGACATATGGGGGTGGGGGTGAGTTGTAAAGTCTAAAGCCCGAAAGAGTCAAGCATAAAATTAATGTCTCAGTGAAGTCAGAAGAATGCATCTTGAAGCAAGAACAGCGTTTGCAGCCACCAAGGCTGAGAGAAGGGAGGGACTTCAGTGTTGGTGGGATCCTGGGAAGTGGCCCTACTCCCTGCTCCTTGCTGGTTCCTGGGAATTCCTAAGAGAGCCCTCCCTGGCTCACTGAGGACCCAAGAGAGGACTAGAGACACAGGTCCAGCAAGTTCTGAAGCCCAAGCTTTGGGTCCCTCGATGCCTCTTCTAAGACCCTATTTATAATTTTATGCTAGAGATTTTTAATTTTAGAAACCCTCAGAACTACATTTGCTTCAGAATTAGATCTGAGAAGGCCCAGCCCCTCACTCCTCAGGAAGCCCAGGATGCATTCTGGACAAGAAGGTGGAGCTGAGGAGAAACCCTTCCAAGCCGAGGTTCCAGCCAACCAGGGCCCAGCCAACTGTGGCCCTGAGCACTTGACCTACGGTGTCTGAAGCCAACAAGAGGGCGTTGTTATAGGGAAATAAACTACAGATAAGATGAATGTGGACTAGTCACTTCATTCATTCAAAATGATAGTTCCTAGGGGCCGGGGAGATGGCTCAGTAGGATAAGTGCTTGACTGGCAAACTCAAGGATCTGAGTTCAATCCCCAGTTCCGCAAAAAAAAAAAAAAAAAAAAAAAAAAAAAAAAAGATGGTTGGTAAGGAGCCAGGTATGGTGGCACATTCCTGTAACCCCGGCACTCAAGAGACTGAGCCAGGAGGACCGTTGTGAATTCGAGACCAGCCTGGGTTATGAAGTGAATTCAAGGCCAGCCTCAGCTGCATAGCAAGACCCTGTCTCAGAAAGACAAATAATAATTATTAATAATATTTGTAAGAGAAAAGAAATGAAGATAGCAAAATATTCCACCCCAAAATACCCTGTTTCACCATAAGGATTATTTCACATCAAGGGCATTTGAAAAACAGAACATGTTCACTACCACTCTCCCTGAAAGCAGCCAAAACTCCAGAGTGAAAGTTCCTCCCACCTCATTCCAGGAGGACAGAAATATTTCTCAGCAGAGATAAGGAGTGAAGGCTGGGAAGGATCTGTAAAAACAGGCCTCGCCAAGCTAACTTTAATCTTCACAGTCCTTTCTCCATGATCCAAATTGTAGCCAAAACCCCCTTCCCTGGTCACATTTTTCACCATTTATCACTCCTTTTCCAGCTCAGCGTATAAGCATTTGGTTCTCCCTGCTCTTTGTGTCATTTTCCTACAGGGACTCCTATGTCTGTATGGAAATCTGAATGCTTCTCTCCTACTGAACTGATTCTGAGACCTCGTCAGAAACCATAAATGGGGGCCGGCCAAGTAGCTCAGCAGATTAAAGCACCTGCAAGCAAGTGCAGGGACCTGGGATTCAATGCCTGGGACACCTGAGACTGGGCGTCGTGGCATGTGCCTATAATCCCAGCTCTTAGGAGGCTGTAAACAGGCTGATCACTACAAGTCCAATCTAGTAGTGAGACCCTGAACACCCTGTAGACCCTTTCCTAAAATACAAAAAAAAAAAAAAAAGCTGGGATTGCACACGATGCTCCATCTAACGTCTCACACGTCCAAACCAGCTGAAACTTTACTGATAGGTTCTGCCCCAAGTACAAACTGCTAAATTATCATGGCCCTGATTCAACATGGCTTGTCTTCCCAGGGACCAGCTTCTCCTTCACTCCCACCACAGCCCCAAATACAACTTCCTATTACCTTTCCCAAGCAGCAAAAGAGCCCCCAACCAGCTCCTTGTGTGTCGCTGGACCCGCGCCTCCAACTTGGCCCCTAGCAAAAGTCTACAATGTCTCAGCCTCCCTGTCTCAGGCCAGAAGGTCTGCCCACCTCCCTGCCCTCCATCCTCTCCGAGTCTTCAGAGTTAATAAAAGCTTCCCCTCCCCCTCATTTCTGCTTCTCTGCTGCATCACTGCCAATAAAACCTAACATTTACAATCACAAGTTTTACCTGGCGACTGCCAGTATTTCCAGAACTTTCCTGTTTCCCAGTGTTTCCTGTCATCTCCAGACGCACTCTGGGCATCCCATCCGTGAGTGGGTCCTACATGGTAATTCTACTGCCCATGTGATTCCTAAATAAAAGTTTCTTTATTAGAGAATCATTGTTATCTTTTTCCTGGATGTCCACAGGCAGCTACTGTCCATGTCTTATCCCAGGACCCAAAACAAGCACAGCAGTGAGATCAGTGAGGACCCTGAGTTTAAATCCAGATCTGGCTGTGTGATCTTCCTTTTGTGTATACTATAGGTTCTGGCCCTAGTATGAATTGCTGAATTATTATGCTGGTCCTCTAACATGGCTGAAACCCTTAAAACAACAGCTTATCTTCCCAGAGACCACCTCCCCGCTTCTCCTACTCAACCCAGGATGCCATTTCCTTTCACTTTTCCTGCCACCTCAGGGAAGACCCAATTAACTCCTCAGGTATATCTAAACATCCACCTCAAACTCCACGCCTGCTAAAAGATCATAAAAACCTCAGCCTCTCTTTGCTCCAGGTCAAAGAATCCCTCATCTTCCCAGATTGTCTCTGTGTCCTCAAAGACAATAAAGCCTGTTTCCCTTTTTCCTTCTGCCTGTTTCTCTGCTGCGACATTGTCTGGAAAAAAAAAAAACTGTCAGTATGTGTGTGTGTGCGTGCACACACATGTGTAACCCCCAGGTCCAGCCCTCTCTCTGTCATAAATGGCAGTAATGGCAGTCTTGCAGGCAGCTGAGTTATATAAAAATGTTATAGGAAGTCAGACAGGGCCAGGCCTCAAGGAGACAACATGTAAGACAAGATGACTTTGCAACTTTGGGAGAGACAGACCCCTGCTGTGGGCCAGACCTCAGGACAAAAGAGTAAACAAGCGCAGCCACATACCTCCCTAGGAATGGGCAACAGAGATTGATATTCTAAATAGATATCAATCACCTGGAAGCCAGAGAGAGTCACTGACCCAACCCCCTACAGGAAAAGCCCCAACTCTATTCATGCCGGCTTGCTACGTGACTGGCTTTCCCATTTGGTTCTACATTTAGTCAGTTTTACCTGAGTCACGGTGCTTGTAACCTTGTTGCAGGCAGCCCAGTTAGAAATATTCTAGGCAGTCAGACAGGGTCAGACTCGAAGGAGATACCACAGAAGACAAGATATCTTGCAACTCTGGGAGGGATGGATGCTCCTGCCATGGGCCAAACCTAAAGACCAAAGATGAAACAAATGCCGACCTCCCTAAAGATTGGCATCCGAGATTGATCCTCACCCTGAGGGAGCCAGAAGAATCATTAATCCGACTACTACTGGATGGCTACCTGATAAAGTCCTGTTCTACATTCATGCCCCCTTGCTACGTGACTCACTTCCCCCTTTGGCTCTGGACTTAATCAATTTTACCTGAGCAAGGGTGCTTGTAATCCCACTGGGTGACCATAGTTTTGTCCCACCCCACATTCACCTAAGCAAGTTCCCATGTTCTCCACCACCTTAGACCTGCCTCACCGCATAGTCTCACTCTATAAAAGTCCCTGAGAGAGACAACTTCCCGGGGACAACCCGCTCAGACCCCCTCCTGTCCCTCTCTCGGACAAGAGCTTTCTTTTCCTCAATAAATATATTCTGCTTATAACCTCTACTTGTTCCTAAAATACATTCTTCGGTTTTAGAGAACATGAACTCATCCAGGTCAGGTTAGGAGATCATTTTTCCCTATGTTGTTTGGAGGTTCCCTGGATCATGTGGAGGTCACCCACCAAGATCAGTTTTTCTCCCTGTATCAACCTTATTAGTTGACCATAGTTTTGTCCCACTTCACGCCCATCGCCTCACCACATGGTTTACTCTATAAAAATCCCTAGAAGAGACAGCTTTCAGGGGCAACCTGCTCAGATCCCCTTTCTGTCCCTCTCTCGGACAGAAGCTTTCTTTCCCCTCATAAATAGATTCTGTTCTTAACCTCTGTTGTTCCTGAAATTCATTCTTCTGTTTTAGAAAACACGAACTCAGGGGCTGGTGAGATGGCTCAGTGGTCTAAAGCACCTACTTAGAACAAGTTTAACAAAGCACAAGGACCTGGGTTCAATCTCCCAGCACCACATGCCAGCCAGCCCCGCCCCCTGGTGGGCTGAGCTGGCCACACACACAAATAAATAAATAAATTTAAAAAAAAAAAACACGCACTCAGCCCAGGTATCTTCCAAGTTGGGAGTTGCCTTCTTGTGGTGATGCTGTCATGGACTCTGGGCCCATAGGGACAAAGAGACAGGAGCTGATTTGGCCCAGGAACAAGGACCAGAGGTAAGGCTGTGGGGACAGGAACCCTAGGCGCCCCCAAACAAAGGCCAAGGTATAGCACTATTCTAGGTAGCTAAATTAGGTAAAAATATTGTAGGTGGTCAGGGAGGGCTGGACCCTCGCGAGGTCAGCACATAGGATAACGAGGGTTGGAGGTGCATTCACAAAGGCCAGGTTTCAAGAAAAGAGGAGCTGCTCACCCAGACCCTTCCCTAGGGATGAAGAGCTGTGATTGATACTCTAAGTAGGCATCAGTCCCCTTGGGGGGGAGGGGAGACCAAACCTCCTTAACCCCACCTTTTCCAGAAATGTCCTTGTCCGTCCCACAAGTGCTTGCTAAGTGACTTGCTTCCCAATTTGATCCCCATTTAATCAATATTACCCAAGCGGCTACACTTGCTGTAAACTTATTGGCTGACCATAGTTTGTCCAACCTCACACCCATTTTGTGATTTGCCATTGGATCAATATTATCTAGCCAACTATACTTGTAATCTTATTGGTCAGTTATAATTCTGTCCCGCCTTAAGCCCGCCTCACCTTGTGGCTTTGCGCCATTAAACACCCCCTTGAAAAGTGGGGTGGCAAAAAAAAAAAATTATAAATAGGCGCGCAGAGCACCTCGCCACTTCAACGCGCATCTCGGTGTGTGCAGCACCCTCATTTTTCTTCCTGGGCGACGAGATCCGGTAGCCAGAAATCCAACATGTCGATTCTCAAGATGCATGCCCAAGAGATCTTTGACTCTCGTGGGAACCCCACTGTGGAAGTTGACCTCTACACCTCCAAAGGTCTCTTCCGAGCTGCTGTGCCCAGTGGGGCCTCCACTGGCATCTACGAGGCCCTAGAGCTACGTGACAATGACAAGACCCGCTACCTGGGCAAGGGTGTGTCAAAGGCTGTTGAGCACATCAATAAAACTATTGCACCTGCCCTGGTTAG
>NW_004524668.1:2025519-2026693 GCF_000260255.1 Octodon degus
TTCTCTCTCTAATCTTGACTTCTCAGAAAATCAAACAAGCAGCTCAGCAAGGAAGAACGAGAGCATACAGAACTCCATTTTGAAGTTTAGCTTGTTCAGCTGGGACCTAGGGCAGGGGCTTAGTCCCAAACAATGGCCTCCTGCAATCTAACATTTTTAATAACCAGAAACTAGAAACAACCCAAATTTAAAAACAAAAAAAAAACTATGCTCAGTCCATACATGGATCCAGCAATAAAGCAGAATGAGCTCTGCACATAAGCAGCCACACACAGATAAACCTCAAAGCATCCCAAGCTGTTGCATGACTTTCTCAAAGCCTTCTGAATTGAGAGGGCTCTAGGAGTGCAAAGAATGACGCAAACAAGTCCAGGGGAGTAAACGATGATTAGGTTTTATTTACAGAGATTTTCAGGCTTCAGCTGTGTCAAGACGCCTGTTCCCCTCTGCTAAGCTGCTGGCTTTCTGGAGCTTTGAATAAAAATAGCAAGAGGAACCAGGGGAGGTGGCACACACCTGTGATCCCAGCACTTGGGAGACTGAGACAGGCGCTGTGAGTTTGAGATCAGCCTGGGGTTACAAAAGTGAGCACAAGGCCAGCCGGAACTGCATAGTGAGACCCTGCCTCAAAAAAAAAAAAAAAAGAAAAATGAAAAAACAGTAAGAGCCAGATGGGAAGAAAGACAGGCCCTGGGAAAGTTACATACTCTCCCTTCTTCTGTCCTTATCCGGCGCTGCACCCACCTCAGCAAGCCCTGTCCAGCCCCGGTGATGGACACCTCGCTGTGGTCCATTCTGGCACAGCCTCAGGCCCTGGGGGAGGCACTGGACAGCTAATCAGGGGTCCACTGCGAGGCGGAGCCACTGTGGTGAGGGCTCGAGGACGTACCTCACTACACCTCCTCCCTTCTCTGACTGTTTCGATTTTTCTGTCCCTTTCAGCAGTATCCCGGAGCCTTGGCGGGGGTGTTACATCCTCTGAGAGCCGAGCTCCAGGATGCTGCGCCACAGCCACAATCCGGACTGCAGCAGCGGACACACTCCCGGACTGACACAGGACAATCAGCAGGGCACGTCCCTGCTCTCCCCTTGCTTCCTGTCTGCTATGCCACAAACAGCTCCCCTCTGCCCTGCACCTCTGCCTTACAGCCAGCCAACTACAGACTGCACTGTT
>NW_004524668.1:2027909-2029407 GCF_000260255.1 Octodon degus
AATAAATAAATAAAAGAAAAGTGGGGTGGCAGGTAACCCAATTTCAGAGCCCCCTTCTGTCTCTCAGAGACAAGCTTTCTTTCTCTTAATAAATTCTTCCTACTCTTGTTTTTTCCCGTTTTCTTTTTCTTGGTACTGGGAATCAAACTCACCACCTCGTGCTTTCTAGGCAGGCACCATGCCCTGAGATGTATCCCCAGCCCCTAAATTCTTACTACGCTTAATCTCCATTGCCCCTAGAATTCATTCTCAGCATTTCAGACATTCAGCAGGCTGGGGGACACTTCGTTCGTTCCCCAACATCAGCTCTTTCATGGCACCAACCAGGAAGGCAGCGACCTGGTATGCAGGGCTGGAGCTTTGGTTGCACCTAGGAGTTTGGTTTTTTGCTTTGTTATTGGGCACTCAGGGTTGAACGCACAGCCTTCTCACCAAGTTACAATCCCAGCCCCTTTTTATTTCTTACTGTGAGACAGGGTCTCACTAAATAGCTAAATGGTTCGGCTGGGCTCAAATTCATAATCTCCCTGTCTCAGCTACCCAGCACGCTGGGATTACAGGTGTGCACCACCACACCTGCCTCCTGCGCCTTTGTCAATCACATCTCTTCCTACAGCAGCTTTTAAAAAAAATTTTATTTATTTTAAATGTTTCCTTTCTTTCTTTTTTTTTTTTTTTAAGGTCAGCTCAGCCCACCCTGTGGGCAGGGCTGGCATGGCATATGGTGCTGGGGATCGAACTGAGATCCCTGCATGTTTGCCTAAACAGGCACTTTAGACCACTGAGCTATCTCGCCAGCCCGCAGCCTTTTTTTTTTTTTTTTTTTATTACTGGGGAGCATTAAACCCAGGGGCTTTACCCCTGGGCTATGTTCTATGTCCTCTGCCCTTATATACTTGTTTATTTATTTACTTATTTTAAGACAAGCTCTCCCTAGATTGCCCAGGCAGGCTCAGACTTGCAATCCTCCTGCCTTGGCCTCCCTGACTGCTGAGATTGTTACGTAAGTCTCTACCTCAGGGTCCATTTTACTGTACTAATAATTAAAGGTAACTGTAGGTTCAGTCATTGTCTCACACATGCCTTTGTCCCCTGCCACTGGAATTCCCCACTTATTGTCTAGGAAAAGTCCTGACTGGGTTATGGAGCAGGGGCACATCACTCCCCTGCCCTCCTGGGTTTGTCAGTCCTAGAATTTTCAGTGTCACAAGCAGAACAAAGGAACAGACTCAGAGAGCTCCTCAGCAAGGCTTTGTTTTTGCAGGAGGGAGCCTGGGCGAGCCAAGCAGAGCCAACCAGCACAGCCAGCAATAACCTGTTGGGTTTTTATTGGCTGACAGGCGTGCTCAACCATGCCTTGGCCCCTTCACAGGGGTCGTGGCCGCACAGTCTAACCCAATTGGCTAGTTTTTAAAGTGTCATAAGTCGCTGGGCTGAACAGATCCTGTGACTTAGGAATTTCTTTGTTACAAAGAAAATTTATGACAAGTGGACTGGT
>NW_004524668.1:2034969-2040252 GCF_000260255.1 Octodon degus
TTAAACTGGCTTTGAACTCACAGTGATCCTCCTGCCTCAGCCTCCACACTGCTGGGATTACAGACATGCCCCATCACACCTGGGCACACTTAAATGTGAGACAAAATAAACCTCTTGTCTTTTAACTTGTGGGTGTCAGGTATTATGGCCCAGTAACCAGAAAAGGGGCTAAGATAGATTTGGGTATTAAAATAGTGGGGTTATTGCTGTGACTTCCTGACTGCGTTGTTCAACCAGCTTTTGGAACTGGTTCTTAGGAAGACTTTGACGGGATTAGGAGATGCCTGCTGGAGAAAAATTGAAGTAAGTCAAGCTTGATGGGAGATCTCAGATGTGCAGAATGCTCGTGGGAAAGGCCCAGCTCAGGAGGCGTCAGCTGGGAAGGACTCCACCGGCAGGTAGACTCTAGGACATACATGCTACTCTTGGGCAGAAAATTTGTCTACATGGTCTGGCCAAATAGCTCAGTGAACTAAAGCACCTGCTTAGGCAGACACAGGAGCTGGGTTTGGTCCCCAGCATGCCGTGCAGAGCCCACCCTGGGGTGCGCTGAGACTGTGATTGAGATGGCGTGGTGGTGTACACCTGTAATCTAGCGTTTGGGAGGCTGAAAACAGGAGGATCACGATGAGTCCAATCTGTGTAGTGAGACCCTGTAGACCCTGTACTAAATACACACCAAAAAAAAAAAAAAAAAAAAAGAAACAAAAGAAAAAATTTTTCTGCAGTCTGCTCATGTCCTGGTACTTTGCAAGAGAATGAGGTCAGAGGACAGACTAATCTAATGGAGGAAATTTCACTACAACCTGCAACAGGAAACAGAGATACCAAAAGGACGCCCAGGATTTGGAGGCAGAATTACTTACATCCATGGGCACTGACAAGGAATCAATTATGTTTCAAATATGTCGGGCCTCAAAGGCTCAGGGAGGGAGGTTTTTATGGGGGCCTGCAAGGGAGAGGCAGCATACTTGGCTGTCTTTCATTGGTTCTCACCATATACATCATAGTGACCAGCTAGGTATTGGACTCACTTTGTAGTTCAGAGAAATCTCAGACTCAAGCAATCCTCAGCCTCCTGAGTTGCTGGGATTACAGGCGTGCGCCAACCAGCCTGGCCAACCAGCTGTTTCTAGGAGACAGCGGTAACAGGAACCGTAGCAGGCACTGTAACTTGGACAACGCATGGATCAGCTGGGGTGCATTTTCTGCTATAGCTCAATGTCAGGGCTGTAGGACAAATGCTTTGGGGGACTTCTTCCCAGATGTATAATGAGAATCTAGAGCAAAAAGTCCTTTTTTTTTTTTTTTTTTTTTTTATTTGACTTACTTAATTTTGCAGTACTGGAAAAGGTCCATTTCAAAAGTTTTCAGCTTTGTCAGAAAGTGCTTGCAGATATGGACAGAAGACAGCTTGCTTGCTGAAGATTAACATTAAGAAAAGGTCATCTTATACTTTGCATCAAGACAAGAGGAAAAATGGCTCCAGGCATGTCAGGAATGGGTAAGATCCCTGCCTCCCTTCACAGGATCAGGGGTCAAAGGCTGTAAGTCTTTCATATGAGAAGAGGAGAGCCTGCGGGGCCATGCAGGAGAAGGGCCACACAGGGCCCTGGGATTCTGCTCATACTCTGCAGCCATCCAGGCATTCAGAGGCCTCTGCAGCCGCATTGAGGGGGCCCAGCTCCTGCTTGAGCTGGTGGCAGATCTCGGTGCCATCTGTGTGGCGCTGGTTCTATAGACATGCAGAACACAAGAGTTGTGGAGTCCTAGAGGCTGCCACCCTGATTTTGGAAAAAGGCCCAGGAGACCAGGCAGTATGGTCCTTACATCACAGCATGTGAAACTATGAGAGGGAAGCCGGGAGTGCAGTGGAAACCCCAGAAAGCTGGAGAAGCCAGGAACTGGAACGTCTAAGGAAAGCCACAAGGAGTGAGCAAAGCCAGCTCAAGGCAGAAGCCACAAGGGCTGCAATGCTGAAAGACCTGGGGCGCTCTGGCTCATTGGAGTTCCCACCCTGCCCCAGGTGGACACAGACCACAGGATTTCCTGTTTTTCTTGCTGGATTTTTGTCTTACTTTTGTCCCATTGGTTTCTCCATGTCCCTTTTGGAATAGAAATGTTTACCCTGTGCTGTTGGTAAGTCAGCACTATTTGACTTTCTTTTTTATTTCTACAGGGGCTTGCAGCTAAAATCTTGCCTGAATGTGCATTTGTGGTCAGAAATCTGGAACGTTTTATTGTGCTTTTATTGGCCATTTGTACTTCCGAGAAGTGTCTATTCACTTCACTTTGAACTCAAGCCCTTGCGCTTGCCAGGGAAGCACTTATTCTACTGAGCCATCTCCCTGGCCCCCATGACCATCTCTTAATTGGATCTTCTTATGTGGTCTATTTATTATAGTTCTTTATATAATCTAAATATTAGTCCTCTGGGGTAGCTGATAAACTTTATTTATTTATTTATTTTTTTTTTTTGGTGGACAGCTTAGCCAGTCCTAAGGGCAGGGCTGGTGCGGCATGTGGTGCCAGGGACTGAATCATGGTCCCTGTGCTTGCCTAAGCTTGCCTAAGCAGGCACTTTAGACCACTGAGATATCTCACCAGCCCAGCTGGTAAAACTTTTACTCATCACTAGATACCATTTTAGTTACCCACAACTTGTTCCCGATTGATATTTACCTGTTACTAGTCACCCACAGTTAACCATGTCTAGTTACTAGTTATTAGTCACCAATGACTAGCCCCAGCTAGCTACATAGAATTAGTTACTTAAGGCTAGTTACCCATAACTCATTACCAATGATTAGTTACCATCACCAGTTACTTGTTTAAAAAAAACTAGTTACTTGTTACTAGCTACCTACTACTTACCCAGGACTTATTAACTACTAGTCACCAGTTACTAATTTCCTGTTAGTTATATACAACTAGTTACCAGTTATCAGTTACCCACGCTTACTTATCTACCACTAGATATCAATTAGTTGCCAAGAGCCAGTTAATCATTGTTAGTTACCCATAACTAGTTACCCATCTCTAGTTATTAATAACTTGTTATTGCTATTACTTACTAGTTATTTGTCATAAATGACTAGTTACCAATGAATAGTCATGAATAAGTTATTCATTGCTAGTTACCAAATACTAATTGTATACATCCAGTTAGCTGTTATTAGCTGCTAAGGATTAGTTGCCTACACTAGTTTGTGATTATGAGTTTCTCCCAGTTTATTCACAAGTTACCAGATATTAGTTATACAGAACTACTCATAGTTACTCGCCACTAGTCATTGCTAGTTGTTACTAGTTACCCACAATGAGTAACCCATTGTTAGTTACCAATGCCAGCCATTATTAATTACAAGTTACCAAGGACTAGTTACTCACAACTAGTTGCCAAGGACTGGTTACCCACAGCTAGTTAGCCATTGCTAGATACCAGTTGCTAGTTTGCAATGAATAGTTTCCCACTACTGGTTGCCAATGACTTGTTGCCCACTAGTTAACCATTGCTGCTTACCAGTCACTAAAGTTTATTTAACCACAGCTAGATGCCATCCCATCAGCAGCTCTCTGCCATGTTCTTCTGCCATACCACCCTGCATGGAGCTCCCAAATCACAGGGACTGAAGCTACTTCTTTTTTCTTTTCTTTCTTTTCTTTTTCTTTTTCTTTCTTTTTCTTTTTTCTTTTCTTTTTTTTTTTGTGTGTGTGTGTGTGTGTGGTACCAGGGATTGAACTCAGGACCCTGCCCTTGCCAGGCAGGCACTGTGCCATTGAGCCATATCCCCAGTTCCCTTTGTCAAATTTTAAAATTTTAAATCAAAATCACAATAAGGTATCACCTCACATCTATAATATATTTGTTTGTTTGTTTTTCTTTTTTTGGCGGAACCAGGGATTGAACTCAGGCCCTTGCACTTGCCAGTAAAGCACTTAATCTATTGGGCCATCTCCCCAGCCCTGTATGTATTATTTTAAAAAACAAAATAGCAAATACTGTCAAGGACGTAAAGAAACTGGAACACTGTGCTGAGACTAAAACGGTGCAGCTGCCAAGAAAAACAGCATGGCTGTTCCTTTAAAAACTAGAAATCATCATCAACAGCTGACATAAAATCATTTAAAGCAAAATATTTTATGTGAAAAAAATCTCTATTTTAAAAAAAAAGGCCCGGGGAGATGGCTCAGTGGAGTAAGCACTTCCCTGGCAAGCGCAAGGGCCTGAGTTCAATCCCCGGTTCTGCAAAATAAATAAATAAATAAATAAATAAATAAATAAATAAATAGTTTAAATATTGTTGGCATTATTTCTTTGGAGGCTTTACCCCTATTCTTTTTTTCTTTCTCTGTTCACTTTTTTTAAATTTTATGTATTTAGTACAGGGTCTACAGGGTCTCACTACACAGATTGGACTCATAGTGATCTGCCTGTGTTCAGCCTCCCAAGAGCTGGGATAACAGGTGTGCGCCACCATGCCCAGTCTCAATCGCCATCTCAGCGTGTCCTGGGGACAGGGGCAGCACTTCAGGCCCAGGGATCAAACCCCCGGCCTCTGCACCTACTTGCAGGCACTTTAATCCACTGAGCTATTTGGCTGGCCCCATGGCTGCTTATAAAGGTTGCTTAAAATCTATATTTTTAGGGCCAGCAAGATAGCTCAGCAAACTAAGTACCTACTTAGGCAAGCAAGGGATCACACTGAGTGGCCACCAAATCCGGGTGTGGTGGTGCATGCCTAGAATCCCAGGACTGGGGAGGCTAAACACAGGAGGATCACTACTAGTCTGAGCTTTGTAGTGAGACCCTGTACCAAATACATAAATAAAATAAAACCTCTAATTTGTCTATTTATTTATTTTTAGTATCAGAGATCAAAATCAGGACCTTGTGCTTGCCAAGCAGGTACTTATGCTGCTGAGCTATCTCTCAACCCAAAATCTTTATCTTAATGTTGAGTTTTACCAAACAGAAATTTGGGCAATTTTATATAAAAACTTCCTAGACAAACATAATTAAAAGTTGGATTTAAAGTATATTTGCCGTAAGACACGATTGCATTTGACAGTATCAGAATGTTAAGCCAGGCGTGGTGGTAAATGAAAACCTGTGCTCCCAGCCCTCAGGAGGCTGAGGCAGGAGCATTGCCAGGAGTTTGAGGCCAGCCTGAAGTTACATAACAAGACTTTGTCAGGGGCTAGGGAGATAGCTCAGTAGAATAAGCATAATAACCTGGCAAGCGCAAGGTTCTGAGTTCAGTCCCCAGTACGACAAAAAAA
>NW_004524668.1:2040962-2044672 GCF_000260255.1 Octodon degus
CCCCCCCCCCGCAAAGATTGCAGGCGTCCATTTGGGGGCTGGGGAGATAGCTCAGTAGAATAAGTGCTTGCCTGGCAAGCGCCAGGGCCAGGAAGGTCCCCTGGGCCAGCGAGATAGCTTAGCAGTCTAAAGCACCTGCTTAGGCAAGCTTAGGCAATGGCAGGAACCACGAACGCGGCACCAGCCCTGCCCCCAGGGCGGGCTGACCTGGCCATTAAAAAAAAAAAAAAAAGAGGAAGGTCCCCCATCTTGGTCCTAGGGCACGCCTGCTTGACTGCAGAGTGAATGTTCATCACATATCCAACAGCTGGACTTATCATGGGTTGTTGCCAGAGGACCCCTCAGCTTCCACCTGCAACGGCATAATTGTGGGTGCAGACACAAATGTTCAGATGGGGGTTCCACTGGCACATCATACTCATCTGAACAAGCAACATGAATTCCCTGCTGGAACCTATGACTTCCTCAGTCACAGGTGCTGTCCCAGCTTACAGTACTGGATGGGGGTTCTCTCCCTCAGAGCAGGCTTAAGGTCCAACTGGAACACTTTCTGCTCAACTGTAGCCGACCAGTCACACCACTGCAGCACCAGCAGGGATGCTGACCTGCCACAGTGAGGTACAACACCCAACACCCACATTCACACAGAATCAATGGGGACGATCCCTCCCCCCACAAGCCTGCATAGCACCCTCAGCACTGTGAACCCCAGCCAGCGAGGAGGAGGAAGCTTGGAGCTCTGTCCCAGCTTGATTTCTCTGTGTCCTGCAGCCAAAGCGTGTGTGGTCCTCAGGAATAAAGACACTACCCATTCTGGGTTTTTTGTTCATTTGTTTTGTTTTCTTGTGGTCAGTTCAGCCCGCCCTGGGGGCAGGGCTGGTGTGGCATGTGGTGGCGGGACCAAACCACAGTCCCTGCCACTTGCCTAAGTTTGCCTAAGCAGGTGCTTTGGACCACTGAGCTATCTCACTGGCCCCTCACCACTCATTCTGGTGGGCAACCAACTGCAGAGGAGATGCTGAATGGTGTGGGAGCGCTCGGGGCCTCCCTGGCCAGCAACTCCCGGGGAAGGGGAGGAAGCCCACCCCTAACACTGTAGTCTTCATTCAGTACTTTTCTCCACCCACAACGGAGCCCTTAGCAACCCATTCTTCTTTTCTTTTTTATTTATTTATTTATTTGTGTGTGTGTGTGTGTGTGTGTGTGTGTGTGTGTGTGTGTGTGTGTTTGTGGGCCAGCTCAGCCCACCAGGGGGCAGGGCTGGCTGGCATGTGGTGCTGGGGGATTGAACTGCGGTCCCTGTGCTTTGCTAAGCTTGTTCTAAGTAGGTGTTTTAGACCACTGAGCCATCTCACCAGCCCCCCATTCTTCTTTTCAATCAAGCCAACCCACAGGTGAAAAAGTATCTCGCACTTGATTGTCCTCAGCCCAAAATGGCACAATGGCGTTGGTGAAATGAATGCCCGAAATGAGTGCCTGTGTCGATGTCAATTCTTTGTGGGCACCTGGCCATGACACTGAGCTGAGTGATAGACACCTCCAACAGTATCTCTCCTGAGGGCTTGCTCACAGGGTGACACGTGTAAGAGACTGTGGCAGTATCCACACGGAAGAGGCATATTCACCGCCCTCACCCATAGGTGTGAGACTGGTGTCGTCCATCAGCCAGTCCCAAACTGGGCATGTCAGCTGTGCACCTGCCCACTCATGTGAACATGGGGAAGGCCAGAATACCTCACAGGAGTGCCTGCCGCCTTTGCTATCCTCTAGCCCATGCTGTACCCTGCCCCCATGCCCAGATTTCACAGGCACCCAGAGGGCAGCTTCTGCAGGGGTCTGAGAACAAATGGCTCGTATCTTTGAGGGCATCAACCACTTGGCAAGAGAGCAGACTGGTAAGGGGTGAGGGGAATAACCATTAACCACTAATTGCAAATAATTTGGGGAGAGCGGTATGAAAAAGTTAGGTATCTTGGTCATTGCCTATGTTACACATTGTGAAAACTCATCAAACCACACATTTAAAATGAGTGTGTTAGGGGCCAGGGAGATGGCTCAGTGGAATAAGTGCTTCCCTGGCAGGCACAAGGGCCTGAGTTCAATCCCCAGTTCCGCAAAATAAATAAATAAATAAATAAATAAATAAATAAATAAAATGAGTGTGTTAGGGCCAGCGAGATAGTTCAGTGGACTAAGCGCCTGCTTACGCAAGCGCAGGAACCAGGTTTGATCCCCAGTATTGCATGATGCAGCGACCCCCACCCCCAGGTACAATGAGCTAGCAACCAAGTCTGGGCATGGTGGCACATACCTGTAATCCCAGTGCTGGGAGATTAAAACCAGGAGGATCACTAGGAGTCTGAGATGCATAGTGAAACCCTGTACAAAATACATAAAGAGTGTGTTGGGGCCAGGGAGATAGTTTGGTGGTCTAAGCACCTACCTAGCAAGTGGAAGACCTAGGTTCAATCCCCAGCATCACATGCCAGTGCCAGCCTGCGCCATGCAGGCCACCAAAACCAGGCATGGTGGTGCATGCCTATAATCCTAGCACTGGGGAGGCTGAGACAGGAGAATCACTATGAGTCTGAGCTGCTCAGAGAAACCCTGTACCAAATAAATGAATAAATAAATAACGATTAAAATGAGTATGTTTTATGGAATGCATAACAATGAAGTTTGAGCTTTTAAAAATATGTTCTGTTCTATCAAGCTCTCCATGGCAGGCTTTGAATATAAAAATTGGAATGTAGCAACTGAAAGACGCTCTCAGTATCTAAGCAAATATATCCTTAGTCCTAAAACTGGGGAGCCCTGAGCATGCTCCCCAGAAGTCTTCCTGGCCTAAGACCTAATTCATGCAACTTTCAACACCCAGAGCAGAGTGGATTCCCCAGCTCTATTTACCATGCCACAGTGGTCTCCTGCGGGCTGCAAGCCGCCAAGACTATTTCAGGCCCAAGGGCAGCATCCTTGCAAAGTTATCTGGAAAGAGTGGAGCGATCACTATGGCAACCTGTCCCTGGCCCAGCTGTGGCAGGGCTCCAAGGCACACAAATAAGCCCTTGGAATGCTGTGCAGGGCTGGGGTGGGGTGACTAGACAAGTTTCCAAGTTTCCATGAGAACCAACTACACGAAGCCTCTACCCTTAAAAGGCATCAGTAGGGAAAGTCCGAGTCTTTGCAGAGTCAGTCCAGGGAATTATAACACATTTCTAGACAATACATTTGTATACATATGCATGACCAAACACAGACATGTGTGTATGGGGTACACACACACACCTTGTTTGGGAGACAGTGGCATGGTTTCTTGCCTAAAAGTCTTGAGGTGGAGGTGTAGCTCAGTGGTAGAGTGATTGTGTAGCATGCATGAAGCTGGGGATTTCATTCCCAGCTCCTGAAACAAGAGGAGAGGAGAGAAGAAGGGTGGGAGGGAAGAACAGAAAAAAGAGGTCAATAAAAGACCTCTGGCTTGAGAGCCAAACAGTGAACGCTTCTGAAAGATTTATTCCCAAGGCCCACTGCCTGAGCTTCTTTGATCCGTGTTTGTCTTCTCCATTAAAGCATCCCTGATCACCTGGAACCAAACTGCAGCTTCCCCTAAGTCCCTCCCCCAGAGATCCTCCTCCTCCTCTTCTTTTCTACCTCTTCCTCTTGTCTTTTTTTTTTTTTTTTTTTGGAACCGGGGATTGAACTCAGACACTTGC
>NW_004524668.1:2044772-2051908 GCF_000260255.1 Octodon degus
GGGGCTGGCTGGCATGTGGTGCTGGGGATTGAACAGCGGTCCCTGTGATTTGCCAAGCTTGTTCCAAGTAGGTGCTTCAGACCACTGAGCCATCTCCTCAGCCCCCCTTCTTGTCTTTTTGAGACAGGGTTTCACTATGCAGTTCAGCCTTGAACTCACTTTGTAGCCCACGCTGGCCTCGAACTCACAGCAATCTTCTTGCCTCAACCTCTTGAGTGCTTATAGGAATGTGCCACCACATCTGGCCTGTAAGGAAAGTATTTGAGGTGACCCAGTTAGTTTTCTCATTGCTCAGACAAAATACACAACTCTCAACCTTAAATAGCAAAAGGTTTACTTGGTTCACAGTTCGTTTATACAGATTTTAGTCCATAATCGGCTGGCTCCAAGGCAGGATGGCTGGACAGAGGGGCATCTCAGAGAAGAACAGTTCGTTGTGTCCACAGATGGCCAAAGTAACAAAGAAGAGGGGAGAGAAGACTCTTACAGTGGACATAACCTACCTGCCCTATGGCAGTGTAGCACTCACTCCCTTAATCCTAGCCAGAACTATGCCAAACCAATCACTGGCCTGGTTTATTAATTGTACAACCTTAATCCAAGTATCACACACACTAGTCAGCCACTTCTGAAAAAGCCCTAGGACTGCAAAAGGCTTTGGAGGACAGCTAGAGAAAACATAGCATGAGGCAAGAGGTTTAGAAACCAGCCTCTGGTCTCAAGACAAATGGTGGGAGAACAGCCAAATAGCTCATCGGATTAAAGCACCTGCAAGCAGGCATGGGGGGGGGGGTGGATCCCTGGACCTGCTGTGCCAGCATCGCCCCTGGGGTGCACTGAGATGGCAATTGAGACTGGGCGTAGTGGCACATGCTTAAAATTCCAGCTCTTCGGAGGCTGTAAACAGGAGAATCATTATGAGTCCGATCTAGTAGTGAGACCCTGAACACCCTGTAGACCCTTCCCTAAAATTAAAAAATAAATAAATAAAAATAAAAATGTGGTGGTGCAGGAGTCAAACCCAGAACTTTTTATATTTATTTTTACTTTTTGGTGGTACCAGGGATTGAACTCAGGACCTTGCGCTTGCCAGGCAAGCACTTATTCCACTGAGCTATCTCCCCAGCCCCAACCCCAGAGCTAATGGAGCCCCAAAGCTCTTCCTGTTGTCTCACACACCTTGGTCAAAAATCCACTTGGTGAAAGGCCTATTTGCCAAACTAGAGAAGCATTCTGCAAGCACTGTGCAAAATTAAGGAGCAACTGATGATAAGGTCATGCAGGAGGGTGATATCATTGCGTGAGGTAGGTCAGAAAAGCTGAAGAGGAAGAGGGCCTTCTGCTAGCCAGTGACTTCTTTGGGGACTTGTACTTCTGTGCCATTGATTCAACTATGCAAAGGTTATCAATGTTACTGTTGTTCCAACATGTGATAATAAATAGCACTTTTTATTCATATGAGTTTTCTGCTTTGTCATATTTGTAACGAGCCATTCCTTTGGGATCCTTTGGTTTTATTTATAGCCTTCAGCATCATCACATCAGCAGCATTTGGCACATTCAGGCAGCAGCAACTCTGAGGGACAGGAGCATCCAGCACCTCAAACCTCCCAGAAAGAGAGCCCAGAAGTGTCCCCTGCAGCAGGAGCCTGCAGTGCCAAAACTCAGGGCTACAGCTCATAGTATGCTGGCGTTGGCTTCCACCGAGGGTGCCCCCCAAGACTCTCAGAATGCTCCCCTCCCTCGGCTTTGCTTCTGGGGGTGGCTGCCATAGCTGGTCGTCCTTGACCTTCCACTTACCACCTCTGTCATGCCACATCACTCCAATTACTGCCTCTGTCATCACATTCTTCCCACAGGAGCTTGGAATCAGCCAAGGTAAAACTATGGACAGCACAGAAAGCATGCGTGCTACAGAAGCAAGGCTTTCTCTTCCCTGCTAGAGAGCCCATTGCTAATCACTCACAGACACAAACTGGTTATACCAGTCTTCCCTTCAGTGATCCACAGTCTTCCCTCTCATGAAAGGGCAAAGGGGATCCCAGATGGGAAGGAGAAGCAGTTTTTAGCCTGGTGTTGTCGGTAACTCACTGTACACCCTTGACTTCACCTCTCCGGGCCAGATTCCTTATCTAGTAAATGTAGGGTAATAGGCAAGAGTAAAACACAAGCAATGTTAAGTGCTAACCTCTTCCCCCAAAAGAAAACAGTGATGTCAGCCTTCAGTTGTCTAAAATGAAAACCCCAAATGAAATCTCGCGAGAAGACCACAAAGGTTAACTTGAGAGGTAAATTGTTTGATAGTTATAATCCTTGAAAATATGAAACTCATGGAGAAAGCTGAATGTCCTCCCATGGCCCAAGTGTCATGTCACAGGCTTGGTCCCCATGGTGACCCCGCTGGGCAGTTGGTAGAACCTTTAAAAATTTGGGCTTAGGGTATGTGGGTGGAGAGGGTGGCCCTTAGGTCATTGGTGGTATGGCCTGTTCTGAGACTGTGGGACTTCGGCCTTTTCCTCTATTTCTGTTTTGCTTCCTGGCTATGGGGTGAGGGGTTTTGCCCTGCCAGGTGCTCCTACTGTGACCTCTGCTGCCTCCCCACAGGCCCAAATAGTAGACCCAATGGATCACACACTGGAGCTTCCAAAACTGTAGATCAAAAATAAGCCTTTCCTCTTTAACAGTTGATTAACTCAGGTATTTGCTGTATTGATGAGAAATCTACTAACAGAGGAGAAAAAAGTACAGTACATGGAGCGGCTGAGGTGGGGCAGACACTGCTGCCCTTAGGGAGCTGGCAGGCATGGGAGGCAGACAGTAGTTGGGTAGGAACGAGGCCTCACAAAAGCGTTCTTCAGGGTGTTAACAGTCTTAGGGGAGTTGGGGAGCTGTGCCTTAAGAGAAGAGACAGCCATTAGGAATTAAGACTCAAGGCCAGCCCGTAGGGATGTTGGGGAATTGCTGTAACTGAGAATGGCAGAAGGTCTACCACAGGTGGAGGCTGAACAGGCACAAGGGGCCTGTGTGACAGTAAGAGAGTTCAGAATTTGTTTTTGGAGCACTAGGAAGCCACTGGAAAGCTTGTAAACAGCACAGTAACGAGAGTTTTCAGGAGCTCCTTTGGGTTGCTGCATGGAGAATTAAAGGAAAGGAAACGACACAGAAGCTGGAGGCCGGCATGGAGGCTCTCGCAGCAAAACTAGAGGCTGGTACCTGACGGCAGAGAGTGGCATTTCCCAGCGCTTCAGTAACCAAGCGCCATAGGCTGAGCAGCTTAAAACAGAAATGTGCTTCCTCATAGCTCTGGGGGACAGAAGGCCAAAGTCAAGGGGTCAACAGGACACCCCTCAAGACTCTCAGAGTTCTTCCCTCTCTCTTCTTCCCTCCTCACGATGGCCATTGTCATTGGCAGTCCTTGACCTCCAGCCCCATTTCTCCAATTACCGCCTCTGTTATTCCCTTCTCTGTGTGTCTCTCTGTCTCTCCTCCTGGATCATCACACTGTCACCCGAGAAGGACACCAGCCTTACTGGATGACTGACCCACTCTGCCCCTGTTCTGCTGTCTCAGTCATCTGGGCTGCTATAACAAGATATCATGGGCTGGCTTATAAACAGCAGGAATATTTCTCATGCCTCTGGAAGCTGGCCAGCCCAAGAGCAAGTTGCCAGCAGATTTGGTGTCTGGTCAATGTCCAATTTCTCACAGACAGTATCATCTCACAGTGTGGCGGAAAGGACTGGTTTATAAGGGCACTAATCCCATTCCTGACACTCCAGTCCTGCGACTCAATCACCTCCAGAGGCCCCACTCCTAACATCAGAGCTTGGGTTTAGGATTTCAACATATAAAGTCAAAGGGAAATTATATATTCAGACTCTAGCAATGACTTCATCTTAGTTATACCTGTGACGATCCTGTTTCCAAATAAAATAACATACTAGGGATGAGGATTTCAACCTAAAATTCTGGAGCCACAATTTACCTCCTAACAGAGAAAACTTTAAGAAACAGAGGCAAGAAGACTTAGAGATTATGTAGGGCAGGTGGTAAGCTCTGGGTAGATATCAAGTCTCAGACACATGAAGCTGATGTATCGTGTGGTTTTCTCTCTGGCTACATTGGAGGCTGAGGAAGTCACTACATTCAGCCTCTTAGGTGGACTCCAACTTCTCAGCGGTTGGTAGTCAAACACACTGAGCAGGGAATACAGGAAGAGAAGTAGGGGCGGGGAGATAGCTCAGTGGAACAAGCGCTTGCCTGGCAAGCGCAAGGTCCTGAGTTCGATCCCTGGTACCACCAGAGAGAGAGAGAGAGAGAGAGAGAGAGAGAGAGAGAGAGAGAGAGAGAGAGCTGGCTGTAGGGTTTCTGGGTGCCCAAACCATGAAGGATCCCAGGGTCCACGGCAGAGCTCTAGGGGCCTCTACTCCCAGACAACACAGAAGATCCAGCTTAGAGACAGACCATGACCTTCTGGAGGAACCAGCAGCATCCGGGTATAAGGACGCAGAGCAAAAGTGGAGCAAACAGCAAGGAGATGGTGAGGCTCAACCTTCACTGGGTTGGAAAGGAGCTCACAGCAGAGAGAATGTGGAGAAGAAGAAAACAGCAGCTCTGAGAAGCTAACAATCCTAATGAATCTGAAAAAAATTAGCAGGAACAAGAAGGTAAGATTACAGTGAGATATCTGAGTTTAAGATTTAAGTAATGTAAGCCCCAGTGGTGCCTGCTTCCTGGAATCCCAGCACGCAGGAGGCTGAAGGAGGGGGATGGCCGAGAGCTCAACACCAGCCTGAACTCTATAGGAAAACCCTGTCTCAAAAAACAAAAGCATCCAGGCATGGTAGTGCACGTGATATTGTAGCACTCTGGAGGGTGAGACAGGAGGATTGCTATGAGTTCAAGGACAGCCTGGGCTAAATAGTGAGACTTTGTCTTAAAAAAATGTAAGTGCAGGGACTGGGGTTTGATCCCTGGTACCACATGCCCTGAGGCCCCACCTTGGGCACACTGGACTAGGCACTGAGTCCAGGTGTGGTGGTGCATACCTGCAATCCCAGTGCTGGGGAGGCTGGAAACAGGAGGATCATTAGAGCACAAGCTGCCTAGTGAGACCCTGTACCAAATACATTAAAAAAAAAAAAAAGTAATGAGGGTTGGAAGTACAGCTCAGTGGTAGTGCTGCTCACAGCCCTAACCCCACACACACAAAACAGATCTATTTAAGAAATTAGAGGGTTCTAGGTAATGACAAGGGCAAGGTCCAAAATGTGCCTACAATAGTGTGCACCTTAGGTAGAACAGACGAGAAGTTCATGGAATTGAGTAGGTCGAGAACTAACAGGCCGGATGAATGACAGGTCATCTGCACAGGTACTGAAGATTCACAAGGGGCTGGGGAAATGGCTCAGTGGAATAAGTGCTTCTCTGGCAAGCGCAAGGTCCTGAGTTCAATCCCTGGTTCAAAAAAAAAAAAAAAAAGATTCACAAGAAGGCTCGGAGTCAGAGGCAAAGGTGACATTTAATCACAATCGCCAGCATTATTGAGTGTCCCACCAGGCCAGCACAGTGCTGAGTGGCCTCATGGGCTTTTCAATTCATTTAATCCACTTTCTCTTCTTGTAGGTCTCTGTTTAAATCCACTTCTTCTCGGAACCTCCTCTCTTGAGTGACCCCCTGTGCTCTCTCTCCAACCTGCCACAGAACACATCTCTGGAATGATTTCACCCCACTGGCTTTCCATTTGAATGACTATTGAGTGGCATAACCTTTCTCCAAGGTGGTCACTGCATCATCCCATTTTACACTGAAGTAAATCTAAATCCAGAGATTAAGTCATTTGTCCAAGATCACATAGCTAGCGCCGGGGAGATAGCTCAGTAGAATAAGCACTTCCCTGGCAAGCGCAAGGGCCTGAGTTCGATCCCTGGTTCCGCAAAAAAAAAAAAAAAAAAAAAAAATCACATAGCTAGTAATCAGCACAACCAATAGTAGAAAGCAAATATACCTGACTCCAAACCCAGCCCCTTACTTATACCACCTTCCAAACACTCCAGTGACTGAGGAGGGATCAGGAAGTTGGGTCAGGACAAGACAGCAAGGGGCATATTTGGGTCCAAACAAAGTTGAAGAACCAAGGGCTTTTTTTTCTTTCTTTCTTTCTTTCTTTCTTTCTTTCTTTCTTTCTTTCTTTCTTTTTTTTTTTTTTTTTTTTTTTTTTTTTTTTGCAGTACAGGGAATTGAACTCTAGACCTTGTACTTCAGGTGCTTTGGCTGCTGAGCTATCTCCCTGGCCCCCAAGGGCTTTATATGAATAATTAGAAGTGGCTTTGGGAAGGAGGAATCCGGATTCAGCTCTTAAGCCCCGAAGGCATTCGAGAAGCTTCCAGAGAGTAGTATCCTCTTGAGACTACCACAGAGAAAGCTCCAAGAGGCCTGGGTGTCTGTCAGACACGATAGCGGAAGCCAGGTGTGGTGGCACACCACTCTGGAGGCTGAGGCAAGAGGGTGAGCGTTTGAGGCCAGCTACATAGTGAGTTCCAGGCCAGCCTGAACCACATAGCAAGACCCTGTCTCAAAACCAAAACAGAACAAGGTAGACGGCATCTCTGTGAAGGCTGTGTGTTCCTACAGGTCTGCCTGGCACAGTGTGTGGCTTTAGCAGGTAGGTAAGAAGCTGCAGACACCCAAAGCAACCAGAAGAGGCAACACAGACCAGGAAGTGCGAGTGGGTATAAAGGAAGACAAATGGTATTGGAATATAACATTTGAATATTAAAGCAAGGTTCTGCGTGGTGTAAGAAAGAGACTTTTAGGCACAGGTTAGCCATTAGCAGGCCTGAGGGACAAAGGGGGTTCAAAATAACATGGCTTGCCAGTTATAATTAAATGATAGAACAATGACCTCAATGAGGGTATATTTATATTCCTTTATTGGGTCTCATACCCAAGACATAGGGCCTCTATTTCTCGAACAAGGCATATACTATTCTGGTTGCCACAACCCATAGCCCAATGATCAGAAAAGGAAACCTTCCTTAAAGATTCTCCCACCAGGCCGGGGATATAGCTCAGGGGCATGAATGCTCCCTGGCAAACACAAGGTCCTGAGTTCAATCTCTGGTTTAAAAAAAAAA
>NW_004524668.1:2060978-2062378 GCF_000260255.1 Octodon degus
GAACTCAGCACATTGTGGTTGCCAGGCAGGCACTGTGCCGCTGAGCTACATCCCCAGCTAAGTTTGGTTTCTGATTAGGCTTATATAAACAAGAAGGAAAAAAATAACTGAAATCCATAGGCAAGGTGACCTATAAAGCTGCATTCTCTACTGATGCCGGCTTTTGCCTTTGCTGTTTTATTACATGATACCAATTCTCACATGCTCGCGTTGATAACCAGCCTAAGCAGGACAGTAGCTTCAGCAATTCTATAATTCCTTGGGGCCAGGGAGATAGCTCGGTAGAATAAGCGCTTCTGCAGCAAGCGCAAAGACCTGAGTTCAATTCCTGGTTCTGCTAAAAGAAAGAAAGAAAGAAAGAAAGAAAGAAAGAAAGAAAGAAAGAAAGAAAGAAAGAAAGAAGGAAGGAAAAGAAAAAAAATTCTTACCCTTTTGTGTTAGTTGATACATTGTGTCAACTTGGCTGAATCAGCTCCGGCAGCATGGGGGCCTCGCCCTGCAGGTGGGCAGGGCCCAGGAATTGAGAAAGGCAGGAAGCCGCCCTACCTGGTTTCCTGCTGCCCTACCCTGCTTCGGTGGAGAAGCCCATCTTCAGAGGAGCTTGACCTCGCAGCCTCGCTACTTTGAAGGAGCTCGGATCTTCACTGTGGAGCGCTGTTCTTTGCAGTCAGCGCAGAAGGAAGAGAGAGGCTTGATGGAGGCCGCGGCAGCCGCTGCTCCTCCTCTGCTCTTCATTGTTTTCTCCACATGAACTGCTGTCCTTTGCCTTGGACCCAGCTGAATATGGACTGAACTCTCCAGCAACTGTGAGCTAAATAAACCTTTCCTTCCTTCATTTTGAGTGTCGGGTATTTGTCCCAGCAACGAGTAAAAAGTAACTAAGACACCTTCTTTCAGCCCCGACACATCCTCCAAACACTTCTTGATCCACTCTGGCTCCCTAGGTAACTTCCTAAGAAAAGCGGGCAGATGTTCTGTAACTTTTAAGACTCGGAGTCTGATGTCAGACACCTTGGCTCAGTTTCAGTGGCAGCGCGTTAGAGACGCATAAAGGTGGGAGTCATGGCTGCCTGCATGTATGCGCATGGAGGTGATCCACAGAAGAAGGGGAATTGGAGAGGAGGGGAAAAAGTGACTCAAGGAGCACGGTGCCCGGGAAAAGAGCTAGCTGTAGGGTGGAGGGACAGTCCCTCGGCTGCAGGAAATGGGGCTCTCACCGTGGTGGCACAGCTGGTACCAGCAAGATGAGCAAATACCTTGTTTTCATTTTAGTGATGCAATTAGCCAGAGATGCAGGTAAAGAGCAAGGTGGGGGCTGGGGAGATGGCCCAGTAGAATAAGCGCTTCCCTGGTAAGCGAAAGGGCCTGAGTTCAATCCCTGGTTCTGAAGAAAAAAAAAA
>NW_004524668.1:2062773-2065519 GCF_000260255.1 Octodon degus
TGAGGCAGGAGGATTGTTTGAGTTCAAGGCCAGCCTGGGCTACATACAAAGATCCTGTTGCAAAAACAAAATAGGGCTGGCAAGATAGCTCAGCAGTCTAAAGCACCTGCTTAGGCAAACTTAGGCAAGAGTGCAGGGACCGTGGTGGTTTGATCCCCGGCACCACATGATGGGTCAGCCCCGCCCCTAGGGCAGGCTGAACTGGTCACAAACGAACAAACAAATACAGTGGTCCCTCATTTATTGAGGAGGTTATGTTCCAGACACCCCCCCAATAAGTGCAAATCAGTGAAGTTGGGCTGGGGAGACAGCTTAGCTGCATAAGTGCCTGCCTAGCATGCACAAGGTCCCAAGTTCAATCCTCGATGCCACAAAAAAAAAGAAAGGAAAAAAGAAAATCAGTGAAGTAGTGGCGTTATATTTATTTTAGTATATAGATAGACATACATAGATAGATAGCCCTTTTTTTTGTGGAACCGGGGATTGAACTCAGGCCCTTGTGCTTGCCAGGGAATAGATATCCCTTTTTAAACCCTTCCCATACTCTTATAAACCTTTGCCATACTTTTAAAAACAATTTTAATGTTCTTAACCATTTCCTAAACTTAAAAACCATGTAATTTTTTTTTCTTCTTCTTTTTTGGCAGTACCGGGGATTGAACTCAGGCCCTTGCACTTGCCAGGGAAGTGCTTATTCCACTGAGCCATCTCCCTGGCCCAAACCTACGTAATTTTAACAACATACATATACCATACAGTATGGCAAGATCCCACAGTATAGCAAAAAATCTGTGATAAATAATTTAGGTGTTGGCTCTGGGCCGCTCCCGGCAAAGGGTAAGAGGGCAGAGGAAGGCGCCACATTCCACAGGCCCTCTGGCAACAGCTCCAGCTGACAGCGGCACCTCCCTCCAGCTCATCCCTCTTCTGCCAAGACTGAAATGTCAACTGTGTCGAGGCCTGCACCGGATGTCTTTTTTTTGTGTGTGTGGAAATGGGGATTGAACTCAGGCCCTTGAGCTTGCCAGGCAAGCACTTATTCTACTGAGCCAACTCCCCAGGCCCCTGCACCGGATGTCAAGGGCAGCACCTCCCCCGTGAAGGAGGACGTCAAGCTGGAGATGAAGGCCCTGGCCTACTCTTACCTAGGGGTGAAAGATTGAAAAGCAGCGGCCATGCTACATTACCCGGCAGTGGCCTCCAATGGAACCAAGGCCGGCGGGGTTTCCACTAGCACCTCGGAATCCCCATCTCCAATAAGTTCTCCTACGGCCACCCCTCCCACTAAGCACCCACCCTTCAACCTGCACCCCACCCCTCACCTGCTGGCTAGTACGCAGCTGCAGAAACTTAATAGCCGGTTATCATGGGACGGCCGCTGCCACTCCCAACCAATCTCGGGAAGCCGGGCCTCTGCAAAACTGGGGCTTTGGAGCACAGGTGGGAGGAGTGGGGACCCTTTCTCCTACTGGGTCCCAGAGCCCAGCTATAATGGATCCCAACCCAGTGGAGGAGGAAGTGCTGATGTCACTGGTGGTGGAACTGGGACTAGACCGAGCCAATGAGTTTTCAGAGCTGTGGCTGGGGCAGAATGGTTTTGACTTCACTGCGGACTTTCCATCTGGATGCTGATGCCAGGTATTCGTAAAGATGGAGGAATAAAGCCATCAATTCTGTTGTAAATAAAAATAAAAGTTACTTGCAAAGAAAAAATAATAATTTAAATTAATATTTTTTTGAAAACCCCCGAAACAGTGAGTCCATGAAAGTCAAACTGTGAAATAGTGAAGGACTGCTGTAAAACAAACAAGAAACCCTAGGCAAACAGAGGAATGGATTGGCTAAGAAAATGCAGTAGAACTGCCAGGCTGTGACGGTATTTCTGGTCATAAATGTGGAGGGAGAGGCCAACTCACGTGGTGCCAGTTGATCTCTAGTTCCTGTGCCATTGCTGGGGACAAGCAGGAAGGCAACGGTGCAGAAGGGATCGAGGTTTCCCCAGGAGGTGGGAGGCAGGTATTGAGGTGACAGATGGGCATGGGCTCAACAGTGACAATGGCTGTTAGAGTCTGACGAGGCTAGAGACGGAAATTGGCACCTGACTTTGACTTTCCACTTGTTACTTGGTCAGGCTGCACGTGAAGCGGATGGGGATCGGTGAAGCGTGAGGTCTGGCACTGGTTTATTTCCATGTTTCAGTCTCTGATCACAGGCCCAGCAATGCAGAAGACAAGCGGACGCCTTTCCACCAGCAGCAACGGTCCTTGCACTCCGCTTGTTGTTAGCCCTCTGGAATTTAATAGCAAATGGTAGGCAGGTGACCTGCTGTAAAACTAATCTGACTAAAACTGACGGTGAATTATGCACTATGTAAAGCCAGCTTAAAATTCAGTTTACAATGTACACGTACAGGTTTCTCAAAGGAATGTAAACATTATGCACTACAAACATGCACTAAAAAAACTTAAGATAAAGCTATAAAAAGGGAACTGAAAAAATAAAATTCAAAATGCTTTGAAACATAGGAACTGTCTTTTTTTTTTTTTTTTTTTTTAAACCAGGGAAATCAAATCCAGGACCTTGTATTTGCCAGGCAGGCACTATGCCACTGAGACACATCCCCAGCCTGTCTTATCTATTAAACCCTAACTTTATTGTTTTTTTTTTAAATTTTATTTATTTATTTATTTGTTGTGTGTGTGTGGCCAGCTCAGCCCACCAGGGGGCAGGGCTGGCTGGCATGTGG
>NW_004524668.1:2065619-2070259 GCF_000260255.1 Octodon degus
TTTTTGGTGGAACCGGGGATTGAACTCAGACCTTTGTGCTTGCTAGGGAAGCACTTATTCCACTGAGCCATCTCCCTGGCCCCCAGATACCTAATTTATAGTCTTTTTTTTTCTTTCTTTCTTTTTTTTTTTTGCGGAACCAGGGATTGAACTCAGATCCTTGTGTTTGCCAGCCAAGCGCTTATCCTACTGAGCCATCTCCCTGGCCCCTTTTTTTATAGTCTTTTTTTTTTTCAGATACCTAATTTAGATGAGAACTTTTCTTTCATAAATTTCTTAAGTTTCTCACATGATTAAGGTCCCTGAGGGAACCCTGACCACCTGAAAAGGAAAGAAAGACAATTTGCAATTCCTAAACAACTTCTAAGAAAAATGTTAACAAGCATAATAATTATCCCGGATGCCTGGGCCCCAAAAGTAACTCTTAGGTGCATGAAAAGACTTTCAGACCTGCACTCCAGACAGATGCCTTCAGGCACTACCTACCTTCTCACTTGAAGGCGGACTCTTTCTCTCTGCTTTACAATAAACTCAACCTGTACTTCCGCGGGCCACCTATGTGTACTGACTGAACTCTTATCAAATGCACAAAGGACTGGCTAGTGAGGTCCAGTTCCTGGTAACAGGTTAAGCTGGATACAAAGCTCCCAAAGATTCCATTCTGACAGTGTGCTGATGGGCGAGAGAAATTCATAATATTCTCGACAAAATCAGTCTTGCCCTAGGTTAGTAATGCTCTCACAGATCCTGTCATCAAAGCAAGCTGACCCGTGATGGTTCCATTTGGTCCCCGGGGCCCCACTGGCCAATGAATAGAACACAGGGAGAGAAGAAGGGTGGCGGGCAGGGCTCAACCCTCCAGGAACCTATCAGCAGTGGCTGCACGGCTGCAAGAGTTGGCTCCTAATGGAACCGTGCAGCCCAGGGAAGAAAGCTGCAGCCCCCAGACAAGGGAAGCCATGGCCTCTCAGCTCTGAAGCTCCAAATGCAGGAGTCCTCCTAAACATTCTAGAAGAGTGTCTTAGTTACTGTCTACTTGTGAAGGAAGGAAAGGTTTATTCAGCTCACAGTTACCGGAGGGTTCAGTCCATAGTCCACTGGCTCCAAGGCAAACAACAGCAGTTCATGGCGACCAAAAACAATGAAGAGCAGAAGGAGGAGCAGTTGCTACAGTATCCAGCAAGCCTCTCTCTTCCATTCTACGCTGACTGCGAGGACCAGCGCTCCACGTAGCTCCTCCAAAGTGGCGGGGCCGCAAAGACCAAGGTCCTCCAAAGACTGGAACTTCACAGAAGCGGGGCAGGGCATCAGGAAAGCTTCCTCAATGCCTTTATATACACTTTTTGTGCTGAGTCACTCCGGGGTTGCCCATGACTTTAGGATTGAAGCAATCGCACCCCAGTGCTGGCCGAATAGTGCCCCAGGTTGGGCCCTGCCCGCCTGCAGGGCTGCCCCCCCCTCCTGCCGGGAACTGCCAGAGCCAATTCAAACAAGTTGACACAATGTATCAACTACCACAAAGACCCTTTGCTAAGTGCTTGATGTTAATGGATAAATAAATAATATATGTAATAGCACTGGGGCCCAGGAGATGGCTCAGTAGAAGAAGTGCTTCCCTGGCAAGCGCAAGGGTCTGAGTTGAATCCCTGGTTCTGCCCACCCACCCCCCAAAAAAATAATAAATAATAAATAAATAAAAATAAATAGCATTAGCACAGTACATAGCAATATTACTATAGGGCAAGCAAACTCAAGATTATCTCTAGGACTGAGTAGATAGTCATCTTCTCCAAAAAAGTCTACAGCCATTTCTTACCCCATGTAAAGTAGCTTAGCGATCACAAGCGAATATTATTATTGGAAGGAAAAAGAAGATTGCTTACCTGACTGGGAAAATATTGAAGGAAAAATTACGTTTTCATTAAAACTCCTCTCTATGGAGTGTTCGGTTTGGAACTGAGCCTGCGACTGTGCCACGCTGCGTTCCCCAAGGGGTTCAGAGCAGCACTGGACCTTCTGCTTAACACAGTGAGGTAATGCTGTGAAACAGAATAGAACACCATCATTAAAGTATGAAGCAAAACCAGTAGTAGTAGCAGCTTTAAAACTGTCACCTGAATTATGCAGCCATTATCCGTGCTAATAAAACCCTTTAAAGATGTGGTAAAATGCTTAGAAGTAATACTAACTGAAAGGAAAAAAGCTGGATACAAAACTGTATAAAAAGCATTCTTGGGGACAGGGAGTCATCTCAAAGGGATAAGCACTTGCCTGGCAAGCGCTGGGACCTGAGTTCAATCCCTGGTTCTGCAAAAAAAGCCCTAGCCTTAGGAGCAGGAGGTGCGGCTTCCATCCCTTGGCCTGCCTGCCATGCCAGCCCCGCCCCCAGGGCACAACTAAGACTGGGTGTAGTGACCTATGCCTGTAATCCCAGCTCTTGGGAGGCTGAAAACAGGAGGATCACTATGAGTCTGATCTGTGTAGTGAGACCCTGAACACCCTGTATACTCTTCCCTAAAATAAAATTTTTTAAAAAACATAGTCTTTGTTGGACATGATGGCACACGTCTATGATCCCAGCATTTGAGAGGCTGAGGCAGAAAGATTGTTGTAAATTTGAGACCAGCCTGGGTTGCAAGGTGAGCTCAAGGCCACCTGAACTCCACAGTGAGACCCTGTCACAAAGACCAAACAAAAAAAAAAAAAAAAAAAAAAAAAAAGGACATTTATGATGTGTATGCTTGGTGTCTGTCAGATTACCCTCTTGTATACATATGTGTGATAAGGGGGATTGAACTCAGGGACTTCAGACTGAGCCAATCCCCTGCCCCCCCTTAATTAATTAATTTATTGTGTGTGTGTGTGTGTGTGTGTGTGTGTGTGTGTTTTACGGGGAACTGTACTCGGGGGATCGAACTCAGGACCTTGTGCTTGCCAGGCAGGCACTTATGCAGCTAAGCTAGCTCCCTGACCCCTCCTTTTTTATTCATTTTGAGACAGTTCTTAGTAGCTAAATTGCCCAGGGTGGGCTCTTGCCTCAGTGCTGGGATTCCGGGCACATGCTACCATACCTGACTCAGGTTACCCACTCAGTGGATTAGATTAGAATACAAATATTCCAAGTTTAGAATTATGCTAGCCACTTAATAGTGCTTTTTTTGGTTTGTTTTTTGAAAGATGGAGCTTTGTGTTTATGAATCCATAGTATCAGAGGAAACCTACAGGCTCAGTTGACAGGTGAAAAACAGTCACCCGATTTACAGGCTCATTGCACAGTATCTTTTTGTTTGGTTGGTTTTTTTTGCGGAACCGAGGATTGAACTGAGACCCTTGCACTTGCCAGGGAAGCGCTTATTCCACTGAGCCATCTCCCTGGCCCCTGCACAGTATCTTAAAGACCCTCAGAAATAGCTCTGGGGTGAATTTCTGGGAAGGATAAATGGCCCTGTCTGTCATCTTGGGTATCTGATTATGGCCTAAAGCTTCGATTGTCTTAAAATTTAAAATTACAATTTTCCTTATTTCTTTTCTACCTATCTTTGTCTCTTCTCTCTCACTGCTTTCTCTGCTCCAAAGCTACTCCTTGTGCAAGGGATGGCCCAGGTTCAATTCCTCCAGCCACTGTCTCCCAAAGATGTGGCTGCCCCAGGCCTGTGTCCTCCTGCCTTTCCCACTGCGCCCTGGGGCATAATGCCTCCCAATACCCTTCTCCTTACTTCGGCCTGCACATGTAGCTGGCTGTTAATTTCAGGTCCAACCTCCGCTTCCTGTCGTCCTTCACAGTGCCCACTCAGCTCTGTTTGGTTCTGAATTATACACTGAAGCAGGCATCACTTCAGCACTGCCAATTTCAAAGGCTTTCTTTCCGCGGGTCCCCAGGACACTGTCCTCAGATCTCCACTAGACTAGCAGCCTGGCCCAAGGTTTGGGGAAATCACGTAGCCTGCTAGTTGATACCAAGAAAGAAGCGCAACAGCCCAGGGCTGTTGCTTAACAGCACTTGTTCACCCCAAGGCAGCTTGCAAAAGACTCAGATCAAAGATCCGGAACAAAACAAATTTCTGCTTAGGCATTCTTGGCCTGACAAAAGTTAGAAAGAAGCAGAGTAGTAGTAAATCTGCCTTTTCTGTGGAGATTTTAAGATATGGTCTTCAGGGCTGGCTATAGCTCCGTGGTGGAGCGCTTGCTCTGGGTTTGATCCCCAGTACACTCGCGCTCGCTCTCTCTCTCTCTCTCTCTCTCTCTCTCTCTCTCTCTCTCTCTCTCCCTCCCTCCCTCCCTCCCTCTCTCTCTGGCACAGTATTCTGGATTGAACCTTGAACCTAGGAAGCATTAAGCTACATGTTTATCTCTCTTTTATTTTTGTTTTGATATAGGATCTCACTGACATCCTGGAATCTTTGAACCTGTAATCCTCCTGCCTCAGCCTGCTGAGATTACAGATGTGTCTGCATACCCAGCTCCAAAGGGTATCTTAAGCACTTAAACGTATTCATATATGGTCGGGCATAGTGGCACACATCTCTGTATCCCTAGTGTTTGAGAGGCTGAGGCAAGACAATCTCCCTAAGTTTGAGGCCAGCCTGAACTACATAAGTGAGACCTTGTCTCAAAAAAATTATACATATATATATATATAT
>NW_004524668.1:2075137-2077477 GCF_000260255.1 Octodon degus
AAAAAAAAAAAAAAAAAAAAAATTGATATCCATAATGTCAGGTGGAAAAAGAAGCTAGCTGCTTGAGCTGCTGCTACCCCTCCCTTGTGCTCTTGCTCTTTGCGGCCACCATGAAAGGTTGCTCTCTGCCATGTGCCGCTCTGCCTTGGAGCCAGCTGAGTATGGCCTGAAACCTCCAGTAACTGTGAGCTAAATAAACCTTTCCTTCCTTCATTTTGAGTGTCGGATATTTGTCCCAGAAACGAGAGAAGAGTAACTAAGACAAGAGGGAAAGAGCAAACCGTTTTTTCCTCCCTTATATTATAAGCAGGCTACCTCTATGGGAGGGGGGTCAGACCGGCACTCACACCGGCTCCCTGCCTGCCTCTTACACAGGATGAGGACGTTCACAAAGTGAGGACCCTGGCCCTGCTGAACCACTTCAGTTAAACTTCTACACTTCTCAAGTTGACACAATGCATCAAGCATTACAATGGTTAACCCAGCAAGCTGCGGCATGGTGGTCAATACACCTGTAACCCCAGCAGATGGGAGGCTGAGGCAAGAGGATCCCAGTGAGTTCAAGCCAGCCTGAGCTACATAGCAAGAGCTGACCCATACCTTCCCTTTCCCAACCAAAAAAAAAAAAAAGATTAACAGAGGTGCTGGCCTATGGTTTGTTTTCATTCACCACCATTATCACCCTTAGCAAGTCTGTATGTCAATTGTGGTACAGGAATACAATACGTACCCTTCCACAAAATCTTCCCTTCTCTCTTAATTACGAGCGGACCTCTGACGCTGTTGAGCAGCAGTGGTAAATCTCCTTGAAGAATAAGGTTGGTCAGCCTGAACTGCGTAAGGAGACCTTGTCTCAAAAAGACAAAAAAAAGGAAAAAAAAAAAAAAGAAAAGAAAAAGAACAAGGTTGGTCATGACATGCAGTTCTAGCCGATCAAGTAGAAGCAGGAGTTGTTAGATGGGCTCAGTTAGCGTGAACCTTTTACAGTTTGTCCTTTTTTTTTTTTGTTCCTCTGGGATGTAGGTATGTTACTCGCAGCTCTACCAGCTTATTTTGTGACAATAAGATAAGGACAAGTATAGAAGCTGGCATTTAGCATACTGAAGAAGAGGAGCCTGCAGGGAACCTTAGCATTTATGATACATTAAACCTGCTGTACCTATACTGAACTCTACTACCTTCCTTTGTTTAAGAATGTATGTAGTATAGTGTCTACAGCGTCTCACTACACAGATCAGACTCCTAGTGATCCTCCTGTTTTTCAGCTTCTCAAGTGCTGGGATTCCAGGTGAACGCCAGCACGCCCAGTCTCAATTGCTGTCAGTGCCTCGGAGGCAGGGCCAGCACAGCACATGAGGATCGAACCCCCAGCCCCTAGTCTGCCTAAGCAGGTGCTTTAATCTGCTGAGCTATCTGGCTCGGCCCCATACTTTCCTTTTTTTTTTCTTTTGAGATAGAATCTTTCTATATAGTTCAGGCTGGTCTTGAACTCACTTGGTTGCTCACTCTGGCCTCAAATTCACAGGCCTCCTACCTCCATGTAAAAATAAATAAGTAGGGGGCCGGGGAGATGGCTCAGTGGAATAAGTGCTTCCCTGGCAAGCCCAAGGGCCTGAGTTCAATCCTTGGTTCCGCCAAAGTAAATAAATAAATAAACAAAACTCCTAATTTTACTTTGACCATGCTATAAGCCTCAATTCTTCATCTATAAAATGAAAAGACCGGCAGTAACCTAGTTTACAGGTTTGGTATGATAGGTATAACCTATTAAATAGGTTAATGTATGTAACTTTTTTTTTTTTTTTTTTTGAGACAGAGTCTACTATGCAGCTCAGGCTGGCCTTCAGCTTCCAATAATCCACCTGCCTCAGCCTTCCAAGTGCTGGGATTACAGGTGTGAGCCACCATGCTTGGTTTATATGACTTAAAATAAATAAATAAATAAATAATCAAAGGGCCACAGGTAGTGGTATACACACATAATCTCAGTCATTTAAGAGGCTGAAACAGGAGAATTTTTTTCTTTCTCATATTCTGGGAATTAAATCTAGGACCTCATGCATTTTAGGCAAAATTTTTTTTTTTTTCCCTGTATTTAGGACAGGGTCTACAGGGTCTCACTACACAGATCGGACTCTTAGTGATCCTCCTGTGTGCAGCCTCCCAAGTGCTAGGATTACAGGTGTGCACCACCACACCTAATCTCAATTGCCTTCTCAGGGTGCCCCAGGGGTGGGTCTGGCACAGCAGGCCCAGGGATCAAACACCCAGCCCCTGCTTGCAGGCACTTTAATCTGCTGAGCTATTTGGCCAGCCCTCAGAAAATATTCTTTTTTTTTT
>NW_004524668.1:2077577-2078429 GCF_000260255.1 Octodon degus
GCTTTAGACCACTGAGCCATCTCACCAGCCCCTGAAATTTTTATATATCTAAGATGCACCAAAAAATTAAGGTCAGTTTTAATAGTAAAAAACTGGGAAAAGGGCAAGTCTATGATATTCAGTCATTTTTTAAATTGCTTTTCATTTCTCTAACTTCTGTTTTTTAAAAGTTGTGGTGAAGCACACATTCTATGCACCACCTTAGCCATTCTGAAGGGGGCAATACAGAGGCAGTGTCTTTCCAGTGTTGCGCACCCCCTCCACCATCTCATTCCAGAACTTTTGCTTCACCCTGAAAGAAACTTTATTTTATTTTGCTTATTTATTTAGTACAGGGTCTCACTACCAGCTTTGACTTGTGATACTTGTGTCTCAGTCTCCCTAGTGCTGGGATGATAGGCATGTGCCACCACGCCCAGTTTCAGTTCCTGGCAAGACGCCTGTGGGGTTCTGGGGCCCAAATGGTATGCGGTACTAAGGATCAAACCTGGGTCACTGAGCTTGCTAGACAGGCACGTAGACCACCGAGCTGTAACCCCAGCCCAGCCCTGAAAGAAACTTTGTGCTCCCTGAGCAGGTACTTCCTGCTTTCCAGTTCCTCCAACTCCTGGAACCAACCAATGTTTTCTATCTCTTTGGCTTCTTCTATTCTGAATATTTCATCCAAATGGAATTATGTAATATAAAGCCCTTTGTGTCTGGGTTTTTTTTTTTACTTAAAACAGTATTTTCTTTTTCTTTTCTTTCTTTCTTTTAAAAAGCAGTCAGGCTCAAAATCCTCTGGTTTGAACCCAGTTTCTCACAGGAAACCAGAAATGCCCTCAAGGCATGTTCAGGTTGCCCAAAAAAAAA
>NW_004524668.1:2078529-2085737 GCF_000260255.1 Octodon degus
CTTATCCTACTGAGCCATCTCCCGGGCCCCATCTAAACTTTTTTTTTTTTTTCAGAAAATATTCTTGATAAACTGGCAAGAAAAAAAAATTTACAAAACTGTACTATTGTAAGGGCCGGGTTATTGTCTACAGAAGACAGTATTATATGAATAGCGGAGTCTTCATTACTTGCCAGCCTCTGATGCGCACCCTGAGGATGGGGAGCACCCAAGGCCCGTTCTTTGTTCCCCTTTTGCTTCTACAGGTTTCCCGGTTGCCGCGGCAACCTCACTGGAATGCTGTGCCCACGGTGTAGGGTTTCAAGAGCAGGGTTATGGCTCAAGCGCTGAGATTGATGGGCATATGGTTTGACTCTACTTCCTTTAATTGGTCCTGCCTCTTCCCTTATCTCTTTCACGTTTGTGAAGTTTTAACAAGACAGGGGAAGGAGTGAAAGAAGGAGCAATTCAAGCAAGGCCAGATGGGGGTGGCCCAGCCCAGGTGTCTTTTCTCCCTAAAACACTTCAGGCAGGGGAAAAGACTGGGGTGATTTCTGCCTCAGTCTTCCTACTTCTGAGGTAATTTGGACACTATGCTAGAACTCCTTTGGCTTAGGACGCCATCTCCTACACTATATACTGTATGTTACTATATACTGTACTATATACGCTAATTATAGGATAATTCAACAATTATATAAATGCTCAGAAATGCATTAAAGTTCTAAGAAAAATTACTTATGAATGGAAGGACCACAGATGACTTTTTCTTTTTTTAGGTTTTCTATGCCCCCAAATCTATCTATCTATCTATCTATCTATCTATCTATCTATCTATCTATCTATCTAATTTTTTGGTTGTTGCAGGGTCTCACTATGCAGCTTGGACTCATGGCAATCCTCCTGCTTTTAGCCTCCCCAGCACTAGGATTAGAGGTGTGTGCCACCATACCCTGACTCATCTTACCCTGGGGCAGGGCTGGCATGGCATGTGGTGCCAGGGATTGAACCGTGGTCCTCAAGCTTGCCTAAGCAGGTGCTTTAGTCCACTGAGCTATCTTGCCATCCCCACCCCCAAATCTTTTTTTTTTTTTTTTTTTTTTTTTGGTGGAACCAGGGGTTGAACTCAGAACCTTGCACTTGCCAGGGAAGCGCTTATTCTACTGAGCCATCTGCCTGGCTCCTCCACCCCCAAATCTTAACACTAAGCATACAGCCTTTACAACCAGGGAAAATGTTATTTTAAGACATAAGTGGTTATTCTGGGGCATATATGTAATCTAAGTGCTTGGGAGCCTTAGGCAGGAAGATTATGGCAAATTCAAGGCCAGCCTAGGATACATAACAAGACCCAATCTCAGAACAAAAAAAAACCAAAGACATTATGGAATTGGGTGTATAGCTCAGCGGTACAACACTTGCCCAGCTTGTGTGAGGTCCTGGTTGGATCCCCAGAACCACCCATCAAAAAAGATATTAAAGTAAGACTTAAGATATAGCACTGGGTGTGGTAGGGCACATCTGTCATCCCACCACTCAGGATGGCTGAGGCAGGAGGATCATTGCAAGTTTGAGACCAACCTGGGCTACAAAGTGAGCTCAAGGCCAGCCTCAACTGCATAGCAAGACCCTGTTTCAAAAACAGATCCCTCCCCCCAAAAAAACAAAAGAATTAAGATATAACAAGTAGGGCCTGCCCGATAGCTCAGCAAACTAAAGTGCCTGCTTAGGCAGGCCCAGAGACTGGAGTTCGATTCCCAGCATGCCATACCAGCCCCACCCCCGGGGTGCCCTGAGACAGCGACTGAGACTGGATGTGGTGGCACACGCCTATAATCCAGCACTGGTGATATAGGGAGATGAAATTCCCAACCTGGCCTGAATGAGTTCGTGTTCTCTAAAACCAAAGAGTGAATTTTAGGAACAAATGGAGGCTGAAGGTAAAACTTTATTGGAAAGGAAAGCTTCTGTCGGAGAGGGACAGAGGGGGTCCCGAGTGGGTTGCCCAGGAAGCTGCCTGTTTCAGGTTATTTTATAGGACAAAACTATGCGGAGCTAAGGTAGAGACAAAGGGGTCCTGCTTAGGCAGATACAGGGTGGGACAAAGCTATGGTCAACCAATGGGATTACAAGCACCATTGCCCAGGTAAAATTTATTAGGCCTAGGACCAAATGGGGTAGCAAGTCACGTAGCAAGCGGGCGACCTTATCTGGTGGCCTTCAGTCAATGATTCTTCCTGACTAATGAGCAATCCTGGATGCCAACTTTAGGGAGGTCAGCATTTGTTTGATCTTTAGGTCTGGCTCACACCAGGAGCATCTCCCCAGTAAGGTGTCTGGTCTTTGTCATCCCCTTCAAGGGCCTGTCCCTGTCTAACTACCTACAATATTTCTATCTAACTCAGGCTGCCTGCAACACTGGGGAGGCTGAAAACAGGAGGATCACTACGAGTGTGATCTGTGTAGTGAGACCCTGTAGACTCTGTACTAAATACATTTAAAAAAAAAACAAACCGATGTGACAAGTGATTTGATGGTAGGCACATTTATTGAAGGTAGCAATGTCTGTGCTGGAACAGATCATCTAAGGATACAAAGAGCAAATGTGCGCATTAGCAGTGAATTCGCCCACATGGCTGGAGCTGGGATGAAGAGCGGGCATAGAGATACGTCCGTGCCAGCTCACAAGTAAGGACTGTCTAGAATAGAACACCAAGTTCTCCTCAGTCTCAGGGACTTGGCTTGTTTCCCACTCGCAAAAGTGAGAAGGCTCATAGGAAACACCAGGCTTGCTAAACAAACTCAACAAACAAGCCTCTCATTGGTTGGTTGCCCACAACAACACAGCACTCAACACCATTCCTGACAACTGTCTGAATTACACAGTTGTCTAATACAACAAAATAATATTGTACCAACTCTAGGCTTCAGTTGTTCCTATAGAAATAGCTCATAATTCTGCTGAGTTATTTATTTATTTATTTTTTGGCAGAACCTGGGATTGAACTCAGACCCTTACGCTAGCCAGGGAAGTACTTATTCCACTGAGCCATCTCCCCGGCCCCAAAATACAAAGGTGTTTTTTTTTTTTTTTTTTGCGGAACGAGCAGAATCAGAGATTGAACTCAGGCCCTTGCGCTTACCAGGCAAGCATTCTACTGAGCCATCCCCGTGGCCCCAGTTTTTTTTTTTTTTAATTTTATTCATTTATGTGTGTGTGTGTGTGTGTGTGTGTGTGTGTGTGGCCAGCTCAGCCCACCAGGGGGTGGGGCTGGCTGGCATGTGGTGCTGGGGGATTGAACCGCGGTCCCTGTGCTTTGCTAAGCTTGTTCCAAGTAAGCGCTTTAGACCACTGAGCCATCTCACCAGCCCCTTTTTTGTTTGTTTCTTTTTGAGGCAGAGTCTCCCTGTGTAGCCCAGGCTGACCTCAGACTCACAGTGATACTCCTGCCTCTGCCTCCCTGGCGTTGGGATTACAGGCGTGAGCCACCACACCCAGCCATTCCACTGGTCGAACCCACAGAATTCATCCTTGTGGGCCTCCTCTCCAGGAGCCTCTAGCTGCATGGCTCACTGAGTGGAGTCCCTGGATCTTTACCCACAAATCAAAACAGAACGTTTTCCAGACGAAGAATGTGCGTAGTTGGCTACTTTTCATTTTTGTGCCATTCTGACAACAGTAAAGTGGTTTTCTGACATAAATCCCAGTAAAATATAATTTTGTCAAGCGGAGCTATAGTGCTGGTGAGGGTTAGCACTGCAGCCTTGGAAACAACTACCAGCCCTGGTATGCGTTGCTCTTGGATTTAAGTGCGGTGTTCTTACCATGTTGCACGGTGCTTTTGTGAAGGAATTTCATACCTCCCAAATTCCTGAGAATATCTGCCCCTCTCCCAGCCCCAAGCACATTTACAGTGGGGTAAATTGCCCAGCTCAACCCCCAGCTGGCCAAAAGGTGCTCGCTTTCTCTGCTCTTCTCACATGGTCTCCTTCAAGATTCTGGTATCCTACACCTCCCTGGGTTCTAGCATTTCTGAGGTATCCTGAGTCACCATGGATGATCGTAAGTGTTCACATTTAGGGCTGGCTTCACGGATGTGCTACCTGCGTGGTGGGTCTGGGTCCAAGCTCAGCCGCACCCTGCACTTGGCATAGTACTCTGTTGTCTTCTGTCAGACTTTTTTTTTTTTTTTTTTCAAGTGCTGGGGACTGAAATCAGGGCTTTGTGCATGCTAAGCACACACTCTACTGCTGAGTACATCCCTAGCTCTTGAAATCCTGAATAAATTTGAACAAGGACTCTGCATTTCTATTTTGCTCTGAGCCTCACAAATTATGTACCGAGTCCTGTTCATATCTATAGGACACTTATTATGCATGAGACTGTTCACACCATTGAACAAGTGGCTGAAATACCACCCGACTGGTACTTTCTTCCACTGCTTAAAGGAGTTTGTCTGGGTCTGTTATTTGCCACCAGAAAGTACTTACCTGGGCAAAAACCTTGTTCAGTAGGGCCTTTCTACACAACTCTCTATTTTAGATATTAAAAATTAAAAAATCTTATTGCATTACTGCTCCCCCTCAACCCAGAGCCCAATAGGCAAACATCCCACCTGCTCAGTTACATCCTCAGCTGTTTTTTTTGTTTTAATTAATTAATTTATTTGTGTGTGGGTGGGGCCAGCTCAGCCCACCAGGGGGCGGGGCTGGCTGGCATGTGGTGCTGGGGGATCAAACGGCGGTCCCTGTGCTTTGCTAAGCTTGTTCTAAGTAGGTGCTTTAGACCACTGAGCCATCTCACCAGCCCCATCCTCAGCTCTTTCCTGTTTCTTTCATATCACAAATCTGCAGCTACCTTCACTGTTTACTTTTTTGGTTGCCCCTCCCTGTAACAAGCACCCTGTTGTTCACCATTGATTCTTGGTTTTGGTTTTTTTGTGTTTTTTTTTTTGTTTTTTTTTTCTTTTTTTGGTACCAGAGATTGAACTCTGGTACAAGCCACTGAGCTATGTCCCTGGCCCTGAATTTTGTTTTTTAAGACTTGAACTCAATATGTAGCCTAGGCTGGCAGGCCTTGAACTCTTGGAGCCTCCCAAGTGCTGAGATGATAGGCATATGCCATCAGGCCCACTTTGCTAATCATTAAATTAGGGGCTGGGGAGATGGCTCAGTGGAATAAGCGCTTCCCTGGCCAAGCGCAAGAGCCTGAGTTCAATCCCCAGTTTTGACCAAAAAAAAAAAAAAATAATAATAATAATAATAATCATTAAATTTAAGGAATAACATTTGACACACTGAACATAATCAATAAACATTTTGATATAGGGGACATAATATACCTGTCAATCTGTTAGATGTTAGATATGCCAAGTTCATGTTCCCCAAAATCTGGAAATGAAGTCTTAGGAACAACCAGATAGGAAACATTTATTGAGAGAGATAGCTCCAAGAGATAGAGGGGACCCAAAAGTGGATTGTCATGGATGCTACTTCACAGATGAAATTTTAGAGAACAAAATCACGAGGTGAGTACAGTGTGGGTCAGAACTATGATCAACCAATAAGATTATAAATAGAGCCTCTTAGGTTATGTAGTCAGGGTCTGCAAGGGAATAGATTTAATACAGGACACATCATTTATAGGACTACTTTATAATATTTACCCAACAAGTCAAATGCAGAAGAGTGGAAGAGATCTGTCCATGCACTAGAGACCCAAAGAATCCAGCTGAGGGTCTAGATCCTACAGCAATGTTCTGTATGAATCCAGCTGAAGATCTGGAGCCATGGTTGTGTCCTCCATGAGTCCAGCTGGAGGCCTAGAGCCCACGACAATGCCTCATGCAAGTCTGTATCAAGAATCTGCACTGGAAAGGCCCAAAGGTCAGTGGTGGAAGCTACAAAGTCTATACCAGCGGGATAAAGGATCTGTGCTAGTAGGCTGAGGGATCTGCACTGGAGCCAGGAGGTAACACTCAAGGTAAGGACCAGAGTTCCCTTGAAGAGAACTGCAGCCATCCTCAGCAACAGTGAGGACCTAAGCGCCTCCAGCAATGAGAACAGCTCATGTTATTCAGGAAAACCAGCATCAGAGTCTTCTCAAAGAGAATGAACAACATACTATTTTTCTCTTCCAGTTCTCTTTTTATGCTGTTGGCAACAACCTTCAGGTGGGCTTTCCATGCCCAGCACCATGCTGATTGAGTTCAGTTGGGTGTTACAAATTGCCCGCCACAGGTAATGCCGATCCAGAGGGGAAGCAGGTCATGTAACAAGTGTATGTGGAAACAACAAGGACCTTTTTAAGAAGGAATAAATCAGGAGGTCTTGGTCACCCACCTGGGTAACTGATGTCTAACTAGACTTTATTGGACCAGATAATACTATAGGGAACCACTCAGACTGCTTCAGAGTTCAGGGGCATCCAAGGACACCTGAGGATGTTACCCTGCTTGTCTAGCACAGATGCATTGTGGGATACAGTCATGTAACTATGACTTAGCATAGGTAAACATGCACGCGCTGGCTATGGCACTATGTAAGAACATAAGCTTGACATAACAACCTGTGTAAGGGTTATACAACAAAGATGCAGGTGACTCCAGTTGTGGTGCTCTTGTGCTCTGCTCCATGTGGCCTGCTGTTGCTGATGTCTTGCTCAGGTACATTCTTCAATCTTGGGACCTCACCCACAAAAATGTCCCTTGGGCCTCTCCCCTCTCAGTAGCTTATAGACAGTGTAATGTTTATTTATTTAGTATAATGTTTAATTTCTTGCGTATCTCTTGGGGAGGCATGTAAGGCCTGGTCATCTTATCTTTATCTTGAGGCCTGATCTCTGACAGATGTGCCTCCAGCCACAGTTATAACTATTCTTTTTTTTTTTTTTTGCGGAACCGGGGATTGAACTCAGGCCCTTGTGCTTGCTGGGGAAGCACTTATTCCACTGAGCCATCTCCCCAGCCCCTATATAATTATTCTTATCTTCTGCATTGACTCCCTCGAGGGCCTAGCCCTGTCTGGCTCCCTATAACATTTCTGCTAACCTACTTGTCTATAATAGTTTCAATAAACTAAGTGCCCAAAGCATCTCAGGAAATACAAATACAGAAATAAGAGCTCTGCTATAGAGCTAGACGATCAGCACCCGTGTGGTCAGTGCCTCCCAGACTCATGCCAAAACAACGATTTTGTGGGCTTTTCATAAAAAAAAAAAAAAAAAAAAA
>NW_004524668.1:2085997-2087539 GCF_000260255.1 Octodon degus
GTCCCTGGGCTTTTCCAAGCTTGTTCCAAATAGGTGCTTTAGACCACTGAGCCATCTCTCCAGCCCCACTAAACATCATTCTATGAGCAATATTTTTTATGCTCATCTTCTCCATAAACGTAAAGTCGAGTTTAACAAAGGCTATGTCATGTTTGATGAAGAGTGGTGGAATATTTTAAAACTTTTCCACTGTAAATTTTAATTCAGTAAATATTATAACCCACATTAAAAGGGGAGGGGAGATGCTAAATCCGCAGCTCAGTAATAGAGCACTACCTAGCATAAGCATGGGCCTGGGTTAGATCCATAGCACCAGAAAAGAAAAAAAAAAAAACAACTAAAATAAAACTCCTGGGGCTGGGGAGATGGCTCAGTGGAATAAGCGCTTGCCTGGCAAGTGCAAGGGCCTGAGTTCAATCCCAGGTTCCGAAAATAAATAAATAAATAAATAAATAAATAAATAAAATGAAACTCCTGCAATATAGGAACTTTGCACACTGGAAGCCATTGGCAACAAACACAGTTTACACAACAGATGCTGAGATTGAAAATGAGGATGGGGGGGCAGGGAGATGGCTCAGTGGAATAAGCACTTCCCTGACAAGCGCAAGGGCTTTAGTTCAATCCCCAGTTCAGCAAAAAAAAAAAAGAAAAAGAAAAAAAGAAAAGAAAAGAAGAAGGAAATGAGGATTGGCCTTTCCTGAGGAAACTCCCGGGACAGGGGGCAATAACAAAGGATTCATTCCTCACAATGGTGCAAGAAGTGTGTGTCTAACTTGGGGAAAGCCCTGGGAAGTCAGGCTCAGCCCTCTGCAAGGTCACACAACTTCCTTTGCACACACAACAGAAGCTGTCAGTTTTTCTCATTCTGGTCTAATTAAAGCCTGGACAAAATTTGAATGCGATCTTCTGGATTACAATTCCTTAAAAACAACTCTGGCACTTGTTTTTTTTTTTTTTCTTGTGAACTACAAAACAAGACAATTGCAAAAAATAAATCCTCTTTTGCAACCCAGAACTCATTGTTTGAGGTGAGTTTTGATACATTTAAGAAGGAATATTACTGCTGGGCGCAGTGGTCGAAGCCTGTGATCCTGCGGACTTCTGAAGCTGAGGCAAAAGGAATGAAGCCCGTCCTGTATAGTCAGACTACCTCAAAAAGCAAAGCAAAAACAATAACTATGATAACGTAATACAGATTAAATTGATGGTATCATTACATTTGATCCTGAGTAAAGTTAATATAACGTACAGGACATGAGCAAAATCTCTATAGATTTGGTATTCTGATTTTTTGGGGCACATGAAGACAGCTTTTTTTTTTTCTTAAAGGCTTCTGTTTAAACATGAGGCTGGCGTGGAAATATCTCTTGCTGTGTTGGATCATGTTTGTTTAAATGTAGTAAGTAGCAACGTAAAGTTAAAATTTCTACAGGTTTATAAAAAAAAAAAAAATCTGTCTAAGACATAGCTTGGGCTGGGGGAGGGGAGATGCCATGCAGAAAAGGGCGGGAAAAATGCAGCCTAAAGAAAGAAAGAGAA
>NW_004524668.1:2088704-2094019 GCF_000260255.1 Octodon degus
TGGATTGAACTCAGGCCCTTGCGCTTGCCAGGGAAGCGCTTATTCCACTGAGCCATCTCCCCAGCCCCTGCTTGGTGTTCTTGAGTACTATAGTTTTATTTGGTTAAAAAAAATTCAACTTAGTGCTTCCCTATCTTTTATGAAAAATGATGGCTGTAACTTTAAAAATTGTAATCCTTTCCTTATGCATATGCTGTTATTTTTACTATTACTGTTGTTCCTGCTGTAGTAGACTTGTAGGCTACATTTCAATCTTCCATGTTCCTGAATCATCTTAGCCTTTTATCAACACGATACAGCCTACTTTTGAGAGGTGGGAGAGGGTATTTGAGAATTATACTCAGGGAATGCATGCTACTTTTCTGGCCCTTTTTATTAATTGTTTTAAACGTATTTGGTTGCTTCAGGGTCTCACTGCGCAGCTCAAACTGCGCAGTGAGCCTCCTGGTTTTCAGCCTCCCAGGCTCTGGGATTGCAGGCATACTCCCAGATTCTGGCTGGCTCAGACCACCCTGGGGACGCGGCTGTTGCGGGAACTGCAGTCCCTCGACTTACCTAAGCAGGCGCTTTAGTCCACTAAACTAACTTTTTTTTTTTTTTTTTAATGGTACTGGGGATTGAACTCAGAGCCTTGTGCTTGCCAGGCAGGCACTTATTCCACTGAGCTATGTCCCTGGCCCTCACTGAGCTATCTCACAGACTCTTACTTTTATTTTTTTTATTTGGAGACAGGATCTTGCAAAGTTGCCCAGACTATCGTGGAATTTGCCATTTGCCTTGCATTTGGGTTGGGATTATAGAGATGCACCACCATGTCCATGTCCTTTCCAGTTGTGTGTTTTTTTTTGGGGGGGGGGAGGGTTTTTTTTTTGTTTTGTTTTGTTTTGGTTTTTTTTTTGGTTATTCTGTTGGCAGTGCTGGGAATTGAAGCCAAGGCCTTGGAACTCCGCTGCACTCCCTCCTAGCTATCTAGCTATCTTACCTAGAGACAGGGTCTAGCCAGTTTTCTCAGGCTGGGCTTGAACTTGTCCTGCCTGACATTTCTAGAGAACTGGCATTTACAGGCTTACACCATTACTCTAGCCAGGCCTTTACATTTTTGTACGTTAAAGTTGGCTCTTAATGTTGAGGTTCTAAAGGCTCGTCTGTTTCAGGTTAGCCAGGGCAGGGATATAGTTGAGGCCTACAGGTACACTGTTAGTGAATCCTTCTATAGGCATGAACATAAAAATTTGAGTTCCTTTTATGATGTTCTAGGTCTGAAGATTTACGGCGTGAATTTGGCCGCTATGGTCCAATAGTTGATGTCTATGTTCCACTTGATTTCTACACGCGACGTCCAAGAGGATTTGCTTATGTTCAATATCCTTTCTTCAGATGACTGATTAGTGAGGGGTGAAGTTTCAAATTCAAGTTTATGTAAGTGGTAACATCTAAAAAGTAGTATTTTCGTCCTCTAATAAATGTCTGTGTCTTCAGATTTTTGAAAATTCTGACTCACATTGTTCTTACTATTCCATTAATCCAAAAATAGTTAAATATTTGAATTCCCGTTCATGTTGCTGAAATGCTGAAACGCAAATCAGTGATTATAATTGATTTAAATTCGAATTCATTTTGGTTGCTACCACCTTTACTGTAAGTCAAATTAAAAATTAGTATGTTCTTGTGCTTAGCAATTAAAATTTAGTATTCTTGTTTGTTAATTTGAATCACTTGATCAAAAACAATTGTATAACAATGAGGTAAACTTCTTTAATATTGTCCCCTAATTTGCTGTCCTCTGTTGTTACCTCAGAATGTAAAGCTGTACAGTTATGGCGACCCCAGAGAGAAAGCATGAAAGAACCTTTAGAGTAGAGTTCAACACTTAAGGCAAGTAGACAAGCCAAAGACCTCTTAAGGATCTTAAGGATCAGGCTTGAAGAGAAGGGAGAGTTTGGGAAAAGAAAAAATAAAGAAAAGCTGGAAGAAGGACAAGCCTAATGGGAGACAAAGCCTCGCTTTATCTACAGAGGGGGAAAAGGTTGTTTTTCAAAGTTAAAGATAAAGCCATCTGTCATATTTGGCCAAGCATCTCATGACAAGTCCTTCTGACAAGCACTTAAAGAGTTAAAGGTCAAGATGAAGTTGAATGATGGCCAAGATTAAAGGAGTCATACCTGATGTATCCTACAGAATAACTATTTTCTTCTTCCTTTTTTTTTTTTTTTTTTTTTTTTTTTTTAATGTTTTGTAAGCAGTTAATTTTCAAAATTATTCTGGTTTGGTCTAGTGACAACCTGTGACTTGATTTATGTGGGCTTTGCTGTTGTGATTGTGGTCTTGTGTAAATGCACTTTTTCTTAGCCTATCAAGTTAAATTATAGTAGGATATAACATTGTTACGCTTAAATTCAGCATATTTTGGTTTGGTGCAGGTGGTCAGAGACGCTTGAAGTAGAATGAGGTTGTAGGATCAGGCCGCATATCCCCGTAGAAAGGGAATGCAGGTGCGTGGACAGGATCTATTTAGAAACAGCTTTGGTGTTTTTGCAGGGTCAGAGCCATTTAAAATACCATGTAGATTTTTAGATGGCTGCTGTGAAAATACACAAATTTCTAGCTTCTGGCGCTTAGCTGTGTGTAGCCTGCTGACAGTGGACTGCTTTAGCACTAATAATCAGTTGACCTTGAATGGGTCACAGAAGGCTTTCTTCCCTGGTATAGTATCTGATCATGATCTATGGGAAATTGATTCTTGACCTAGTTTCAGATGACAATACTTCCTCCATTCTTTGAGATCATCTTACAAAAACAAAGATTTGGGCTGTGAACCTGAGGCCAGGAAAAATCTTGCTGTTTAAATTCAGTGAATCTCTTGAAACTTTTCGGATTAGTAGAGTTCTTAAACTAATAGGGAAAAACCAAACAATGACTTCTACAGGGTCAGTGATCAAGGACAGTTGTGGGAATTAGTTACCAAATGTACAGAGAAGGTAATAGTTATATCTGGGTCCTAGCTTACAGTGTTACCTTGTTTGGAGTGGCCCCAAACAAAGTCAGTAGTGTGGCTTGTTATAGTTGAGCTAGCAAAGGAATCTAAAAGAGAGTGATTATTTGTTGTATGTGTTAAATAATTTACAGTGGTCTTATTAAACTAGTTTAAAAAGGAATGTTACAGGCTTATCAGTTGCATTTGTGTACAAACCCTAAAGTACAGTTACTCCATGACTATCATCAAAGTACTTGGCTGGGGTGAGGGAGATGGCTCAGTGGAATAAACACTTAAGGGCCTGAGGTCAATCCCTGGTTCCACCAAAACAAAAAAACTTGGCTGCCCCTACTGCTGTCTCTTCTACTTAAATGTTTGTAGTTGGTCTTCTGTTCCTGTATCTGCTTTAACAAGTAAAGTATAGAACCTTGCCATCCAGACCAGGTTTGTCTTTGAGGGCAGCATCAGTCTTCCAGCAGCCCTTTCATGTTGAAAGCCTGGTTAAGATTTAAAAAAAACCTCTTCCACTTAATCTACAAGTAATGACCTCAAGAAGAGAGAGCTAGAAACCTGCTATAGTCCATAATTCTTTCTGGCACAAAAGTGGGAGATCTAGTAAGGCCAGCATAGATGCTTTGTCTACAATAAAATAGCACTTACATCAGTGTTGAATGTGTCCACCTGAGGGTGTTTTCTAAATCAGCTGTCTAAATCTACACTCTTTATGTTCTCAGATTTAAGAAATAGAGGTGAATAAGCAGTTTTAGGAAAGACTTTAAGTTCGTAGTGAAATTTAACCTAGCTCCTTTTCTATACCTTTTATATCAAATTGCCTTGAATGTGTTCTTGGTTTCTGTTTGAATAATTGTTTTAGCAAAGAAGTGGTGCTTGGACAGAATAGTTACTGTAAACCCAAGGGTTCTGATAGTAATATTTTTAGGATGAGGGGAGGACAGGTTAGCTTAGCGTTTCAGATCAAAAATTGCCAGCAGTTTTTGCTTTAGGCTGGTAAATACTGTTGTGTAGAAACCAATCTGAAAATCACTTGTTGGCAGGAAGCTGTTTAGTATCTTGTGTGTCTAGGGCTTTCCAGTCTAGGAGTCCTTACATGGTCTGTTATTTGTGGATAGCATGCTATTCTGGTCTGCGCATGGATGTAATATGCATTTGGCATAGTGTTTGCATATTGCTTGATTATGTCTTGATACCCACAAGTGGCTAGCATGCTTGTTTTCTGTGCAGTGAAAGGAAGACAGCTACACAAATAACAGTATTAGATGTGTCTGAAAAAAAAAACCAAAACAGCAAAATAAACTTGACGTTGATGCTTTCATCTTTGTAAGGTAAGGCATATGCTGCTTGCTTACACAAGAACTATTGGTGGTGTTTTTTTTTACCCCCACTTTAAACATATATGAAAATAGTATTTTAAGTTTTAAGAAATTTTTGTTTTAGTACCCAACCTGGAATTAGCTGACTTTTGTCTTTTCTGTCTTGTTTTTATAAAGTTAGTTCTTAAAACTCAGGAATATTTTTTAATAGGATAATTGATTTAGTTCTAACATCTTAATACAACTCTATTGGTATGTTTTCTAAAACATGCCTTTGGGAAATCACAAGTATTTTTATGCTATGAAGTGTTAATGGCTGAATCAACCATGTAGTAAGTATAGGCTGGTTGATTTTTCTAGAATAATTTTGGGAGATTGTAAATTGTTCCCAGATTTACCAACTGAACTATTCATTTGTCAAAGTTTGCAAAAATTCCCAAGCCCCTTAACATTTAGCACATTTGAGGATGTTCGTGATGCTGAAGATGCTTTACATAATTTGGACAGAAAATGGATTTGTGGACGTCAGATCGAGATACAGTTTGCACAGGGGGATCGGAAGAGTAAGTACTCTTATGCCTACTAATGTGTATGATGTATCATTTTGGAACGATGTTCTGGGATGTCTCTGAAGTCTACAATTTGGATTTGTTCAGATTGTTTTTAAGAAATTATCTTGAATACTTTAGATTTTTTTCAAGTAGTTCCCAAGGTTTGCAGATACTATAGGTGTAAAGAGTTTGTGGAGATAAGAATGCCTGAAAAGTGTTCAGACTACAGAAAGTTGGTCAGTAATGTCAGTGGTAGCATATTTAGTATAGTGGGAATGTGGTTGAGAAAAAGATACTCTATAAAAGTTTTGGGTCTCTGGGACCATTTTTCTTCAAAAAGATCTTCAGCCAGGAACAGTGGTGCATACCTGTTTTTTTTTTTTTTTTTTTTTTGAGGACAGGCTGGGCTACATAGTGAGTTCAAGGCCAGCCTGTACTACGTTGCAAGTCCCTATCTCC
>NW_004524668.1:2112390-2112950 GCF_000260255.1 Octodon degus
AAAAGACCTTTTAGAAATCACTTTGTAAAAGAAACTGACTTTAATTTTGTAGAGAGACCATGCTTTTTTAAGATTCCACCATAACTTCCCGATCTTTCCGACACTACGCGACCGTTGGCACGCAAAGCTGTCTCCGGTCGCGGAGCGCGTCCTCCGATCACGCCTCCCATAACTCGAGTTTCACAAGACGCAGGGGCCGTGCGCGCGCGCCTGCCCAACGCGAGGGTCAGGCTTCGTCTTCGCTCATCTTCAGGAAAGCAAGCGACCAGAGCAAGCCCCCTCCTTCCTCGAGGGAGGGCAGAAGCCTTCCGGGCAGTTCTAGCGACCCAAGCAGACGCCGGGTCCCGGCCTCCGCGTCAGCCGGCCCCCGCGGCCTGGCGCCCGCGCCCGGCTCCCAGCTCCGCGCCCGCCGCCTTCCCAACAATGGGGAGCAGCCGCCAGCATGGCCGTGCCGCGGCCACTTACCGACTTCGGCTCGGGCTGCTGCGGCGCCTCCCTTTCCAGGGAGCTACGAGCCACAGATTGGACACAGCCCACGAGGTCCGACGCGTCAGCTACCG
>NW_004524668.1:2114350-2118721 GCF_000260255.1 Octodon degus
CTTTTTCTAATTCATTTTGCTATCATCCGAATATCTCTCCAGTGTATCCTCCCGTTTTCAGTCCTATCTTGTCCTTCTTTCTCATACTCATTGATTTGGTTGTGCTTTCCCTTAAAAGCATTACAGGAGCCAGCTGATGGGCACACACCTGTAATCCCAGCATTTGGGAGGCTGAAGCAGGATTCTCATGAATTTGAGGCCAGCCTGAGCTACATAAGTTCAAAACCCTGTCTCAAAAACAAAAAAACCCTGCAGGCTGGGGAGATAACTTGGGGTCTAAGTGCCTTCCTGGCAGGCACAGGGGACCCGGGGTCGATCCCTGATACTGCATACCACACTGGCTTCAGAACCACAGGTGCACTATGCCAGCCACTGAACCAGGGGTGGTGGCACAAGCTTGTAATCCCAGCGGGGAGGCTGAGACAGTAGGATCACTGTGAGTCCAAGCTGCATAGTGAGACCCTGTACCAAATAAATAAATGAAGATTTTTTTAAAAATTGCAGTAAATCCAAATTGTAGTACAAAGTAAAATTTAAACATTTAGAAAACTATTCAGACCATTGCCATCCAGAATTAGTCTGGGTTGGGGAGATAGCTCAGTGACACAAGCACCTGTCTAGCAAGCATAAGGTCCTGAATTTGATTCCCACTACAGAAAAAAAAAAAAGCACCTGAATTAGTCTATCACTTCAAATCACCATCTGGGGTTTTTTTGTTTTTGTTTTTGAGACAGGGGCTCACTGTAGCTCAGGCTGGCCTTCACTATGTAGCCCAAACTGGCCTCCAACTCAGTAACTGTCCTGCCTCAGCCTCCAGAGTGCTGGCATTACAGCTGTGTCCCACCACGCCCAGCCAAATCACCCTCTGAACACTATGTAAACACACACATAAAACACCTGGCAATTTCTAGACACAGTGTATCCCTCTGTTCCCTGTCAGGAGCTCCCTGTTTTTTTTGCTTATATCATCTCACTTAACCCTCAAGTTGACACAGGTACTATTTTGATCTCCAGTACACAGATGAAAAATCAGGCTCCGCCTCTAAAGCTGACTGCCACACTCTAAGATTCCATAGCCCAGCCTCTGTGTTCCCTGCAGCGTTTATGTCTGAGTCACCTTCCCAGGGCCTTGTGCCACCGGGGCTGCTGGGCAGAAGAAGGCAGCCTTCACTGTGCCAGCTGGCGCTACAAGATTCTGTGCTACAGGATCAGAGTCACTTTGCCCTCAAGGGAGCACTATTCAGGTTTGTACTAGGTCTGTCTTTCCCAGCACCTCCATTTAGTTCCCTCCCATTCATTTGTATTTATGGAGTGCCCATAACAGCTCAGACCCAGAGACCTGGTATTAAACAGTAGTCTCTGGAGGACATTTCACACAGCCTCTTCCTGCCCAAGGCTGGTCTTTAAAATCAGTGTCCAAGGGCCAGCCAAATAGCCCAGTGGATTAAAGTACCTACAAGCAGGTGCAGGGGCCAGGGGTTCGATTACAAAGCTGTCATGCTGGCCCCGCCCCCAGGGCACGCTCATGACAATTGAGGATGGGCCTGGTAGCACGCACCTGTAATCCCAGCTCTTGGGAGGCTGTAAACAGGCGGATCACTACGAGTCCATCTAGTAGTGAGACCCTGAACACCCTGTAGACCCTTCCCTAAAAAAAAAAAAAGAAGAACCATTGGATTTAGGAGTTAAGGGACCTGGCTTCCAGTTCTGTCACTGACCCAGGACTCCCAAGAACTGTAAAAAGCAAAAAAGTGAACACCAGAACCCTTTAGGGCGGAGGAGATAGCTCAGTAGAATAAGCACTTGCCTGGCAGGTGCAGGGTCTTGAGTTCAATCCCGGTACCTCAAAAAAAAAAAAAAAAGTCACACCAACAATCCAATTAGTAGTTTTCAGTTTAAATAAGAAAATAATGCTGTGGCTGCTCTCAGGATGCAGAGTACCAATATCCCACCAAATGCATCATGACCACTGGGGTGTACGAAGCACTTGTTTAGCAGAGTTCTGTCTGGTCCCTGTTTTGTACCCGGCCCTCCGCCAGGCCACACAGACATGGCAGTGGATGAGGCTCTTTCAAGTCCTAAAGGAGATCAAAAGAAGGCAGGTTGTGACTGTCTGGGATGGTTCCTTTATTCTTCCCCAGGGGCCAGTACCAGTTGTAGATTCAAAACAATCAGGCTAGGGAGCCGGCTCAGTGGTCCAAGCGCCTGCCTGGCAAGCACAAGGACGTGGTTTGATCCCCATACTGCATGCTGTGTTAGTCCCAGAACCCTGGACGTCTGGCGCCGGCCCGAAACTGGGCATGGTGGAGCACACCTGTAATCCCAAAGCAAGGAGGCTGAGACAGGAGGATCAGTATGAATCCAAACTGTGCTGTGAGATCCTGTATCAATAAAAAATAAAAATATAAAGATCAACCTGCTAACTTGTAAGGAGTTCATTGACCTCCTAATGCTAAGGAGGTTCAGGATATAGACATTACGCCTGTGTTGGAACAGAATCTGAAAGGAGAGCCTCCCTATTCAATTAAATTTTGTCTTCAGAGAGTCAGTTTCAGGAGCCAAAATCAACAGAACGATTAAGTAAACATCACCTGCCTAGGTTGTAAGTACAAGTGGAACAGGGCAGACTTTCTAAACTTGACTTTAGCCGACAGCCTGAGCAGTGCTAGGAAGGACTCTGCAAGCCCAGCTCTGCAGGACGGGCAGGTTGCAGCCCAAGGGTTGCTGTCACTTTGGCCCCACAGCCCTGGAGGGCGGGCAGCCTGCTTTTGCCACGACTGGCAGGACTAGCTGGCTTTCCAGCAAGGTCGCTTCACCCTCGGCATGTCTACTCAAAACAAAAGCTGACTTAGTTCTATTTCTTCCCAAGCTCATGTATAAATTAAAAGTGTTGGCTTCAGCAGTTGTCTCAGCAGATGGCTTTTAGTTACAGGAAGCAAACTCTGAGTACACTGGACAGCTACAGTGTTTGGATGCGCGTCAGGGCTCTGAGCAGGTTGCTGAACTGGTACCAAGACGTGTCCTCCCTGCCTGATTCCTAGGGTGGTATCTGGGGCTCCGTGCTCACACATTCCGGAGAAGTGTAAATCTGTTGTCAGCCATGGCAGTCATTTGGGCCTAATTACTAAACAGGCACAGGAAGTTAGGGCGAAACTCCCACGCCTCCTGTGTGACTGCAGACCCCAGAGCTCAACCTGAAGAATTTTGATGCCCCCACATCATGCCAGGATCAGAATCTTGGGGGCCCCAAACCAGCTGATTCCAGCGACCAGGACTAGTTGGCCACTGGTGCTCTTTTTTACTCCAAGGACCGTCCCCTGGTGTGTTGCTGTGTGAAAAGCAGCCTTCCTGTTTCCTGGGTACAGCAGTGCTCAAGATTCCAAGAGGGAAGTGAGCTTCTGAACACTCAGGCAATGCCTGTGGCAGAGGTACGCTTTCCAGCCCACCACGAGGCTCCGTGCTAATCTCTTGTATTGGAGAATCAGGCCAGAAGGTAGCAAGCCCAGCGATGGGCAGCAACCTCGTGAAACTCAGACAAACGCTGGCCGTGGTGACACACACCTGTAATCCCAGCACTTGGGAACTGAGGCAGGAGGATGGCCATGAGTTGGAGGCCAGCCTGGGCTACACAGTTCAAGGACAGTCTGAACTACTACATTGTGAGATCCTGTCTCAAAAAGACAAAAACAAAGTTGGCCTCAACTGCATAGCTAGACCTTGCCTCAAAAAAACAAAACAAGAAAAAGAGGGCCAGTGAGAAAGCTCAGCAGACTAAGTGCCTGCTTGGGCAAGCGCAGGGACTAGGGTTTGATCACTGTGCAGTACTGGCCCCACCCAGGGGCACCCTGAGCCAGTGACTTAGTCTGGGTGTGGTGGCATAAAACTGTAATCCCAGGGCCAGCCAAATAGCAGATTACAGAGTCTGCAAGCAGGCACAGGGGCTGGAGTTCGATCTCTGGGCCTGCCTGTGCTGGCCTGGCCCACCCCTGGGGCACACTGAGACGGCAATTGAGACTGGGCTTGGTGGCACACACCTGTAATCCCAGCTCTTGGGAGGCTGTAAATAGGCAGATCAGTAGGAGTCTGATCTAGTAGTGAGACCCTGAATACTCTGTAGACCTTTCCCTAAAATACAAAAAAATAAAGAATAAACCTATAATACCAGCGCTGGGGAGGCTGGAAGCAGGTGGATCACTATGAAACCGAACTGTATAGTGAGACCCTGTACCAAATACATAAAAAAAGAAGGGAGGAAAAAAGGAAAAGAAAGAAGTAGCCATAGAGAACACTGAAAACTCAATGAATGCAAAAACCATTAAAAGTTGAGAAATAGCTGTGTGTGGTGGTACACACCTGTAATCCCAGCATTCA
>NW_004524668.1:2120001-2123151 GCF_000260255.1 Octodon degus
CAGATGGGCCTTTCTCAGAGGTGGCTGAATCTAGAGTGTAGGATTAAGGGTGCTGGGATTAATAGTAGGTGATTCTGGGTGATTAGATTGGCACTGCCCAATCCCAGCAGCCTGGATAGAGTGTGAAAGGGGCAGAAAGACACTATTAAAGGTTGGTGTTGATTTTTGCTATCTTCTGCTGCCATGAACGATTGCCCCTCTGCCGTGCCAACCTGCCTTGGAGCCAGCCAATTATGGGCTGAAACCTCTACAAACTGTGAGCTAAATAATCCCCGCCTTAACTTTGGGTGTGGGGTGTTTTATCTCAGTAACACTAGAATAGCAACTAAGACAGGTGCTGAGATCTGGCAGCATGCTTCTTATTTGTTCTTGGACAAATCAGATGAAACTCACCAACAAAATATCTGAAGGTCTACTATGGAATAACCTCATATTATAACTAGGATGCTATCAAGAAATTCTACAGAAAAATACTAAAATGCTGTCTGTACGCGAAACGATGGAATGTAATGAAAGAAAACAAACGGCTTGGCTGGGCAGTCTGTCACTTGAGAGAAGAAGTGCTGAGCCTGAGTTCTGCCCAACACGGCTCTGTACAGACTAGGCAGCGCTGCCGCTACCACTTCAGAAAAATCCCGCTAGGTGGTTTCTTCAGGAGCAAACAGTATGTGTGGAAGACACTCTGAAGGCACGTGAGAAAGTGAACCAAGAGAAAAATTTCTAAAATGGAGCTTTCCTAAAGAGTCACAGAAATTGAAGTGACCATTGTGGTATGATTTGTAAGCACGCTATTTTGTGCTGGAGTTTACAGTCAGAGGAAAAACAGTGGTAACGTTGAGTCCTGTTACTAAATGAAAGGATCCCAGCCCAGGGCTCTGGAAGCATCCAGTCGCAGGAGCCGCACTGAGGCATGTGGGGAAACTGCAGGCCGCGGCTCAGGCCCAGCTGGCGGGGAGGCCAGGCTCAGAGCTTGCTCCTCCTGGAGGCGCCCAGGCGTGGCTGACTACACCTTGTGCGGCACAGACGTTCAGGCTGCATTTCCTGTGAACCTTTTTTCTGCTCAAAGAAAGGAACTTAAATTTAATTTTTTTTTTTTTTTTTTTTTTTTTAATTTTAGGGAAGGGTCTACAGTGTGTTCAGGGTCTCACTACTAGATCAGATTCCTAGTGATCCTGTTTACAGCCACCCAAGATCTGGGATTACAGACACGCGCCACCATTCCCAGTCTCAATTGCTGTCTCTGTGTGCCCCCAGTGCACATCAGGCCTGGGGATCAAACCCCTGGCCCCCGTGCCTGCTTGCAGGCACTTTAATCCGCTGAGCTATTTGGCCAGCCTCTACATTATTTTGTTGTTGTTGTTTTGAAGATGATAATCTCAGTTTTATTTTTTTTCCCATAATTTTATTGAGAAACAAATAGCAATGAGAGCCCCTATATTTAAAATTGACAACTGTTTGTTCTGTTAAGCTCTATTAACTTTTTTTTTTTTTTTTTTGTGGAACCAGGAATTGAACTCAGGCCCTTGCACTTGCCAGGCAAGCACTTATTCTATGAGCTATCTCCCCAGTCTCTATTAACTTTTGCTGAATAAATGTAGCCTATAATGATCACTGAGGTGCCTTTTTGTTTGCCAATTTTGTGAAAGTGATTGAATTTGTATTTTTATTTCTGAACATAAATTCAAACTGTAAACATTTTTAAAAATTAAAAAAGATAATGAGAGAGCATGGGAAAAAAGATGGGGAGAGGGAAAAGAAAAAGAAAGAATGGGCGGCTCTAAAGAGAATCTAAACCAGGCATGATGGCACACACCTGTAATCCCAGCACCCAGGAGGCTGAGGCAGGAGGATCGCTGCAAGTTCAAGGCCAGGCTGGGCTACATAGTGAGTTCAAGAACAGCCTGAACTACATAGTGAGACCTAGTCTCCAAAAAATAAAAAAGAAATAAGAAATTACATGTTCAACATGGCTTATTTTTACAAACCATGCCTGCAAGAAAGCTATTCTTCAGGGGACCCTGGAGCTAGTAAAATATCCTCGTTCATTATTATTGATGGCTTCCACAGCTATCAGTGTTGCAGTTGGTGAGCCAGGGTTTGCCCGCCAGCCGCCAGCCGATCGCTTGGGCTCGGGGAGAGACCGAATCAAGCTTTCCTGGCCCGAGAGCCTGTGTCTTGCCGCAGAAGGGAAATCAAAACCTTGGCATTGTTTCAGTGGACAGTGAAGAGCGCTTGGCCTGCCTGGCACCATGGCGTGCGCCCCACTGGGCCCAGCAGGCCTCAAGGAAGTCCCCCACCCGCAGCTTCTCAGGCCTGGCGAGGTAAAGTAGCCTGGCCGGGACTCGACTGAGGCTCAGCACCGAGGCACGGCTGCAACATCACATCCTGTAAGCGTATGTCTCGGCTGGGGTTGTAGCTCAGCGGTGCTGTGCCTGCCTGAGAAGCTGAGAAGCAAGGTCCTGAGTTTGATCCCTGGTACCCGTGGGGAGGAGGGGAGTAGTCATAACTGTTACTCAGTTGAAAAGTGGAGTCTTGTGTGACTCCTTAGATGATAACAGTAAATACTGAGTACCTTACTATGAACGAAACGCTGCTAAGTAATTTATATTACTATTGTTCTTCACAACCCTGCTGATATAGGAAATGATATTAGGACCTCCAAATATGATACAAGGGAGATAAGAAATATTTTCCTCAACCCTGCTAGATGTCCCATATGCCAGTTTGTGTTCCCCAGAATCGGAGAATGAATTCTAAGGAACAACAGAAGTTAAGAGGAGGAATTATTTATTGAGGGGGACAGATACAGCTCCTGGGAGTGGGTTGCTCAGGACCCCACTTCTCAGGGGAAGTTTTACATTTTTTTTTAATTTTAAGGGCCGGGGAGATGGCTCATTGGAATAAGCACTTCCCTGGCAAGCATGAGGGCCTGAGTTTAACCCCCAGTTCCGCAAAATAAATAAATAAAAATAAAAAATAAAAAATAAATCTCTTATATTTTAATTCTAAGACAGGAGGTTTTACTATGTAGCCCAGCCTGGCCTGCAATTCAGGGTGATCTTCCTGCCTCAGCTTTCCAAGTGCTGGGATTCCAGGCAAGCGAGCACCACCACGCCTGGCTTCAGCATGCATGTTTTTTTTGTTTTTTTT
>NW_004524668.1:2123251-2127357 GCF_000260255.1 Octodon degus
TAGATCAGACTCACTCATAGTGATTCTCCTGTTTTCAGCACTGAGATTACAGGCATGCACCACCACACCAAAAGCTGGGATTGGGTACCATGCCCAGTCTCAGTCAGTGGTGTGGGGCACAGAGCCGGCACTGCACACCCGGGATCAAACCCCTGCTGCTGTGCTCTGCCTAAGCAGGCACTTTAGTTCACTGAGTTATCTGGCCAGCCCTTAAAAGGTTGGGTTGTTTCACAAGAGGGATTAATCATATGTTAAATTTTCAAAATATACCCTTGTACTTGGAACCAGGGATCGAACCCAGGACCTTGTGCTTGCCAGGCAGGAGCTATACTGCTGAACTATCTCCCTGGCCCTCTCAGGGCAGGTTTTATAGGACAGAACCACGTGGGTACAATGTGGATGACAGCTATGAACAACCAATAAGGTTGTAAGTAGAGCGGCTTAGGTCACATTGATCCAGTGGGGAGGCAAGTCACATAGCAAAAGTTTTTGTGAAGGGCTGAGTCCAAGGGTTTGGTCACTCACCAAGGTGACGGATGTCTGTCTAGATGTTATCAGACAAGGTTATTGCCCATCTCTGGCCTGGTCATTCTGTCCTTCTCTTGAGGCCTGGCCTCCAACAGATGTACCTCTGCCACAATTGTAATGAGTTTCCATTTCCTGCATGGACTCTAGGGGGCGCTTACCTATCTGACTGCCTGTATTTTTATCTAATTCAGCGGTTTATAATAATATTACTGTAGGATTAGCCCCATTTAACAGATAATGAAACTTAAGTTCAGAAAAGTGATTCGCCCAGGGTCACACAGAATGGTGCCAGTCTGACTCTACAACTTTTTTTTTTTTTTGGGGGGGGGTTCTCCTGTTGCCCAGGCAACACCGAAGCCTGCACAGCGGCTGGGGCGCAGGTGCACAGCACCGCCTGTGGCTTTGAACACAGCCTTTGTCCTAACCACCTGGTTCCCCAGCACTGTCCTCAGAGTCCTTATTGCTGGGAAGCATGCACAGTTCAGCATGGTCCAGAATAAGGCAGCCACCCTCGTGGGTCCCGGGGGTCCTTGGGCAGTAACTCACACACACTGTGACTACCACTATTAGAAAGCAAGCAAAGAATACAAGGACAGATGCACGGAAACCCTCCTCCCCCACAAGGTATTTTCAAGGTGAAAGTTGCCCACAAGGAGGCCCCCCACTGTTTTTTTAAGACAGGCTCCCACTGTGCAGCTCAGACTGCCCTTGAGCTCACTTTGTAGCCCAGGCTGGTCCCAAACTCCAAAGACCCTCCTACCTCAGCCTCTCAAGTGCTGGGGTTACAGGCGTGCAGCACCACACCCCACTCCAATACATTAAAAATATACATATCTTTAAAAAAAAAAAGATATGCTCACTTTGGCAGTGCATATACCCCCCAAATATAGATATAGTATATCATGTATACTCCAATTATAACAATGAAATATGATTTTTTTAACAAATTAATTAATTGTTTGGGACATGGTCTCCCTGCATGACTTGTGCTGTGTAGTCCCAGGAATGAACCCAGGTCCTTACACTTGCCAGGTAGGTGCTTAGACCACAGAGCCATCTTCCCAGCCTCCTCCAACTATCACAATGAAATTAGAAATCACAACAAAAGAGAAGCTAGAAATTTACAAATTGTGGAAGTTAACCAATGGAACAAAGAAGCACTAACAAGAAAAATTAGGAAATGGTTACATGACAATGAAAAAAACAACCTATCACTTCTGGGATATAACAAGGTGGGATAATATGTGGAATTTTATTTTTTATTTTTTAAGACAAAGCTGCTCTTTTTAGTACAGGCTGGACTTGAACTCGGTGGTCCTCCTTCCTCAGCCTGCTAAGCACTGGGATTACACGTGTGTGCCACCATGCCTGGTTCATAAGTGTTTATATTTAAAACAGTGATCTCAAATCAAGAACTGAACTTTGTAATTTAAGGAACTAGAAAAGAATAAATGAAACCCAGAGCTAGCAGACGGAAGGAAATGAAGGTTAGAACAGAGATCATTGAAATATAGAATACAAAAGAAAAACAAAATTAGCAGACCCGCACCTGGTTCTTCACAAACATCCATGGAGCCGGGCAAGGTGGCACATGGCTGCCTGGCTGAGGACCGCCAGGAGCTCGAGGCCAGCCCTGCTGCTCACCAGAGTGCTACCCGTGCCCGGTTCAGTATCCCCCATGAGTGTGAAATATGCTGGCTACAATTTAGGGTTCTGTTTTATGATTTGCAAAGATCTCAGTTGGCTGTTCAACAGGGGAAGATGGGCTGTGTGAGGCTGAGTCCACTCAAGAAAACCTTGGATTTTGGTGCCGTGTCAGCTTCTGGGTTTGCAGCCCTCCGTGTGGGAAAAGGAGAGACGACCCCACCCCCACCCCACCCACCACCCCTGGTATATTGAAGAATGCCCCCCCGGCTTGGCTTGCTACGTGGGGAATGATTTAGTTTCTCCAGGCTTCTCAGAGGAGGCCTCCCTCTGAAGGAAGCTGCTGGACCGAATTTCAAGGGCACCTGCCTCCTAGTGTCAAAATCTCCCCCCAGAGCTCCCCGGGGTTGCTGGGCTGGGTCACGCACAAGAGAACTTCGTGTAAACAAGTTTCCACAGAGCCTCTCCTCCTGAGAGAGTTTTTGCCTTCAAATAACCCCACCCCCAATTCCTCCCAGTTAGATTCTGGCGCTGGAAAGGTGCCAGGGCGGGTCAGGTGGAGCCATAAAGCCTCTTGGCTTTTGTCTGTTTTCTTTTGGGACCACATTGTCAAAAAAGAAAGTGTTGGGTCGGGTTCAAAACCCAGAATACAAAGTTTTCATTAGAAGTATTTAAGAGGGCTGGCCAAACAACTCAGCAGATTAAAGCTCCTGCAAGCTGGAGCAGGGGCCCCCAGGGTCCGGGGCATGCTGAGACAGCAATTGAGACTGGGCGTGGAGGCCTGGGCCTCTAGTCCCAGCTCTTGGGAGGCTGTAAATAGGCGGATCACTATGAGTCCGGTCTAGTAGTGAGACCCTGAACACCCTGGAGACCCTTCCCTAAAAAAAAAAAAAAAAAAAAAACCTGGGATTGTAGCTCAGTGGTAGAACACTTGCCCTACATGGGCAAGGCTCTGAGTTCAATCTCCAGCACACATAACCCAAAAAGTGTTTTTCTTTTGAAAGGGAGGGGCCTTAGAACTCACCTCCCAGGGGATCGCAGGAGTGCTTATGCACCTGCGGTGTTGGGTCTGTCTGGAAAATACAACCTACCAGATTGGTTTTCATGTCTCCATTCCCTGCTGGAACATTCATCCAGTAACTCCGGCATCCACTTGCAAGTGCCCAACCCCTGGCCAGATCCTGTGATGTACCAAGCACTAATCAAGTCCTCTGTGTGGTTTCTTTCACCCAGTATTCGTGTCAGCCATTCACTGTAGATAAGGAAACCCTGGCTGAGAATGGTGCAGCGACTTCAAACTAAGGAATACAGAACCCAGGATTTGAACTCATGACCACCCATTCCAGAGCCCCCGTGCCCATTCCTTCACCAGGCTACATTTCCAGGACCAGTGACACCTCACAGCCTTGAGGGCTGGTGCTTCTGCCCTTTGGTGGTTCATCTTGCCGCTTTCCCCTTCATTCACTCAGGACAGGGCAGCGACTGGGGCACGGAGTGAGGAACACACGAGGAGGAGCCCCAAGTCCTGTACTGGCCGTGGGACTCCTGTTCATGGGCCCAGAGGTGCTAGTTGCACCATACATGATGGTGTTATTGATGCAACAGTACCCGTTCACATGAGATGACTAAGATGTATTTTGTGCCAACTCCAGGCACGTGACAGTGCCACCCTTGTGTACAGCTCTGGGGAAGATCATGAGCAGCATCTAGGCTGCCCTGAGTCTTGATTGATTAGTTATGTCTGCCATGGACAGGGAGGCAGGAGTGGCAGCAACAGGCCTTGCAGCATTCTCTTAGAAGACTGCCTCTCAGTCAGATGTGGTGACATACCCTTGTGATCCCAGCACTCTGGTAGACTGAGGCAGAAGTATCATGAGTTCAATCCAGTCTGGGCAACTTAGAGACTCAACAAGACCTTGTCTTTTTTTTTTTTT
>NW_004524668.1:2127457-2128268 GCF_000260255.1 Octodon degus
CACACAAAAAAAACCCCATAAACACTACACATGGTGGTGTGCACCTGTAATCCTAGCACTCTGGAGGCTGAGGCAGGAGGATTGCTGTGATTTTGAGGCCAGCCTGGGCAACATAGGGTCACTCTGTCTCAAAAAAGAGAGAGAGAGAGAGAGAGAGAGAGAGAGAGAGAGAGAGAGAGAGAGAGAGAAAAGAATAAAGAGTGACATATATTGAAGAGCCTGTAGTAAAGTATTTGTAAAGATAACAGATCTTTTTCCATATAAACATCACCACCACTATCTATGCTTAGTGAGTTTGAATAACTATGGGGAGGGAAGTTGGAAAGATGTCGATTAAAGGACTCAAAATTCAAATTTGATGGAGTAGGGCCGGCCACCCAGTTCTTGGGAAGCTGCAAATAGGTGGATCACTCCGAGTCCAATCTACTAGTGAAACCCTGAACACCCTGTAGACCCTTCCCTAAAATACAAAAAAACAAAACAACAACAACAAAACAAATCTGAAGGAGTAAGAGATGTATTGTACATCATAGTGACTAGTACAGTTGACTATCTTCTTGTTTTTTCTTTTTCTTATTTTTTTTTTGTACCAGGAATCAAACTCACAACCTCACACTGTGCCACTGAGCTATAATCCCAGCTAAGTTATTCTTTTTTTATTTCTATTTTTTTAGTCTCCCTACGCAGCCAAGTCCCAGCCTCCTGAGCACTAGGACATGTGCCACCATGCCCAGTGACTACTAATGTATTCTTTATTCTTTTAGATTTTTTTTTTTTTAAATTTAGTACATGGTCTCTCTATGCAGCTCAG
>NW_004524668.1:2128923-2130411 GCF_000260255.1 Octodon degus
GGTTTGGCTGGCTGGAGTGTTGTGGGGATCGAACTCCAGCAACCTGAGGCTGACAGCTTTGTGGAAGCAGCCACTTAAACAACTGAGCTAAGGCCAGGCCCCCTATAAACTATTTTTAAAATAACCCTTTTTATGTTTAGTTTTTAAGACGGGGTCTCACTAAGTAGCCCAGGCTGGGCTTGAAGCCACAATCCTCCTGCCTCAGCTTCCTGAGTAGCTGAGATTACAGGCATGTGCTGTGTCCCTGGCTTCTGTGGAACAGGCCACCCGGTGGAGTAGTCCTCTTTCACGCAGGCCCGAAATACAGCGCTCTGGGTCCTGCACCACACAGACATGTCCAGCAGGTGGCAGCGTCTCTCAGCGCGAGGGCTGAGGATGCTGCTTGCGGACACCCGGGAGAGCACGCAGGACCCTCGCTATCAAAGTGCGGGGGACAAAAAAAAAAAAACAAAGTGCGGGGGACGGGAAAGCCCCCACCCAGGGCCCTCGGGGACCTGCAGACCCCGGAGTGAAACCCTCATCAGCCGTCTGGGTCAGTGCTGCCGAGCTGCGTCCCAGGCATGGGCTCCCCGGGGAGCCTCCGGGAATGCAGATTCCTGGGCCTCGGTCCAGTGTGGAATCAGGATCGCCGCGATGGGACCCGGCGGTCTGCATCGCAGCAGGCTCTCGGGGTGGCTCGGGCAGACCAGAAAGCCTCTCCAACTTCCTTTTTCTAGGAATGGGGAAATTGAGACCTGGTGGCGGAAGTGACTCGTCACAGGACTCAAGAATCCACCTCTCCCTCACAGTAGCTCCCTTTCTTTTTCTTTTGTCCTTCCTTCCTTCCTTTCTTTTTTCCTTCCTTCCGTCACTCACAGATACACAGCTTGGGCTGTGGTACAGAGCCAGGACCTGGTGAAAGGGACAGCCTCCCCTTGTTCCCGAGTCGGGGCTTCCTCAAGGCAGGATGCTCCCGGTGCTCCGATTCCTTGGCTTCCACGACTTCTACAGAAGGGGGACCGAGACTGCCTGGCCTCTCCCCTGCCCCCCTGGCCTTCTCTGTCCTCTCTGGAGGCGCAGCACTCTCGGCGTCATTCCTCGTGCCAATCCCTTGCTCTTGGTTGAGGCCACCACTGTCAGCTGCGGCCTCCCAAAGGGTCTCATTAACAAAGTAACGATGCCCTGTCTCCAACCTCAGCAGACTGGCTTTGCACCCTAGGGGGGCTGGGCTCGGTCTAGAGCTGGGTCTGCCCACCTCAGCTGATTGATGGTTTGAGGAGGGTAATTGCTTGCTACGCAGTGTCTGCCACGGTGTAAACTGGCCGGGGTCCCCAGGCTCTGCCCACCAGATGTCAGTAGAACTCCCTGCCAGGGGCTAACAGCCCGAAAAATGAGTCCTGGTGTACCAAATGTCCCTCACCCCTACCCCAATAGGACACTTGGTTAGTTTTCTTTTCTTTTTTTTTTTTTTTTTAATTTTATTTATTTATTTATGTGTGTGTGTGTGTG
>NW_004524668.1:2130511-2131660 GCF_000260255.1 Octodon degus
TTAGGGAAAGGTCTACAGGGTGTTCAGGGCCTCACTGCTAGATCGGACTCGTAGTGATCCGCCTGTTTACAGCCTCCCAAGAGCTGGGATTACAGGCATGTGCCACCATACCCAGTCCCAATTGCCGTCTCAGCGCGCCCCAGGGTCAGGGCCATCACACCAGGCCTGGGGATCGAACTCCTGGCCCTTGTGCCTGCTTTCGGGCTCTTCAATCCGCTGAGCTATTTGGCCGGGTCTGCCATACGTAATATAATGTAAGTATGTAATCCATACTGCTAAGTGTCATGGAGATTAAATAGAAAGCATTTTTTAAAAAATCATTTATTTATTTATTTATTTATTTATTTATTTATTTGGTACAGGGTCTCGCTACGCAGCTCGGACTCATAGTGATCTTCCTGTCTCAGCCTCCCCAGTTCTGGGGTTACAGGCGTGCACCACCAGGCTGTTTTCTGGGGCTGGCATGGCATGCCGTACTGGGGATCGAACTTGGGTAGTTGCACTTGCCAGGCGGGCCCTTAGACCCCAGCCCAATAGAAAACATTCGTGAAAAATTCACCTCTATGCCTGGTCCATAGTGAGGGCTCAATGTGCAGAAAGTTGATGCTGTTCTAGGACCACCTAGACACCACTGCGAAGCGAACCAAAGAAGCTGACGCAGGGTGGAAGAGCTCCATGACGTCACAAGCCGGTTCAGCCAATCGTGCGCTTGCCTTCCCCTCCGAGCGTGGAAGTGGCCCTCGGAGCTGGAGAGCTGCTACGAAGGAAGAGGGGGGCGGCTCAGGCTTGTCCAGGACCGCGCAGCCGGAACTACAACTAGACCCTGCTGGTGTCTTTCCGCGGCGTGGCCGCCTCATCTATCCAAGCTTTCCCCACACCCTGTGGCTTTTTGATTGCTTGTGACCTTTCATGGGTTCTGCAGTCTACAGCCAGAGACAAAATTATTCATGAGGGGCTGGGGAGATGGCTCAGTGGAATAAACGCTTCCCTGGCAAGCGCTAAGGGCCTGAGTTCAATCCCCGATTCTGCCAAAAAAAGAAAGAAAGAAAAAAAAACCATTCATTTGGGCTGGGGAGATAGCTCAGCGGATTAAGTGCCTGCCTGGCAAGCTCAAGGTCCTGAGTTCAATCCCCGGTTCCACAAAAAAAA
>NW_004524668.1:2139435-2146763 GCF_000260255.1 Octodon degus
GGCTGGCATGTGGTGCTGGGGGATTGAACCGTGGTCCCTGTGCTTTGCTAAGCTTGTTCTAAGTAGGTGCTTTAGACCACTGAGCCATCTCACCAGCCCACTTGGTTAGTTTTCACTCTCAGATAAATAAACAATAACCTTTTTCCAGTGGTGTGGAGCTGGCCCCCAGGGCCTGAACCAGCACTCTACACTGAGCTGCACCCCAGGCCCAAATAACTTTTATTAGTATACGTACTGCTGAAGTGAGCATTTAAAGTTTATATTTATATTTATTTATTTATTTAGAGACAGGATCTCGCTGTGTAGTTTAGGTTGGCCTTGAACTCTAAATTATGCTGATCTCGAACACATGGAGATCCTCCTACCTCACCCTCCTGAGGGCTGAGATTACAAGCGTGTGCCACCATACTCAGCCTCAAATAACTTTTTGTATAGGTTTGTGTCAAATATGGCTATCTGCTAATTAACTTGAATGTGGCCACTCTACCATGGGGCAAAATCTCCCTCACAGGCCCAGAACTGTCCCTCTGGGTCACAGGCAGGGTGAGCAGTTAGTAAAAAAATCTGGTGTGGTGATCATAGGCCAGGGGCCAGGAGAGCAAAAACATATTCATCTTTCTGACCTTGGGACAGAAAAAATTTTCAGGAAACATTTACCCAACAATAGATATGAAAATATTAGGCCTCTACTGGGTACAGTGCCTGAGTAATTCCTGAGGTATCAAGAAGCACAATTCCTGGTGTGCCCCACCACGTCTGGTCTAGGTGGCAGTGTGCCCGGGGGATGGGACCAGTGCGGCATGTGGTGCCAGGGACCGAACACTGGTCCCTGCGCTTGCCTAAGCAGGCTTTTAGTCCACTGAGCCATCTCGCCAGCCCTAAGGGATGTTATTCTAACAAACATAAGCGGAAATGGTGTTTTGTGTGACAGACATTGAGCCTTTTGTTTTTGTTTTTCTGATACTGAGAGAATACTAAGCGCACACGCCTTCCATTCTAAAGCCGAAGCTGTGGTGTAGCAGTCAGGATCTTTAGCATCTTTTGGGAAACTTGGTACCTCCGCCAGGACCTTGGGACATCAGGCAGTTGGGCCCGTGCTTGGGAGTGGAAGGGCTTGGCTCTGGCTGCGTGCCACAGGCCCACTGATGGAGGTCTGTGTCCCCCTAGTCCCCACAGTCCCTGTTGCCCCCATTGTTCCACACCAATGCCCATGGCTCATTTCTGTTGTCTCCCGGCACCACAGGCCATGGTACTTCAAAGCTGTGGAAAAGAAGGCGCCAGAGCGGAAGGTGTTACTTTCCACACAGATGAGCAGGCAAAGCATTGGGGAAATTAAGAGAGCTGCTCAACGTCTTGGCATCTAGGTTGGATTAGAACCCAAGCCCCTTGGCTCAAGGCCTTGGCTCCTGTGCCACCCAGGTAAAGAAGAACTTACGTCACTACAGGGTTAGAACCGTGTGGCACCAGGGCCCAGAGGGGAAGTGGTGAGAGGGACGGAAGGCCAGGCCTCCACACTCACTCATCGGTGAGAAAGAAGTACAAATGCAAGAGAAACCTGTGTGCAGGCAGCCTCAAGAGAGGCTCTGCGCGGGACCGAGCGCCGGCTCTCGGGGGAACCCACACGGCTGAGAGCAGACTCCACCGTTCAGCTACTGGCAACCGTGAGTCGTTTTTCTAGTTGTTTTATTTTAGGATTCTTCCTCATTCCAGAAAACACATGTTCTTACCTTTTCCCTTCTCTCCGAGTCTTTAAAAATTTGGGTAGAACCGGGTACGGTGGCACACACCTGTAATCCCAGTGTTTGGGATGCTGAGGTAGGAGGATTTTAAATTCAAGGCCAGCCTGGGCTACATAGCAAGACCTTGTGTCAAACACACACACACACACACACACACACACACACACACACACACACACACACACTGAGTGGGCCTGATGGGGCAGGGGGCTGATGTCACATCAAGACACCTGAAGTTTTGGGATCAAAGGTCACAGGCTGTCTAGGACTGGAGGGGGCCCTGCCTAGACAGGACCAAGAGCCAGGATTAGGATTTCATCTCATCATGCTGATAAAAATCAGAAATGTTCGTACAGTTTCACTATGAGCTCTGAGGTCATCCTGTGGTTTTATTTTATTTCTCATAACTGTCTTCGCAGAGGGGCCTGTGCCTGACTGGAAGTCACAAGGTATCCCTGGAGCCCAGGTGCCCCGGCTCTACAGCCCATTCTTTAGCATCGAGGCTCTCCTACACTTCAGGTGCAGGCTTCAATAGCAGAGAGTGGGCCAGGGGAGGTCCCCAAAAGGTTGGAGTTGGCCTAGGTCCTGGGAATCCCCTGTAAGTTCTGTGCTTTGCTTTTGTTTTTTATTTCTGTTTTTTTGAGACAAAGGTTTCACTATATATTCTCAAACTTACAGCAACCCTCTTGCCTCAGCCTCCCAAGTGCTGGGATTTATAGGTATGTGCCAGCATGCCTAGCTTAGTGCTTTGTATTATAGATGGGGAAATCGAGGCACAGAGAGATACAGCTTGCCTGCATGCAGCAGCCAGGTAGAGTGAGAGACACATAGACCCAGGAACGCAGGGCTCTGCGGTTGCGGATGAGTGGTGTGAACAGGTGGGCTTTGGGGTCAGGGGCCGGGTGAATCCTTGACTCTACCAGAGCTGGCCTGGCTTCCAACCAATCACTTCACTTTGCACTGCTGTTTCCCCTCCTGAGCAACATGGGCCTGGAACGTGGGGCTCGGGTAGGTGACACCGGCAGGGCCAGCTGCAGCTGTCCCAGCCTGGTGAATGGTTATGGTGAAGATTCTGACCCCCACCCCTTCTGCCCTGGCTGTGGGCTAGAAATGATGGTATCCTGAGGTACTGGCTGTTCCTCCCTAGCATGGGCGGCATGGAGGCACCTTGAGGGCCCGGGACTGAGGCGGAGGACCCTGTCCCCAGCTCTGGAAGCATTTCATGGCTTACTGAGTGGCCCCCGAGCTGCCCTGGGCCTGGCTTCTGTCTGTACCAGGGAAGCGCCCTTCTCCCTTCGGCCAGCTGTGGGGACCAAGCACAGGCCCTTGGTGCCGGCCTCTCCTCCCTCCTCCTTCTCCTGACCCTGTGACTACCGCATGCCACTGCACACAAAGCCTTCTCTATCTGCATGGAATCTGCCAGGAGGGCTCAGCCCTTCTCCTACGGGGCTAGCAGGAAACTGAGGCTAAGGGGCTAGCAGGAAACTGCTCCTGTCTCGCACTTAAGCACTGACCCTTAGGGTCACCTATGGAGTCTAAGAAAAGGAGGCTCCTGGCCTTCCTGGCACCCTCCCTCCTGCTACGAGGGACCACAGTGTCCTGATGCGCCTATCCCCTCCACTCCAGCACTCTCCCCTGCCTGTGTGTACTGGGGGCCCACATTCTTCACCAAGACTTGAAACCACTGAGCTTTGCCCTTTAGGGTGTGCTGCCGGTGCCATCCAAGGTCCCACACGTCCCCAGGGAGCAGAGCCCAGGGTCCCTCCACTCAAGGGGCCCACAGCTTATGTCCCTTGGGAGTCTAGGAACAATCTCTGCCCAGCTTCAGGTGACGGTCACCCTCCTCCCCCCGCCCTCCACACCTGGGGCACGGCTTTACCTCTTCCAGAGCTGTGGTTCTCACTTCAGACAGGAAGAAGGCTTATTTTCACACAGCTTCTACTTTTACCCCAAACCCTAAAAAAAGTCCTCAAGGCAGGCGGCACAAAGGCTGCCATGGAAGGGAGATAGGCAGCTCTACCTTATAGATAAGGAAAACCCAGGCCTCAGTGACTTGCACAATGTCACGAGGCCAAGGATGACCCAATGGCACCTGGCCCAGGAGGAGTGGAGCAGCCTGAGAGGAGGCCGCTCTGTAGGCCCCAGGGCTCGTGCTCTTAACCACCAAAACACCCTGAGACCCAAATCTCCCTGCCCCATAGGTCAGATGACCTTGGACCAGGCCCTTTCAACTCTAAAACCAAAGCCAGGGCAGCATTCCCAGCCTGCCTCAGATCGTTCTTTTTGTTTGTTTCCTTAAATTATCATCCATGGGTCAGGTGTAGTGGTGCATACCTGCCTTCCCAGCAGTCAGGAAGGCCGAGGCAGGAAGATTGGAAGTTTGAGCATAGCCTGGGCAATTTAGCAAGCTCCTGTCTCAAAATTCAACATTTTATTTAAGGGCCTAGAGCCCCGGGTGCAAGCCCCATGCTGTTGGGGAAGAAAGCAGAGTCACCACCCATGGAGCCATCGGTCCATGCTTGCGCTCTGTGAGCGTCCCCCATTCAGTCTGCACAGCAGCCTGTCACCACCCATGCTTGTGAGGTGGTTATCTGAGCCTCACGTGGGTTCACACCGCATGCAGGGTCGTGTGGAGCTGGGGTACACAGCGGCACAGGCCTGCAGCCAAGTTCACCAGGATCCAGCTCTCTGCCCATGGTGGGGAGAACCACGCAGGTGAACAGGTATGGAAAGCACTCCCCAGGCGCTGAGGTGTAGTGCGGCCTCAGGGCCCAGGCGCCCCTGCTGAGGGCTGCTTGCTTCCTTGCTCACTTGTGAGTCAAGGGCTCGCTATGTTGCCCCAGGCTGGCCTTGAATTCCAGACCCTCCCACCTCAGTGCGCCCAAGTGGCTGCAATCAGAGTTGTGTGCCACGGCATTCATGCCACTGTGGTCTTTACCGTGTCCTTTCCAGAACCACAGCCCAGACAACCCGAGAGCCATTGCTGGGGTGAGGGGTGTGTGTCATCCGGATGGGGCAGATTCCGCTCCCTCTGCAAATGCACCCTCCAACCCAGTACTCGCTGGGCCTTGCCTCCTCCGTGCCAGGCCCACCCGCTGCAAACGTTGGCTGTGCTCCCTGCCTGTGTGCAGGACTGTCGCTGCGTTATCACACTTCTATCTGTCCCAGGAGACAAAGAGGGAAGCTGAGGTCCCAAGAGAGTCCCTTTGTTACCAAAGCCAACATGCTAGAGGGCAGAGCAAGTACCCCACTGTGACAAGGACACTCAGCCCCCAGCTCTGTTTGGGGACAACCCAAGGAGAAACTCCACATAGCCCTCGTCCAGCAAAGCCCATAAAGGGTAAAACCATAACCACTTTGCTCTTCCTCCTGGGGAGAGGGGTCCACAGAACACGGGGTGTACCCTCCCCCCAGCCCACATGCAAAAGACCTCCAATGCTGAAAAGAAAATGGCAGATTGGGCAAACCAGTGGGGTGCATCAGAGCAGGAGGTACCCACAATAGCAGAGCCAGTTGTAGGGGAGGCTGCTAGGACCCTACACCAACAGGGAGGAGGTGGGCAAGGGCTTGCACACAGGTACCTTGGAAGGTTGGCTTCCCCTCCCCAGCCCACCTTACTCCTGCTGCCTGAGGCTCTGTGTGTGTGTGTGTGTGTGTGTGTGTGTGTGTGTGTGTGTGTGTGATCTTCTGCTCCCAGGAGATCTGCTGCCCTTCACTTGGCAGCTCCCCCATCGGTCTCCCCAGGGGTTGAGGCCGCCCACAGGTCCTCTCTGACAACCACAGCTGCGTTCACCGTGCTGCCTCTGTTGGAATTCACTGAGCTGATCCTCCTCAGCATCTCCCTGAGGCTGTTCAGTCACACGTGATCTGACAGTGCCATAGGCAGGAACCAGGAACCTTCCAAGAACAGGGATGTTCTGGGAAAACTGGTGGGTGAGAGAGAACTGGCCACCCCAGGGTGAAGATGCTGAAGGACCAGAGACCAGAGCCGGGACCTGCAGAGTACAGAAGAAGAGGGCCAGAAGAGGGCCTGGGAGCCAAGCGTGATGGCCCACACCGCCAATGGGAGGCCGAGGCAGGGGATCGCAGGTGGAGGCCAACTTGGGCAATTTAGTGACTTCACAAAATCTTGTCTCAACAAAAAATAAAAGGGCTGAAGATACTGCTTGCTGCAAAGGCCCTGGGTTCAATTTCCAGGACCAGAGGTTAAGAAGAGGTTTGCATTGGCTGGCAGCCAAGCAGGAGGATCTCTGTGACCCAAAACAGGAGGAAGGAGTTTGTATGCCAAGCTAGACAAAATTGAGCTCTAGCCAACTGGAAAGTAGCCAGCTTTTCTCCAATACTAATATGTAACAAGTCAGATGTCAGTTAAGAGGGCTGGGGATTGGGCTGGAGAGATGGCTCAGTGGTCTAAAGCACCTACTTGGGACAAACTAAGCTTAGCAAAGCACAGGGACCACGGTTCGATCCCCCAGCACCACATGCCAGCCAGCCAAGCCCCCTGGTGGGCTGAGTTGGCCACACACACACACACACACACACACAATAAATAAATGTAAAAAAAAAAAAAAAGAGGACTGGGGATTTAGCTCCACAGCACAATGCCTGGCAAGTACAAGGTCCTAAGTTCAGTTCCTGGCACACACACACACACACACACACACACACACACACAGAAAGATAGTCAATCAAGAAACAGCCCAGGTGTCAAGACCCAGCAGCACACAATGTGTCATCTTCATGACTTCGCTTATCCTACTGGGCTTGACTGGGCTTGAGGGTAGAGCCGAGTGTCACCTGGCTGGCAAGTGGCAGATATACCCAAGATGGCTGTGGCCATGTCAAGCTGGATCAGACCAAGGCAGGAGCAGGAGGGTGCCTCTCTCTCCCTCCCAGTCTTAATATCCACTGGACAGCTGGGGCCACCGTAGCTCAGGAACAGCCGGTGTACGGTGGAGACAGGAGTCAAGCACAAGTCTCTTTCCTCCTGCTTTTTCTACCCAGGGGAAGGTGTTCCAAAAGGTTCAAATCACTGGAAGTTTATGACTATTTCTATTGGTTAAAAAATGCTAAGTAGTTATTTTAACATTTTTTATATATTTGATACAGGGTCTCACTATGCACCTCGGACTGGTAGTGATCCTCCCACTTTCAGCCTCCCCAGCACTGGGATTACAGGGTGCACCACCACGCCTGGACTTGGTGGCCAGCCCAGCGCACCCAGGGGCTGGGTCAGCGTGGCATGTGGTGCCGGGGGTCAAACCGCAGTCCCTGTGCTTGCTGAAGCAGGCACTTAGTCCACTGAGCTATCTCGCCCGCCCTTAATATTTACAAGATATGTCTTCCATGTGAGAAGTTCATGGAATAAATGAAAGAATGAAAAGCAACAGGTTGAGGGGATGAAACAAACACCTGTCTCATGATTGGCAGCCAGATTGTTGGTCATTAGTCCTTTGGAGTGACTTTAGTTGATAGATGGCTTTATTCTTAGTTTTAGGTTGTTTAACTTACGCCATTGGGGCCAGGGAGATGGCTCAGTGAAATAAATGCTTCCCTGGCAAGTAAGGGCCTGAGTTCAATCCCCAGTTC
>NW_004524668.1:2146956-2167308 GCF_000260255.1 Octodon degus
CACACACACACACACACACACACATAAATAAAATTAAAATTAAAAAAATAGACCAATGATTAAAGATAGGGAGAGCAAAGATCTCCCTGGAGCTGGAGAGATCTCTGATGTGAAAAACCCTAGGAAATGGCCAAACACGGAGCACACAGCTATAACCTCGGCATGCCGAAGGGCTGCAGCAGGAGGGCCCAAGTTAGAGCCTAGCCTGGGCAACTTAGTGACTCCGTGAGACCTTATCTCAAAACAAACCAAAAATTCACCCCTGTAATCCCAGCACTTGGCAGGCTGAGTCAGAAGGATCACCACAAGTTTGAGACCAGCCTAGGATACATGAGTTCAAGGACAGTCTGAACTGCACAGGGAGACCCTCCCTCAAAAAAGCCCCCAAACAACAAACAAAGCTGTTTGTTGGGGCTGTGACTCAATGAAAAGGCCCTGGGTTCAATTCTTAAAAAAAAAAAAAAAATAGAGAAATGAGGAGAAAAAAAGATAATTAATACCTTTGCAAATTTCTCAAGATTTGTAACTTGCATTTGCTTAGTCAATTGCTTTACCCAACGTATGAGAGAAATTTTAGTGCCTCACAAAATTTCAAGCATTTTTTCCCAAGGATGTTAAGATGTAAAATATATATGCCTCTTCTTTTCCTATGTCGAGCAGACAGATGATCTTTACCCACAAGGCACAAGCAGTGAGGTGTTTGCAATGGGAGACCTAAGATCTACTTTTCCTGGGGCCAGGGAGATAGCTCAGTAGAATAAGCGCTTGCCTGGCAAGCGCAAGGGCTTGAGTTCAATACCTGGTCCTGGTCCTGAAAAAAAAGTAAAATAAAAATAAAATAAGATCTACTTTTCCTCACCATATAATAAACATAAACTTCTTTTTTTTTTTTTAAAGTATAAGCAGGGGCTGGTGAGATGGCTCAATGGTCTAAAGCACCTACTTAGAACAAGCTTAACAAAAAAGCACAGGGACCGCGGTTCAATCCCCCAGCACCACATGCCAGCCAGCCCGGCCCCCTGGTGGGCTGAGCTGGCCACACACACACACACACACACACACACACACACACACACACATAAATAAAATTAAAAAAAAAGTATAAGCAGATTCTTCAAGTATCAAATTAAAAAAAAAATCAAACCCTAATATGATGAAAAAAGTTTCTTGTCTTTTTGTTATATTTCAGTCCACTTTAATATTCTATCAGATAATAAAAATAATAATAACGATATACATTCCAGAGCGCCAGCCCTAGTCCCCGATGCTGCCCCAGATCCGCTCTGACAAGATGAAAGAAACTATCACGAATCAGGAAAAACTCACCAAACTGCAGGCACGAGTGCACATTGGTGGGAGAGGAGCTGCTCACAGAAAGAAGAAGGCGGCTCATAGAACAGCCCCAGCAGACGATAAAAAACTTCAGTCCTCATTAAATAAGTGAGGGGTCAGCAATATCTCTGGTATTGCAGAGGTGAATATGTTTACGAACCAGGGAACGGGTTATCCACTTCAGCAACCCCAAAGTTCAGGCCTCTCAGGCAAACGCTTTCACCATTACAGGCCATGCTGAGATGAGACAACTAACAGAATCACTACCCAGCATCTATCTATCTATCTAGATATCTATCTATCTATCTATCTATCTATCTATCTATCTATCTATCTATCTATTTATTGTGTGTGTGTGTGTGTGTGTGTGTGTGTGTGTGTGTGTGTCCAGCTCAGCCCACCAGGGGACGCAGCTGGCTGGCATGTGGTGCTGGGGGATTGAACCACGGTCCCTGTGCTTTGCTAAGCTTGTTCTAAGTAGGTGCTTTAGACCACGGAGCCATCTCACCAGCCCTACCCAGCATCTTTAAAAAATTTTTTTTAAATTTATTTTAACTTATTTATTTATTTATTTATTTTTTGGCTGAACCAGGGATTAAACTTAGGCCCTTGTGCTTGCCAGGCAAGCGCTTATTCTACTGAGCCATCTCCCTGGCCCCCACCTACCATCTTGAACTAGCTTGGTGCGGGCAGTCTGACTAGCTTAAGGAGACTGGATGAAGCTCTGTCCGAACAATCTGTGGATGAAAAAGCAGCGCTTGCTGTTGGAGAAGAGGGTGATGACGAGGTTCCAGATCTTGTGGAGAATTTTGATGAGGCTTCTAAGAATGAGGCAAACTGAACTAAGTCTGCTTCTGAAAAAGATCAAACTTCAAAGAAATTACTAGGAGCTGCTATTTTATATTATGATTGCTTTAAAAAAAATTTTTTTATAGATCTGATGAAATCTAGATCTCTAATATTTTTAAGCCCAAGCCCCTTGGATACTGCAGCTCTCTTCAGTTTTTACTTATATGCAATTCATTCTTTGCAGCCGATTAAGCTGGAGAAGCCTGGGAATAAAGTTTGACACAAAGATTAATTAAAAAAATACATATAGGGGCTGGTGAGATGGCTCAGTGGTCCAAAGCACCTACTTAGAACAAGCTTAGCAAAGCACAGGGACCGCGGTTTAATCCCCCAGCACCACATGCCAGCCAGGGTGGGCTGAGCTGGCCACACACACACACACACACACATAAATAAATAAATAAATAAATTTAAAAAATAAATAAATACATATATATATATATATATTCAATCTCCACTAAAATATTACCTTAAAATTTTCCAAGCACCAGGCATGTAATCTCAGTGTGTAATCCCAGTGTGTAATCCCAGCTGTAATCCCAGTGTGACAATAGGACAACAGCAAATTTAAGGCCAGCCTGAGCCATGTGGTGAGACCCCAAGAAAAGGCCTGGGATGGCACTCAGCACTCTGGGTTCAGGACTCAGACTGAAAAAAAAGTTTTGATCAGCAGCCATGTGCTTTCTTGTCAAAAATTTAAGTCTAACACATACACCACTTAAGAGCAAAGCCAAAATTTGTTTTATTCTATCATGCATACAATTTTATTTATTTATTTTTGCATTTTGGTACAAGATCTACAGGGTCTCACTACGAAGATCAGAGTCGCAGTGATCTTCCTGTTTTCAGCCTCCCAAGTGATGGGATTGCAGGCGTGCACCCCCACACCCAGTCTCATTTGCCATCTCAGTGCCCTCCGGGCTGTGGGGCCAGCATAGCAGGCAGAGGATCAAACCCCAGCTGCTGCGCTCTGCCTAAGCAGGCACTTCAGTCCGCTGAGCTATGTGGCCAGCCCTGCATGCATATAATTTAAATACTTAAAACAAATATCAATAAAAAAAATTTTTTTTTGATTTGCGGAACCAGGGATTGAACTCAGGACCCTGTGCTTGCCAGGGAAGCGCTTATCCTACTGAGCCATCTCTCCACCCCTCAATGAAAATTTTGTAAATGATAGACTTATTAGAAATAGGACATTTGTCTTAAAATCATTTCATTTTTCATGGACCATAGAAAATGATGGAAACGGGGCTGGGGAGATAGCTCAGTAGAATAAGTGTTTGCCTGGCAAGCGCAAGGGCCTGAGTTCAATTCCTGGTTCAAAAAAAAAAAAAAAGAAATGGCTCATATAATTTCCAATGGGGTTTATAAAATTATATACTACTATGAAAGAAATTCTGAGTTGAGACTTTTTTTTTTTTTTTAAATTTTAGTACAAGGTCTACTGGGTCTCGCTACACAGATCAGACCTGTAGTGAGCCCTCCTGATTTTCAGCTTCCCATGTGCTGGGATTACAGGCGCGTGCCACCAAGCCTTGTCTCAATGGCTGCCTCAGCGCACCCTGGGAGGCAGGGCTGGCACAGCATGCTTGGGATCAAACCCTGGTCACTGAGCCTACCTAAGCAGGTGCTTTAATCTGCTGAGCTATCTAACTGCCTCCCCACCCTTCCCCCCCCCCAGTACTAGGGATTAAACTCCCCAGAGCTCTTGTTCTGAGCAACATCCCAAGCCCTTTAAGAAAAACAAATTTTTTTGGGGGGGAGAATGAAGTCTTGCTAAGTCACTAAGGTGCCCAGGCTGGGCTCACGTTTGCAATCCTCCTGCCTCAGCCTCCCAGAGTGTTGGGATTACAGGTATTCAGCACTACATCTGGCTATGAGTCAAGAGATTAAAGATGGTCAATTCCAATTCTATCATTTAAATTTGAGATAAGATTGTTAAGTAACCAGGCAGGAAAATGTGCGCATTGTCACTAAACATAACAGTACAGCTTTCACTGACTCCCTAAGGCCACCCAGACAACTTCTATGCACCTTCTGCATCCCCTCTCTCAGCAGCCTTTTCAGGGGCCCTGAGTGGAGGCTTCTTCATTCTTCCCATTTTACAGATGAGGACACTGAGGCTCAAGAAGCAAGTCATTTTCCCAAGATCACAGCTTCAATAAGAAACAGAATGAGCACTCCTAACTGTGACTTGGTTGCCTCTTACACCTCTGTCTACTTATCTACTTCTTGTTCTCAGTTCTTAGAGAACAGGAGCACAAACAGGAAACAGAAATTCAGGGGTTTCAGAAAAATCTAACTTGTGACCACTGGCTGCCACAGGCAGAAGGCTGCGAGATCCACAGAAAGAGGTGAATGGACCAAAAGATTGCACGAAGTACAGTTTATTAGGGACTTACAGACAGAAGCTGGCAAGTCCAGAGGATCCCTGCGCCTGAGGACCACAGAAAGGGATTCGTGTGTTCAGTGAGACATGAGCTGCAGCGACCTGGAGGGTGCCTGGCCTGCCTCAGAAACCTCACATGTCTAGCAGTTTTAAACAGTGTGATGGTCGGTACACATCTGTTGTCCTGGCATGCGGGAGGCTGAGGCAGGAGGATCATCACAAATTTGAGGCCAGCCTGGAATATACAGTGAGATCCTGTCTCAAAAAATATAAATAAAAGTAGCCTGGGCAAGTGGACAAGGTTGATCCACTGCTGTCTTGCTGCAACCTGCCTGGGTCTCAGGAGCTCTGGGAAGATGCTGGACGCCAAGGAGCCAGGAAGTAGGCTTGACACAACTTCAGAAGGGCTTTGGGTTGAGAGGTCTCTCTGGAAACACTCCTAGGTGACGTGTCCTCAGCTCGCCCTTCTATCTTTTCCTGGTCCTGGGTTTCAGAGCTGCCTGCTAGTGACTTGAGGCCCTCATTCTGGCAGTATTGTCAGCTCCTTGCAGAAGACAGGCTGAGGTAGGGGTGACATCATAGAGAAGCAGGGGCACGCCCTGACCTGGGTCCTGGGATGTCCTTATCTACAAGGCCGGACATCAAGGACACCAGGACATCAAGGTTTCCTTCTGTCCAACTGAGGTTTCCCTCGGAGATACTGTGGTGCTGAGCTAAGGAGATGCTGACCTCAGAAGGACAGGATAGAGGCTAGGGAGATGGTTCAGTGGAATAAGCGCTTGCCTGGCAAGTGTAAGGGCCTGAGTTCAATCCCCGGTTCCACAAAAAAAAAAAAAAAAAAAAAAAAAAAAGGACAAGATGGAATGGCTCCTGCCCACTGCTTGGGGGTGGACAAACCCTGGCCTTCATGACAAGGCTGTCACCACGTCACACAGAACCTCGAGCCACAGAGCCTCAGACCACTCAAGCAGCCTCTGTGCTTGCTTACTCTGCTGTTGTTGGTTTCATTGTGGCCCCTCCCTGCACAAAAGCCACTGCTAAGTGACCCCGTGATAGTCCCACTGTGTGGTAGACCTGGAAATGAAATTAAAATTGATTAAGGTAGGAGATCTGTGATGGTCACGGCCCACAGTCACGGTCAGGCGTACCCACCCTGCCACAGCGTTGAACCAGAAGAACTGAACAAAGCGACGGAAACCCTTACGGCTCCACACCCTGGAAGGCCATAAGGCTCCACACACGAATCCCAGAAGGACCCGGGTCCGCTGTGGAGCAGCTTCTGGTGACTTGCAGTGAAGATCAGACACCCAAACGTGCCCCTTTCAGCGCCATCAGGGTCACAGCCAAAGCAAAAAGGGCATTGTTGATTTTGTAGGAAAGGTCGGGACCTGACTACAAAGCGGAATTCATGCCAGCTCTGGGTGGCTCATGGGAGTCAAGAGCTCTACTCGGAATGTAATCAAAGGAGCACCAAGGAGCTCAGGAACGGCTTCTGGAAGCAGGTGCTCAAGGTCCGACCATGCGGTCATGGGCTCACGCAGAAGGAGGGGAGGCATGGGTGGCCAAGGCTGTGGCTGCGGTGGTCAACAGCTTTCCCCCGGCAGGGGGCGAGGCGAGGGGGATATGAGGATGACACTGAGGACCGCCCTGGGAGTGCTGCCAGAAGATCTGGTCTTCAAGGAGTTGTATGGGATGGGGACACGTAGCCAAAGATAGAGCCAGAGATGGAGAAACCCCAGAAGGAGAGAGAGAGGAAGATGCAGCCCTAAAAGAAGCCAAGGATGGGCTTATCTGAGCTTTCATGGACCCCAACCAGCTCCTCGAAAAGTCTACAAGCATAGACGCGAACCCGAGAGGTTTCCAGCAACAGAGAGGAGTGTCCAGGGACGTGGTATCTGTTTACAAGCAAATCTATGACATTAAAAGGGAAGCAATGCCCCAGGGACACATTTCTGAAAAGAGTGACACCTCTGGAGCAGCTCCAGGCAGGGTTCCCAGGAGACATTCCCAAAGGCTAGTGTCCTCCCCATGCCTGATGACGGCACCTCATGTGCCACATCCCTGAAGACCTTCCCATGGGACAAGACATGGAGACATGCATATCAGTGAGCGAGACCCTGGATAGGCCCAGCCTCAAACTCGTGATGCTCCACCTCAGCCTCTGGAGGTGTTAGAGACTTCTTTTTGTTGTTTGTTTTGAGGCAGGGTCTCACTATGCAGTGCAGGCCAGCCTCAAACTCACAGTGATCCTCCTACCTTGGCCTCCAGAACACTGGGATTACAGGCATGTGCCACAACATCCAGCTTATTTTATTTATTTATTTATTTATTTTTGAGATAGCATCTCTCTAAGTTGCCCAGGCTGGACCTGAACTTATGATTTTCCTTCCTTATCCTCCTAGAGTGCTGGGATTGCACACAAGTGACACACACAAAAAAATTAAAATGAAAAACAAGAAACGGTTCGGGTAAGTGGCCAGCGTAGAACAAGTAGTTATCTTCGCATCTTGTTTTCTGGGGCTGGTGACGCGCTGAGCCACTGAGCTACACCCCCAACCCACAGCCATCCTAACACCCTTGTCCCACAGGGCTGGGGACAGATACAGGGGCAGCTGGCAGGGGAAGTGGTCTTTACAGCCTAGGTGGCTGCAGTCACGTCAGCCTGGACCCTTACACCAGGTCGCCCTGCAGGTGATGATACAGCTGTGTCTGATCCCAAGGCCAGGGCCAGAGTTCACGACATGGTTTCTTCTTCAAGGTCCCAGAGCCAGAATGCAGAGTCCCAGGTGCCTGGGCAATAGTCCTGTTATGGTGGGTAGAGGGCAACAGAAGGACACTCCCGATGTCTGGCTCATCTTTCTGTGACATGAGTGTTCTCTCTCTCTCTCTCTCTCTCTCTCTCTCTCTCTCTCTCTCTCTCAGACAGGGTCTTGCTCCATAGTGTAATTTGGGCTTGAACTCACTATGTCGTCCTGGCTGGCTTCAAATTCACAGCAATCCTCCTGCCCCAGCCTCCCGATTGCTGGGATTACAGGTGCGTGCCACTGTGCTTAGCTCTACATCTGATTTATCTCGTCCGTCAGCCTGTGTCCAGCTGACCCTGCATCCCCACCAGCCCTTCCCTCACCATCTCCCAGGTCCTAACAGACAGGAGCAGGATGAATCAGCCTCTCCACTGGCACTGTTTCTTTTCTTTCTTTCTTTCTTTTTTTTAATGTGTGTGTGTGTGTGTGTGTGTGTGACCAGTCAGCCCACCAGGGGGCGGGGCTGGCTGGCATGTGGTGCTGGGGGATTGAACCGCGGTCCCTGTGGTTTGCTAAGCTTGTTCTAAGTAGGTGCTTTAGACCATTGAGCCATCTCACCAGCCCAACTGGTGCTGTTTCTGTAACGTGTGCTTGCTCACGTCGGCTACGTGGCACAATCACAGGGGCATTGCGAGGGCTGCACGGGATGCCCTGCTCCTCCTCCTGCGAGGGGAACCAGTCTGACCCAAAACCCCACCCTGCCACCACCACCCTCTAAAGGAAGCAGAACTGTGGCTGGGCAGGAGCCAGACCCTTTGGGATCTGACCCAGCAGGAAGGCCGAACATCTGGGGGGGAGGTGGGGACCACCAGAGATGAAGTCGTCCCCCACCTGGAAGCACTGTCACAACCAGCCCTCGTGGCTCCATCACTCCAGCGTCTCTGTCTCACGGTATATTATAACGCTTTGCTTGGTACAAAGGCTCACTACGGCTTTGTGGACTGACGGCACCCCAGTTGTGGTTGTCACGATGCCTCCCGGCCCTGCCCCCTCCCCCATTAGCTGATTAAGATCTCATCAGTAGCAAACCACCCAAAAGGTTCGTGAGTTTCTAGTAATTTTCAGTATCAGATTTTCCTTGAAAAGGGAATAGAATACAGGGCCAGCTCAGTGGCAAAATCCTACAATCCCAGCTACCCAGAGGCCTGAGACAAGAAGACTGCAAGTTTGAGCCCAGCCTGGGTAACTTAGTGAGACCTTATCTCTAAATAAAATGGGCTGAGGATATAGCTCAGTGGCAGGGCATCCCTGGTTCAATCTCCAGTCCTGGGGGCAAAAAAAAAAAAAAAAAAAAAAAAAAAAAAAAAAAAGTCCGATTTTTTTGTGGAACCAGGGATTGAACTCAGGCCCTTGCGCTTGCCAGGGAAGTGCTTATTCCACTGAGCCATCTCCCCGGCCCCAGCAGTTTTCCTAGTAGAGAGGTGAAGCGACAAGCCTGGGGTATAGCTTAGAGACACATATAGTACTTCCCTAGCATGCACAAGGCCCTGTCCACGAGTTCCATCTTTAGCTCTGAAAATAAATGACAAAGGGCAGGGGATGCCACAGACCTCTTGCCTTGCCCTGCTGAAGCAGGAAAGAGGGAGCCAGACGCTGTTTGCAGTATTTCAGAGGCCCTCAGAGAGGAGAGAGGTGCCCAGGAGAGTGTTGGGAGCCAGCTGAGCCACTCGGAGGCAGCACCGTGTGTGAGGACAGCCTGGCTCCACCCTTTGGTCGGTGAAGGAGGAAGGACTGAGGACCAAAGCCAGGGCCTTCACTGCAAGCTGTGACCCCAACTAAATATATATTTTTTTAAGTACAGGGTCTCACTCCACAGATTGGACTTGTAGTGATCTTTCCTGTTTTTCAGCCTCCCGAGTACCGGGATTGCAGGCACCGCCCAGTATCAATCACCATGTCAGCGCACCCCAGGGGCAGGGCCAGCATGGCAGGCTAGGGATCCAAACTCTGGCCGCTGCATCTGCCTAAGTAGGCACTTGAATCTGCTGAGCTATCTGGCTGGCCCTTTCTTCTTTATATTGAGGCAGGGTCTTGCTAAATCGCCGAGGCTGGGCTCCAACTTGCAACCCTCCTGCCTCAGCCTCCTAGAGTGCTTGGGATTACAGGTATGTACCTCCAGGACCGGTGTGGTTCCTTTGCATGACCACAGGCAAGTCACGTTGCATTTTAGTGGCTGCTGCCTTGGGCTGTAAAACAGAAGTGCTGACCACAGAACAGCTCCCCCACCACACACACACACACACACACACACACACACACACCACACCACACCACACACTCTATCTGTGTAGGTGTGGGAAGGTTATATGGGCTGGCCCTAATGCTGGCCAGGGATCATTCAGCCTTGCAAAAGTCTCAACTGGCACAGCTTATGCCACCATACATGCCGATCTCCTACCCCACTCCCCAAACCCCCACTCCCGCCCCCAGTAAGTCACTTAGGGCCACTTTGCAAATCTTGAAGATGACCCTTCCCGAAAACCTTCGCACATGTCGGGGGAGCTCTTCCCACCCCTCGTTCATTCAGTAAATAGCTACTGTGGGCCTGGCAGCTGCATCAGCCACCCAGAGCCAGGCTTTCTCTGAGCGCAAGTCCTAACGCCCTGGTGCCTCTGGCCTGCAATCCCAGTACTCTGAGGGGCTGGGGCAGGAGGATCACAAGTTCCAGCCTACCCTGGACAAGGTGCTCACTTAAGGGGGACTCAGAAAATGGGATGGCGGTGGCTCAGGGCAGAGAAATTGGTTCAGTGCTCAGTACCACAGTACGTACACACACACACACACACACACACACACACACGTGTGCACATGGTCCAAGGAGGAAAGAGTGAAAGGAGCCCAGGCTTGCCCAGAGCTATAGGACAAAATAAAATTTAAAAATTATTTTTTATCTGGGAGAAGGGAGCAGCTTGTCCCAGTGTCTCCCAGGCACCAGCTCCACGCAGGAGCAGAGCCCAGTCCAGACGTCCGTCGGCGCCCAGGGCACCCTGGCGGGGTGGCAGACGCTAACTTCCTTCCGCAGGTTCCTGTGCCACCCATCCTGGGCTTCCTGCTCCCAAGTCCACGATCCTCCCTCTGTTCCTGCCCCCTCCCTCCCGCCTCTCAGCTCCTGTTGTTGACCCTGTCCTCTCCACTCAAAGGCCACAAGAGAGATGGCATTGTCACTGTGACCGATTGCCAGCTAGCAGAGAACCTAACAATGTGAGCGTGCTGCAGGGCGCGCACCTTTAGTATGGAATATAGAGCGGCTGCTGGACGCTCGTGGGTGCTGCCTGGACACTCGTAGGGGCTGCCTGCGTCCAGGCTCTGGAGTGGACACCATGCAGTCTCACCATCTTGCCTCCCACCACCCTAGCACTGTCTGTTATTTCCACCCCACTGATGAGGCGCAAAGCCAGCCAGGCTCGGTGGTGCATGCTCTGGGAGGCTGAGGCAGGAGGATGGCAAGTGTGACAGGCTATGCAGTCTAGCAAGACACTGTTTCAGTTTTGTTTGTTTGTTTGTTTGTTTGTAAAGGCTGTGGATGAAGTTCAGTGCAAAGGCCCCCCAGCTTAACCTAGCACTGCAAAAATAAGATAAGAATTGAAAATTTTTAAACTACCTGTCTGAGCCAAGATTCCAAAGCCCACTAGTGTAGCTGGAAGCCCCTAGGGGTGGGAAGGTAAGGATCCTGCTGGTGGGGACAGAACTAAAACTTAGGGCCATCTCATGGCCACAAGGGAGCCACAAATGGGCACCACTGGCTGGAAGAAGAAGCAATCAAAAAAGAAAGAGAAAAGGGATGTGGTTTTCTTTTGTGAATAAAGACAAAAGATTGTCCACACCCACTATGTGGGCCCCTCACCCTGAGGAGGTCAGCATTTGGCCCTGTCCATTTGCCAGTCTGACGTTGACTGCCACTAGCCGTGGGTCTCTGGGCCAGTGACTTGCCCCCTCATAATCCATTTGCCCACAAGGTGTCACCCACCTTGCCTACAGATCTGGAGCTTCCCAGGCGGAAGTGTGACGAAACCTAGTCTCAAGAAAGAGAAGTTGCTGAACTATCAGCTGAAAGAGGAAGAAGTGCTGAGAAAAAAAAAAAAAAAAAATCAACACAGCTGTCCCATGGGCAGATTTGAAATTAGGTAATTTACCAAGAATTTGTTGCAGGTGGAGGGGGAAATGGCAAAGACATGGGGTGGTGTGGTGGATGAGCAGGGTGATGGAGCGGACTGCGGGTTCCCGGAGCGGCCCGGCAAGCTCAACTTCTCTAAGCTCCAACTTATCTAGCTGTAAAGTGTGAAAACAAAACAAAACAAAACAAAAAAAATACTACCCATCCTGCAAAGATAGTATGCACTAATACACCCGGCCCAATCCATTTTAAGAATTATTGATTTCACTTTAAAAAAAAAAATTATTTATGGGGCTGGGGAGATGGCTCAGTGGAATAAGCGCTTCCCTAGCAAGCGCAAGGGCCTGAGTTCAATCCCCGGTTCCGCCAAAAAATAAATAAATAAATAAATAAATAAAATAATTATTTATTGTGAGGCAGGGTCTTACTATGTAGTTCAGGCTGTACTTGAACTTACTGTGAAGCCCAGGTTGGCCTTGAGCTCGAAGGGTTCCTCCTGCCTCCGGCTTCCACCGTGCTGGAATTGCAGGTGTGCGCCACCATAATTATTGAATTTGTCTCTCAAGAATGTAGGTGGGCTGGTGAGATGGCTCAGTGGTCTAAAGCACCCACTTAGAACAAGCTAAGCTAAGCAAAGCACAGGGACCGCGGTTCAATCCCCCAGCACCACATGCCAGCCAGCCCCGCCCCCTGGTGGGCTGAGCTGGCCACACACAAAATAAATAAATAAATAAATAAATAAATAAATAAATAAAAAAGAATGTAGGTGATGCGTTTCCACCTCCACAGAAGGAAAAAAAAAAAAAAAAAAAGGCACAGCATTGCCACTGGGTTTTGCCCTGAGGGGTGTTGCCCTCCCTCCCTCCCTCCCTTCTCCATGCCACTTAGGACACTTAACCTATGCTAAGGTGGAAAGAGGCTTTAGAGAGCTTAGGTCTTGGGGGAAAGGGAGTGGATACGGTCAGATCCCAAGAAAGCGCCTACGAAAGCGCTGGAGTCCAAACAGCAGGGTGCGCCCTCAGCAGCCCGGGCACCCAGGGCGATGGAGAGAGTGGACAGCTGCCCTTGGATGCAGCCTTTGAGCCCTGTAGGGCCTACTCCTGGGGACTGAGACTTCGGTAATCGTGACGCACTTGAGAAAGGAGCAAAAGAGACCTCATGGGTGCAGCCCTTTGCTCCCACTCTACAAATTGTAAGTTCTTTCCTCAGAGCCTTGAGGCGGCTGCTTTATGAACGAATGCAGCTGAAACAAAGCCCCAAGAGGAGCCGTGGGTAGGTCAGATACCAGCTTGCACAGTCCAGGACTACAGGCCCACATGGTGTTTATTTTTTGGTTTTCAGACAGAGTCTCTATGCAGTTCAGGCTGCCTTCAAACTCATGGAATAGCCCAGCCTGGCCTCAAACTCAGCGATTCTCCTGCTCAGCCTCAGCTGGGATTATGGGTATGTGCCACCATGCCCAGCTCCATGATGCGTTTAGCTGTCAGTTTGCCGACACGGAGGGGAAAGAAGCTTTTTTCCTTCCTAGACATTTTCTCAGCCAGCCAGTCATCCAGTCAATCATTTTCCCCCAAAGCAGGAATTGAACCCAGAGCCTTTGCAATAGCCACATCCCCAGCACTGTTTTAACTTCATGTTTTGATACAGGGTCTCACTAAATCACTAGCCCAGAGTTCTGGGATTATAGGCACATACTTCCAGGCCCAGATTTTGTTTGTTTGTCTGTCTGTCTGTCTGCTTTGGAGACCGGGTCTCACAGAGCAGCCCAAGCTGTTCTCAAACTCATGATCCTCCTGCCTCAGCCTCCCAAGTGCTGTGATTATGGGCATGCGCCACCCCAGCTGACTTGGTCAGTCAGTTTTAAAGTATCCGGGTGCCTACACTGTGCCAGTCCTGTTGGGAGCCCCTGGTGAGCTGTGTCTGCAGATCTAACGGATAGCTCTTGGGCCCTCTTCACCCTGCCCCCAGCAGTGTCTTCTCCTCAGACTGTGACCTGAGAGGCATTGTGTTCCTTCTCCTGACAGGAGGTCCCACCTCCCTCACTGTCAGGTCCTTCTGGGGAGTGCACGTCCTGGGGGTCTGGCCACAAGGCATCAGTTTCACGCCCTGCCTCAGCGCTTTGCTGTGTTCCCACCTCTTTTGGGAGCTTGGTGTCCGGGCCAGGAACACAGTGGGTGCTGTGGCTCGGGGTGGGCGAGGACAGGCACTGGGGGGCAACGCCTGCCACAGGCTTGGGATGCAGGACCGGAAGCTCAGAGCCAGCACATTTCCTGACCTGGCCGGGCCGAGTTCCATTGCCATAGGGGCTGCTTAGCTCGGTGCCGGCCCTTCAAAGAGCCCACACCCAGCCAGCCAGACAAGTTCGTGCAGCTCTGACAGGACTGCACGTTCAAACCCAGTCTGGGCAATAAACAATACCTTGTCTCAAAATAAAAATAAAAAAGGATTAAGGATGTAGCTCAAGGGTAGAGCCCTCCCCCAGGGTTCAAGCCCCTGTCCATAAAAGAGAGTCTCCACCAAGATTCAGCTGTGGGCCCGGCACTGTGCTAGGAGACACATTTCTGGTGTGAGACGCAGGACCTTTGGGGCTGTGAATACACAGAGAAACTCACCCCAGACCCACATTTTTCTCATAGGATGAGGAGCCCCTGGTTCTGCAAGCAGGATGTAGGGTGGGCACAACCAACTCAGGTGAACAGTGATTTACACGGCAGGATCCACAAGCTTTCCCTGACGTGTGTGGAGAGCAGGGAATGCTTCCTGGAGGGGCAGCTTTGTCCTCTGTGCTAGATGAAGGTCGCACTGTGGAGGACCCCCAGGACGACTGCCCCTGAAAGATCATTTGTCTGACCCTCACCCTATTTCCATATAGTGATAAGTAGAGAGCTGGCAAGGAATATACTGCACCCCTCAACTGGCCTTAAGCCGTGCAAAGGGATCTAGCCAAGGCGCTGCTGTGCAGCCTTTGAAGCTATGGGGCAGGGCAGTGAGGCCCCACGTACAGCTCCCGACCTCTAAGCATGAGCTAGGCCGAGAGAGAGTTTGCCACACTGCTGGCTGGGACAAAGCCTCCAGAAAGAGGCCTTCATGTCCCAGGGCAGGAAGGCTAGACATCAAAGCTGAAGCAGCCCACCAAAAATACAAGATACTTCCTCAGTCTGTGTTATGCCGATTCCTCCAAACTTAGAGGCTACCCATGACCAGAAGCCAGAATCCCTTGCTCTTTCTGCAGACCTCTCTCTGCATGTTGCAGAGGGGCCCCTGTGTCTCCTACCCAGCCCAGCTCTCAGGACTTGCATATTTTCCACCACCCTCAGTCACTCAAACCCAGGCCACTCCCCTCTTTACAAATTAATGAAACCCAGATTTGACGTGGGTCAAGCCTCATTCTGGTTAGCCATTGTTCAGACTGGGCTTACGATCCCTTTGGCTCCCCATCCCTTTGGCTCCCCAGATTGCAGATATGTCTGTGTCTCTTTATTTTCACCATGGGTTGCACCGGAAGTAGTAGATTGGAATTTACTTACTAGAATTCCAATAATGTCTCCCTGGGATTACAAATACAAAAAAACTCCAGACCAATGACGAGGCCCGGAAGGCTCCCTGTATTAGGCCTCATGCACACCTAACAGCAGGGGAGGGCCGCATGGTAGAGCACATGCCAAGCATGCTTGGGGCCCTGTGTTCATCCCAAGTATGACTCACACAATAGGAAAGTCGGATGTGGTGTACACACCCGTAACCCCAGCACTCGGGAGGCTGAGGCAGGAGGATGGCAAATTCAAGCCCAGGCTGGGAAATTTAGGAAGAGCTGGTTTCAGAATATAAAAATTTAGGAGACTGTGCGATAGCTCAGGGGACTAAAGCGCCTGCTTAGGCAAGTTTAGGCAAGCTCAGGGACCACGGTTCGATTCCTGTGCCATGCCAACCCCACCCTCAAGGCAGTCTGAGCTGGATGTGGTGGCACACACCTGAAATCCCATTGCTGGGGAAGCTGAAAACAGGAGGATCACTACAATTCCAAGCTGCGTAGTGAGACCCTGTACCAAATACAATAATAATAATAATAATAATAATAATAATAATAATAATATTTAAAAGGGTTGGAGATGTAGCTCACTGCAAAGGCCTTGGGTTCAATCCCAGTACTGCCACAGGGTGGGGGGCGGGGACCATAATAATACTGTGCAAGGAAAGAGGGCCCAGAGTCTCCCTTCCTACAGCAGCTATTTGCATCGAGGGCCCAGCGAGTTGGGCAGCAGCAGAGGGTCACACTGGTCCACTTCTGATGGGTCATTCTTTTTAAAAAATTTCTTTTTTGGGGGGGCGGAGGGAGGATTGAACTCAGGCCCTTGAGCTTGCCAGGCAAGCACTTATTCTACTGAGCCATCTCCCCAGCCCCTTAAAAAATTTCTTACTAGTACACATTGGTAGTCCACCGTGATTACATCTATCATGGGCAGCTGTACAGGCACATAATACATCTTCATTTTTTTTTTCTCGTCCCCCTCTTTTCCCCTCCCTCCCTGCCCCTTCCAGCTGTTTGTACAAGCTCTGTTTTCATCATTTTACCTTCCCGTTCTTTTCTCCAATCCCCTTTTCTCCTTTCCCCTCTCTTCTCTCCTCTTGTTCCTCCATTCATTTGAAAAAGATCTCCCTACTTCCTATTTATCTTTAAGATAGAGATAGAGACATAATTTCTCAAGTTTATCTTTCTTTATGGCAGATTAGTACTCCATGTTGATGGGCATTTGGACTGTTTCCAAGGTTTGACGATCACTGATTGTACTGCTATAAACATGGGTGCACATGGTCCAGTGTGACATGCCTCTAACTCTTTTTTTTTTTTAGGAATTTGGCACAGGGTCTCATGTAGCTCGCATTTATAATGATCCTCCTATTTTCAGCCTCACCATCCCTGGGATTACAGGCACGCACCACCATGCCTGGACACTGCGACTGGCTCAGCGTGCCCGAGGGTGGGGCCAGCACGGCATGAGGTGCCAGGGACCAAATCCTGGTCCCTGAGTTTGCCTAAGCAGGCACTTAGTTGCTGAGCTATCTCACTGGCCTGCAATGTCTTTAACTCTTTCTATACCTAGAACGGAATAGCTGCATCAAAGAAATTTCTATTTTTAGTTATTTGAGAATCTCTACCCTGATTTCCATAGAGGATGTACCAGTTTAATTCCTACCAATGATATAAATGGATTCCCTTTTCCCTGCACCTCTCCAACATTTGTTATTTGTTTATTTTTGTTTTGAGATAAGTTCTTGCCATAGTTATGGCTGGCCTTAAACTTACTCTGTAGCCCAGGCTGGCCTCAAACTTTGAGTGACCCCCCTGCCTCAGCTTCCTAAGTGCTGGGGTTACAGATGTGCCCCCCTACACCTGGATAATGATTATTTGATTCCTTGATGACAGCTATCCTTTCTGAAGTAAGACAATATCTTACTTGTTTTAATTTGCATTTCTCTAATGACCAGCAATGTTGGCCATTTTTTCTTTTTTCTTTTTTACCACTTGTACTTCTTAAAGTGTCTGTTCATTTCAGGTGGCTATTTAGTTATTTATTTATTTCATACAGGGTCTCACTATGCAGCTGGGACTCGTAGTGATCTTCCTACCTCAGCCTCCCCAGCCCTGGGATTACAGGCATGAGCCACCACGCCCGGTTTCAGATGCCCGTATGGTGTGCCCAGGGTTCCAGGGATGACAAGGCATGCAGTGCCGGGGATTGAACCCGGGTCCTTGAGCTTTCCAGGAAGGCACTTAGACAACGGCGCTATCTCCCCAGCCCTCACGCGGCCATTTTTTGGATTGGATCTTTCATTCTGGGGAGTCTAAATTTTTTTGAGTCCTTTATATATTCTAAATATTAGTCCTCTGTCTGAAGGGCAGCTACAGAAAGAATATTTTCCTTTCTGTAGGCTGTCTCTTCACTCTGTTTGTTGTTTCTTCTGTCGTGAAGGAGTTTTTAACTTGATATGGTCCCATTTGTTGATTATTTCTTGTGCCACTGGTTCTGTTCAGGAAGTCCTTGCCTATGCTTAAGTCTCACCTATTTTATCTTCCATCAGATTAAGTGTTTCTGTGTTAACATTTATATATTTGGTCCATTTTTATTTTAGGTTGGTCTAGGCTCAATGTTCTAACGTTGATATCTCATCTTCCTCCTGGTGGGTCGTTCTTGAGGTCAAATAGGCTATTAGGCATGTGTTGGTTTGAGGGTCAGCAAAATAGCTCAGTGGTCTAAGTGCACCAAGCTAAAATGACACTCGGAAGCTGCCGGCACCCTCTCATCACAGGCAGAGTGTCACTCTCCTTGTCATCTGTGGCTCCTCGGCAGCACGGGGACAGTGCCCCCTTTCACTTCACGTTTTCACTTTGGCTCACCTTCCCCTGAGAATTTCCCAGCAGTGAGGTTCCCTTTCCGGATGCCCAGCGTGAGCCAGGCAGTCCGGGCTCTGACATTGGTGTGAGTGGGGCAAATGCTGGGCCGGCTGGCTCCCTTAATCTTACCTTTGTATAGCATCGGATCACAAAATATTTGTTTGTGCATCGGTGGCTCTTTATATCCACAAAGGCACTGACATTGATAAGAATGCTGAATGCTTTCCCTCAATGGCCAATGCAAGTCTTTTATATTTTTCTTTGTGGTGCTAAGGATTTGAAGCTAGGGCTTCACATGCAGCAGGCACGCACACTGCCACTGAGTTACACCTCAGCATGTTTCCATTGATTGATTGATTCAGGGTCTCACTGTGTAGTCCAAGCTGGCCTCAAACTCACAGTGATCCTCCTGCCTCAGCCTCCCAAGTGCTAGGGTTATAGATGTGCAGCACCATGCCCAATGCTTTTATTTTTATTTATTCATTTTGTAGTCCCAGGATTGAACCAGGAGCCTTCATGCTAAGCTGCCTCCCCAACCCTTCTTATTTATGTTTTGAAGCAAGGTCTGGCCACATTGCTATTTCCTAGGCTGTGCTGCAACTTGTGATCCTCCAGTCTTAGCCCCCCAGTAGCTGAGTTACAGGTGCGCACCCCTGTGCCTGCCTCAGATACACACCTTACATATACTTCGAAAGGATCAGTGCTCCTATAGAGTCCATCTGTGACCTAGTCACAAAACAATGACGGAAATCATCATCCCAGGGGCTGTGCAAGAAAGGGACAGGTATTGTTACCGTCACTTCACAGACGAGGAAAGTTACTCAGAAAGTTGAGGAGGACTTGCCAGAAGTCACCGGACAAGTATGACAGAGGTGGTATGAGAACAGCCATCCTGTGTGGCAGATGCGCTCAGATTGGCTTCCCCCGAGATGCCAGGCCTTCTAGAAGCCAGATGTTCGACCCAGAGGCAGAGGACAGGGAGCTGCGTTTCCTGTCACTCACTGCATCCTGTTGTTATCGGATGTTGTCTTGCTAGGACCTCTGTCCGCACGCCTGCATTTCCTGCATTCCCTGCATTGCCCCACTCTGGACGGCGACCACATCTTGGTGAATGCACAAGGCCTGAGGGAGGCACAGATGCCAGCCACCGCCATGCCAGGACCCTCAGCTAGGCTGGACTGAGTGTAAGGTAAGCCATCTCCTGTGGGCAGGGGCAGCTTTCCAAGGGCAGCCAGGGGAGAGAGTTCCTGCCCGGGCAGCAGCCAGGGAAGGTTGCGGCTTGTCTCAGCCTCCTGCACTGGAAGCTTCCAGGCGGCAGCTGGGGACGTGGGTGCTGAGAAAGGCTGGTGTTTTATGTGCGCTGTCTTTCACTTTCCTGTGACTGGAGTTGAGAGCCAGCAGGCACTGTGTTCAGACTCAGCTCAGCTATGACCTTTTGTTTTGTTTTGTGTTGTTTTGTTTTGTTTTTTTGGTGGAACAAGGGATTGAACTCAGGCCCTTGCGCTTGCCAGGCAAGTGTTTATTCTACTGAGCTATCTCCCTAGCCCCTCAGGTATGACCTTGACAACACCAAAAAGAAGACCCCTGCCCCCCCCCATGCCCCTTCCCAGCTTCCAGTGCGAGTCACCTCGGTGATTCTGGAGACCTGAATCAAGGTCCAGGTCTGCCACTAATGTGTAGGGTGACGTTAGACAAATTATCTTCCCGCTGGTGCTGTTTGCTCAGTGGTGAATGACAGAGTTGTAGGAGACAGGAGGGAGGTCTTCATTCTGCTTCCTGGAGCCTGCTAGGTCCTCGGCTGCCTCAAAGGGAGGGGCTTGTTGCATGAGAAGAGATTCTGCCAGTAATGAAAGGAGCTGCTCTTTCAAAAATCTCAAGAGTGGGGCTGGCCAAATAGCTCAGCAGGTGAAAGAGCCTGCAAGCAGGTGCAGGGGCCCAGTGTTTGATCCCCTGGCCTGCTGTGCCGGCCCGCCCCCGGGGCGCGCTGAGACAGCAAATGAGACCAGGCATGGTGGGGCGCACCTGTAATCCCAGCTCTTGGGAGACTGTAAACAGGAGAATCACTATGAGTCTGATCTAGTAGTGAGACCCTGAACACTGTAGACCCTTCCCTAAAATTTAAAGAAGAAAAAAAATCTCAAGAGTGCTGCCAGTGTAGTAGTGCATGCTGCCCAAGAGGTAGAGGCAGGAGGATTAGGAATTTGAGGCCAGCTTGAGCAGTTTAGTAAGAACCTGTCTCGAAAGAGCCAGGAGCTGGGCATGGTGGCTCATGTTTATAATCCCAGCACTTGGGAGACTGAGGCAGGATGATCATTGTGAGTTTAAGGCCAGCGTTGGCTACAAAGTGAGATCAAGGCCAGCCTGAGCTGCATAGTGAGACTTTGTCTCAGAAAGACGAAGAAGAAGAAGAAGAAGAAGAAGAAGAAGAAGAAGAAGAAGAAGAAGAAGAAGAAGAAGAAGAAGAAGAAGA
>NW_004524668.1:2167483-2173514 GCF_000260255.1 Octodon degus
AAAAAGAGCCAGGCATGTTGGTGAATGCCTGTAATTCCAGCACCCTGTGAGGCTAAGGCAGCAGGATGAGGCCAGCCTAGAGGACTTAATGACTTAGCGAGACCTTGTCCTGAAATAAGATATATAAAAAAGAAGGGCCAACGAGATAGCTCAGTGGACTAAGCACCTGCTTAGGCAAGCTCAGGGACCAGAGTTCGATCCCAGCACCACATGCAGCTCCAGCCCCAACCCAGGGCACGCTGAGCAAGCCACCAAGACCGGCCATGGTGGTGCATGCCTGTAATCCCAGTGCTGGGGAGGTTGAAAACAGGAGGATCACTACAAGTTCGAGCTGAGTAGTGAGACCCTGTGCCAAATACATATAACTAAATAAATAAATACATAAAGTGTTAGAGATGTAGTTCAGTGCAAAGGCTGTCATTCATCCTCAGTACTACAAAACATTAATTAAAGAAGCTAAAATTTAAAAAGGCTAAGGATGTAGCTCAATAGCAGAGCACCCATGAGTTGCCCAGTACACTGAAAACAAAAACAAAAAACAAAAAACAACTAAGAACACTAAGCTACAATTGTGCTTACTGAGCTTTTTTTTTTTTTTTGTGGTTACCACTGCATTTATTTTCCTACAGCTAATCTTTCTATATCTTCAATTTCAATTTGCCTTAAAGTGAAGGACGAGCTTAAAACTGGATCACTTGACCCTTTCTCTTCTTGTCTCCTCCCAGTTCAAAGTGCTTGCATCTCTTAATGGCCAGCATTCTCTTCCATCTGCAGTTGGGCTCCACACACTCAAGCCTCAGCACTATCTTCTTTGTCGTTTTAGCCTTCTTCCGGAAGATGGGTTTCGTCTGCCCACCGTAGCCACTCTGCTTCCAATCGTAGCGCCTCTTTCCTTGGGCGTACAGGGAATCCTTGCCCTTCTTATACTGCGTCACTTTGTGAGGCTGATGCTTGCCACACTTCTTACAGAAAGTCCTTCGGGTTTTAGGTACATTGACCATCTTGGCGGTAGAGCTGTCTACGCGATGAAAACGAAAAGCCCAGCGACTTAACCCGTCGCCTCGCGCCGCTCGCGCCACACAGGATTACTGAGCTTTTAAAATGATGTGCCAGGCACTTTATTTTTCTTCTTTCTTTCTTTCTTTCTTTCTTTCTTTCTTTCTTTCTTTCTTTCTTTGTTTCTTTCTTTTTTTTCTGAGACAGAGTCTATATGCACTTCAAGCTGGTCTCAAACTCATGGTGATCCTCTTGCCTCAGCCTCCCAAGTGCTGGATGCACTACTATATCAGACTGTGTGTACCTGTGTTTGTATGTGTATATGTGTGCATGCACTCTCATGCGTGTGGGTGGGGGACTGCCCATGCTACGCAACTACCCTACTACTAGCTACACTCCCAGCCCCAGGTGTGGCATTTTTCACAACTTCTTGGAGTAGGCAGATTCTCCCCACTGGAAGATGCTCCCAGTAAGAACAATACCCACAAACAATCTCACTTATATTCCTTACTTTAAATTCTCCCAAGGAACTCCTTTTACGGATGAGAAAGAAGAAGACAAAGGCACTTAGTAGCAGATGAAGCCATTGCTGGGATTTGAATCCACCCCATCTGCTCGTGTCTCCCTTGCACCCTGATTTGGTTTTAGAGTTTAACACTAGACGTCCCTCCAAGAGCCGCATGCATTCATAGGTGGGACTTTTGGACAGTGATTGAATGAAGGGGGCACCATAGCTGATTTATGGCTGGGAGGTGGGGTCTGGTCAGAAGAGGCGGGTCCCGGGTGTGACTTGGGAGAGTCTTTACCTCCCTTCCTGTTCCTTTCCTTCATTCTGCTTCCGACTGTCAAGAAGTAAGCAGCTCTCCTGTGCCCAGGCTCTGCTACCATCGAGGACTGGAACTTCCAAAATGTGAGCCAAAGATAACCTTTTCCTCTTTCAGATTGTACCGTACAGTATCAGGTACTATGATCTAGAAACAAGAAAGTGACTAAGACGGATTAGGGCGCCAGACAAGTTGCCAGGACTCTACCTGACCATGTGGTTGAGAAAAGCCTTTGGAACTGGTTTGCAGGAAGAGTTTAGAAAGCTTTAGAGTTTCTGGTTAGAGGAGCAGCCTAAAATCTTGTAAGCCAAGCTTAGTAATGAGAACTCAGAATCTTGATTTTAAAAAAGCAGATGCCAGGGGCAGGGAGAAGCAGACAGTAAAAACCAGGCTCAGAGGGGGTTAAGCTGGGAACAAGGATTCCACCAGTAGTCAGGCTAGAGATGATGTGTGTTGTGCTCTGGCAGAAATTTTGTCTACATGTTGCTCGTGTCCTGGTGCTTTGTGGGAGAACATGATGAAGAATGGAAGATTAGCCATTGAAGATTTCCCATTGAGTGATGGGGGGGGGCATCATTTAAGAGGAAAATTCAAGGCAGCCCCATGTTCAGGATGTGGGGTGGGTATGGCTTTTCGCCAGCTCTACGGTGATCATCCAGAGCAAACGGTGCAGGTGAATGCTTTCAAATGTTTTTAGTTTCTCCAGAAAGAAAGCTCCTGCAAATTTGGGAATCTGTAAATTGAAGCAAAGGAGAGCTTGCTTGCTGGACAAGATTAGTGGTCTAAAGCCAAATACTTCTGAGTCAGGACAATAGGGAAGGATGCCTCCAGGGCATCCCAAGACACTGCAAGATCTTGCTTTTGTCTTCAGACTTTGCTTGAAGAAAAGAGCCCCAGGGCGCTCTGCTGGAGGCGGGCAGGGCACTAGTGTTGCTGAGGTTCCCTTCAGTGTTCAGCTGTCCAGGTGCTCAGAGGCCACAGTGGCTGTAAGGCAAGGAGGCCCAGCTGCTTACTGCTCAGGCGGGCAGCAGACCTTAGACTTGTCCATGTGGGGCTACTTTTATAGGCATGCAGAATACAAGAGCTGTGGGGTCAGGAAAAGTTCAGCCCATATTTCAAAAGAAGGCCTGGGAGGTCTGCCAATGTGTCCTTGAAGTGGGCTAAGTGCATTTGGCACAAAAAGATGCACCTGAATCTTTTGGAGGCCAGGGACAGATGGCTATGGTTTATACCTAGCTGTCCCCAAGAGCGTCGTGTGCTCACAGGTAGGGCTTTTGGATGGCGATCGTGCGATGGAGGTGTTAGCGCTGACCTGCTGTTAGGAGGTGGGGTCTGGGCAGAAGAGATGGGTACTTGGGGCTTGACCTGGAAGGGTGACCGCCCTCCCAGGTTTCTCCTTTTGTCCTCTCTGCTTCCTGGTTGCCATGCAGTGAGCCACTCTCTTCTACCCAGGCACTTCCACCGTGCCACTGGCCACGTAAGGACTGAAACTTCTAAAATGTGAGCCAAAATAGCCTCGCCTCCTTGAAGTTGTGGGTGCTGGGTGTTCTGTCCCAGCAACAGGAAAGCAATTAAGATACTCAAGGTGTACTGCATGTGAGACAGCCCTTTCCTGTCCAAGCCAGTGTCACTAGTTTTTGACTCTCCCCTACATGGGAGGCACTGGCGCCAAGGCATGGAAGATCCAGAAAGAGCGTAGTTCAGTCCCTAACCCTGATGACCTGCGTGGCCTCAGTCAAATGTTTTAACACCTCTGAGCCTCTGTGTAGGTGAAGCCACAAGCATAACCCCCTGCTCCAGTGTGCTAGGAATTGAACCAAGGGCCTCTGCCGCAACCAATGAGCCCCGCCCCCAGCGCCATCATCAGTCCTTTATGAACAGGGTCTCACTCTGCAATCTGGCGGGTGCCAGAACCCATGATACCTCCTTGGCTGACCTAGAACTTTCCATACTCCTACCTCAGCAACTCTAGAGCTGGATTACAGATGCTCCACCGTACCTAGCTCCAACAACTGCTTTTCTTTACTTTTTTTTTTTTTTTTTTTTTTTTTTGAGGCAGCATCTCACTACTAGTTCAGGCTGGCCTTGAACTTGTGGCAGTCCTTCCTCAGCCTCCCAAAGGTTAGGATTACAAGCGTGGGCCACCATGCCCAGCACCATTGCTTTCTTATAGAGGTGTGGATGAAATTAGGTGACAACTGGGGAAAATATTTTGCAGAATTTAATTAATGTGGCAGAAAGACAATGGGAACCCTCTCAGTGTCTGTGCGGTCAGGCTGGGAGCCTCACGCATGCCTGTGGGCAAGGTGAGCCCCAAAGGAAGGCCAGGAGGAAGGGGAGCCAGAAAAAGAGCCTTGTGGCAAGAAAGGAAAATTACAGGAAATCTGGAGATGTCCAGGTGAACTGAGCAGGGCTGGCTGCCTGGGGCTGAGGCATCGCTCTGCCCTACCTGTCTGCAGGCGGAGCAGCCCTCCAGCTCCCTTACACTGCTTCATAGCATGCTCTGATAGGGCCATGCAATATACTTATCTCTTTCCCAGTTGATGAGCATTTTGATTATTTAATTTAAAAAAAATTTTCAAAAAATGCACACACACTCCTGTCCGTTCCTCCCAGGCCCTTGACAGAACATCGCTGGGAACATTCGCCCAGGAGTTGAGCTGAAACACCCAAGGAGGGCAGGGACACCTGCAGGTTCCCTAGATCTGGCAAAGCTTCCGTCCAGCCCGACTGAGCCAACCCATAGCTGTGCGGCTGAGCGCTGGCATCCTCACGAGGCTCCCACACTGCTACTGTCAGCAGCAGGAGCAAAATTTGCATTTCAGTGTCTCCTGCTGAGATTGAGACCCTTTCCAAAGGACTGTGGACCACTGCTCTCTCTCTCTCTTTTCTTTCTTTCTTTCTTTCTTTCTTTCTTTCTTTCTTTCTTTCTTTTTTTAATGCATTTAGTACAAGGTCTACAGGGTCTCACTACACAGATTGGACTCGGTGATTCTCCCGTTTTCAGTCTCCCAAGTGCTGGGATTACAGGCGCGCGCCACCATGCCCAGTCTCAGTGGCCAGCTCAGCGTGCCCCAGGGGCAGGGCCAGCATAGCGTGCCAGGAATCAAACCCCAGTCCCTGAGTCTGCCTAAGCAGGTGCTTTAATCCTCTGAGCTATCTGCCCTTCCTCCCTCCCTCCCTCCCTCCCTCCCTCCCTCCCTCCCTCTTTCTTTCTCTTTCATTACCAGGAATCAAACTCAGGACCTCACACTAGCCAGGCAGGCGGTATGCCACTCAGCAATATCGCCACCCCATTGTTCTTTCATACCCAGCATTTTTCATATTTGTAGTTTTTTGTCCTTTTTCCTTAAGTAATCTTGCTTGAAATTGTCTGTTTAGTTACCTAAAAAAAAAAAAAAACAAGGGCTGGGGATGTGGCTCAGCAGGCACAAGCGCCTGCCTGAGGCAGGTCCTGCCTCAGGACCTCCGGCAAGGTTCTGAGTTTGATTCCCACTACAAACAAACAAAAAACTAACTCTGGCTTTTGTCAAGTCTTTCTATTGTTTTCCAAGGTCATTAGTATCTGCTGTTATTATTTCTTTTTGTTTGCTTTGGTTTTTGGTTTTTTGAGATAAGGTCTTGTACCTCAGGTTGCCCTTCAACTCACTAGGTAGCCCAAGCTGGCCTCAAACTCATGGCGGTCCTCTTGTCTCAGCTGCAGGAGGGCTGAGATTATAAGCGTGTACCACCCTGTGTACCTTCCGCTCTTATTTCAATTTTCTGTTTTCTATGGATTTATGCTGCTATTTTTTTTTCTTTTTTTTTTGTGGAACTGAGGATTTGAACTCAGACCCTTGCACTTGCCAGGCAGGTGCTTATTCTACTGAGCCATCTCCCCGACCCTTTTACTAAGCCATCTCCCCAGCCCTGACTGAGCCAACTCCCCGGCCCCTTTATTTTTCTAGTTCCGAGAACTCACTGAATTTTTTCCTTAAAATATGAACATTAAGGGCTATGGGTTTTTCCCCCCTTAGCACTCACACACATCTCATAAGCTTTTAATGTATTGCACTTTCTTTTCTGTTTCTTTCTTTCTCTTTTTTGGTACCAGGAATTGAACTCAGCACCTTGGTCTCACAGTTTCGTATCATTTGATTCTATTCATTTTATAACATTCCCTTATGATTTTTAATCCAGAAGTGTATTTTAAAGTTCCTATCCCTGTGAAG
>NW_004524668.1:2173614-2180277 GCF_000260255.1 Octodon degus
TTTCTGGAACCAGGGATTGAACTCAGACCCTTGTGATTACCAGGGAAGCACTTATTCTACTGAGCCATCTCCCCAGCCCCCTGTTAGTTACATTTTTAAAGTTCTTAATTTCTAAGTGCATTGCATATAGAGCATATTTTTTATACCGCAGATCATTTTACATATTTCTGAAATTTATATTTCACTTAAGACTTAGTTTTGGCAAGTGTCCACATCTGCTTCAAAACAGTACATATACTCCAGTTATTTGGTGCTGAGCTCAGTGTTTGCTCATTGCTGTATATAAGCAGCTTTACCACGGCTGGGACCACGTACCTGACATGCACAATTGAAAGAAAGAAATGGCTTATGGGCTTATGGTTTCTGAGGTTCCGATCCATGGTCTGCTGGCTCGAAGGCAGAAACCTCCTGTGGAAGGGACACAGCAGGTCATAGCTGCTCTATTCACAGTGGCCAGGGGCGGAGCAGGAGGACCGCACCAGAGAGGACCCCCAAGACCACACCTCCAGGACCCACCCAGAAATACCAGTGTGATTTACTAATCTTTACATGCTTCTAGGCCAGTCCTGTGGACAAGCCTAATGATCACAATTGCATATTTAAATCATGTACATTCTTGTTAATGAATATGTGGTCGGCTTAATCTACCAGTTTTCTTTTTCTTTCTTTGAGACAGAGTTTTGCCATGTAGTCCAGGCTGGCACCCAACTCCTGGTGATCCTCCTTCCTGCCAAGTCCTGAGATTAGCTTCTCTTTCAGATTGACCCAAGGCCAAGGATAGGGATATACACACATGATCCAGTCTTCTTCTTCTTATTATTTATTTATTTATTTATTTATTCATTTATTTGGTATAAGGTCTCACTATGCAGTTTGGACTCATAGTGATCCTCCTGTCTCAGCCTCCCCAGTACTGGGATTACAGGCGTGAGCCACCATACCCAGTTTTGGTGGCTGGCTCAGCCCTGGGCCAGCACAGCATGTGGTATTGGGGATTGAACCCGGGTCTTTGCGTTTGCCAGGCAGGCACTTATACCACACAGCTGTCTCCCCAGCCCCAGTCCGAGTCTGCTAAAGACTAAAAATCAAGAGGATCACTTGAGCCTGGGAGTCAGAGCCACCCTGAATAGTATAGCAAGACTCCATCTCAAAAAACAAACAAACGGGGGCCGGGGAGATGGCTCAGTGGAATAAGCGCTTCCCTGGTAAGCCCAAAGGCCTGAGTTCAATCCCCAGTTCTGAAAAAACAAAAACAAAAACAAAAACAAACAAACAAAAAAAACCCACCTAGCTGTGCATGGCTATGCAAATCTCTGCATTCTCTTGAAGGTGATACACATATTAAAAAATAATAATTAACATTCAAATTTAACTTTTTTTTGTTTTGTTTTGTTTTGTTTTGTTTTGTTTTTTTGGCAGAACCAGGGATTGAACTCAGGCACTTGCACTTGCCAGGGAAGTGCTTATTCTACTGAGCCATCTCCCTGGCCCTGATTTTTTTTGTTTTTGTTTTTGTTTTTGTTTTTGTTTTTGTCTGTTTGAGGCAAGGCCTCACTGTGCAGCTCAGGCTGGCCTTGAACTCACTTTGTAGCCTAGGCTGGCCTTGAACTCATCATGATCCTCTTGCCTCAGCCTCCCAATGCTGGGATTACAGGCATGTATCACCACACCTGGCTGGATTTATACAATGTATGTAGTAGAAAAATACTTTATCTTATATAATTTTTCTTCCTATCATTTGGGATGAAATCTAAGAACCATCTCCCATCCCCAAATAGTTGTTAAAACTTCAACACCTTCTGGGCATGGTGGCACATGCCTATAATCCCAGCACTTAGGGAGACTGAGGCAGGAGGCTCTCAGATTCAAATTCAGCTTGAGCACTTTAGCAATTTAGCAGGGTCAGGGTGGGGGGAGTGTAGTTCAATGACAAGGTTCTAGGTTAAATTTCCAGAAGTGTAAAAAAAAAAGAAAAAGAAAGAAAGAAAGACAATCTTTTTGAAAACAAAATAAAAATGGTGAACACTTTACCAGAACTGACAAAAATTGAGACAAACCAAAACAAAAAACAAGCAAAAACCCTGCAGATCCAGCTCTCCACTTAAGTGGAGAAAGGGCCACAAAAAACACAGTGATTTCCAACCTATGATCCACCCTTTCAGGCAAACATAGATGCGTGTCAGTCAGTGGTCAGATGAGCTCATTTCTGCACTAACTGGAAAACTCTCCCCTCTTCCCAGTGCTGCAGCCGAGTGGGGAGCCGTGCAGAGGCAGGCCCCATGGAGGGGTGCCGGGAGACGCAGGTGGCCAATGGCTCCATGGCCCACTTGGACTTCAAGCCCATGAAGGACTACATGGTCTTGAGTGGCCCCCAGAGGGTAGTTGTCGCCGTGCTGTGCATACTGCTCGGCCTGTTTAGTGCCCTGGAGAACGCCACTGTATTGTATCTGACTCTGTCCTCCCACCGGATGCGCAGGAAGCCCTCATACCTGTTCATAGGCAGCTTGGCTGCAGCCGACCTGCTGGCCAGCACGGTCTTTGTCTGTAGCTTTGTCAACTTCCACGTCTTCAATGGCGTGGACTCCAAGGCCGTCTTCCTGCTGAAGATCTGCAGCGTCACCATGACCTTCACAGCCTCTGTGGGCAGCTTGCTGCTGACCGCTGTGGACCGCTACCTCTGTCTGCGCCACCCACAGAGATACAAAGCTCTGCTCACGCGGGGCAGGGCGCTGGTGGCCCTGGGCGTCATGTGGGTCCTCTCGGTGCTTGTGTCCTACCCACCGCTCGTAGGATGGACCTGCTGTCCCAGTCTCTGCTCTGAGCTTTTTCCATTGATCCCCAACGACTACCTGCTGGGCTGGCTCCTGTTCATTGCCCTCCTCTTCTCTGGGATCCTCTACACCTATGGCCACGTCCTCTGGAAGGCCCACCAGCATGTAGCCAGCCTGGCCGAACACCAGGACAAGCCGGCGCCAGGGGTGACCCGGATGAGGCTGGATGTGAGGCTGGCCAAGACGCTGGGGCTGTTGCTGGCTGTGTTGCTCGTGTGCTGGTTCCCTGCCTTGGCCCTCATGGTCTACAGCCTGACCACAACACTGAGCGATGCGGTCAAGAAAGTCTTCGCGTTCTGCTCCATCCTGTGCCTCCTGAACTCCGTGGTGAATCCTATCATCTACGCCATGCGCAGTGGGGAAATCCGTTCCTCTGCCCAGCACCGCCTGGCCCGCTGGAAGAAGTACCTGAGGGGACTTGGGCCGGAAGGAAAAGAAGAAGTCCCCAGGTCCTCCATAAAGTCCTCCATCACCGAGACAGAGGCCGACACGAAAATCACCCCGAGATGAACTCTCCCAGAAACTGTCGCTCTTCCTCTTCCTGTGAGCAGCCTGAGGTGACCTGTGGAAATGGTTCACTACTCTCTCGACCCAGAAAACCCCACAGAATCATGCACATCAAGAGGCTCAAATCTTCATGTTCACTTTAAGAACACACATGAAACTTCCCAGGCCATCAAGGGTATGCATATCCGGAAGGCCACCAAGTATCTGAAGGATGTCACATTAAAGAAGCAAGGTGTACCACTCCGGCATTACAATGGTGGTGTTGGCCAAACAGTGGGGCTGGACGCAGGGTCGGTGGCCCAAAAAGAGTGCTGAATTTTTGCTGCACACGCTTAAAAATGCAGACAGTAATGCTGAAATTAAGAGTTTACATGTAGATTCTCTGTTTATTGAACATAGCCAGGTGAACAAAGCACCCAGGATGCACCGCCGTACTTATAGAGCTCATGACTGGATTAACCCATACATGAGCTCCCCTTGCCTTATTGAGACGATCCTTACTGAAAAGAAACAAGTTCTAAACCAGAGGAGGAAGTTGCACAGAAGAAAAAGATACCCCAGAAGAAACTGAAAAAACAAAAACTTACAACATGGGAATAAATTAAGCATAAGATAAATAGAAATAAAATTTAAAGAAAAAAAAAAAAAGAAAATCACTCTGAGTCTGGCTCCCAGAGATTCGCTCTACTGAGATCCCTGAGGTGGCCTCCTCTGCTGTCATAAACCACCCATCCAGACAACATCTCTTTCTCTGGGGACAGAGACAGGTGCTGGTCCTGCTACCTTTCTTAACCCATCCCCAGGGGGTGGAGAGGGAGCTGACTCTCTGGGAGGGTAGCTGGGGGTGGGGCCCAGGACGACCTCACTTCACATCAGGTCGGAAGCCTCCTCACAGCTGGCCTAGGGCCTGCATCCGCCACAGGGCATCCTCCACAGAGCACGGAGCACGGAGCACACAGGGAGCCCCAGGGCAGGCATGAGGGACTGGGGGGCTCCAAGCCCAAGAGGGACAAACCACTCTCCTGGGATTCAGGCTATTGAGTGGGCCGTCCAGGTGGTGACACTCCTTTTCAGTCATCAGGGCCTGCTTGGTTCTGAAGCTAGCAAGGGCCCCACCCTCAGGCCATCCCACCTTCTAAGGTTGAAGAACTGGGATGTGATGTGGATGAAGGGTGTGACCGCCTTTCCCAAACATAAAGGGAGAGACTTCTGCCCAGGCATCTCATTATTTGGGTAAGGGCCCTTCTGACCTGCCAATCCTTGCTCTCAGCACTGTGACCTCTGAGGTCCCAGGGAACCCAGAAGAGGCTGAGGGCACAAGGATACAAACTCTTCTCAATATGGTAGGGACACTGTGACGTCCTGCCTGGTGGGGTTACCAGAAACAAGCTATGCTCCCTGGAAAAAGAAGCTACTCTCGAAGGTTCTCCACACCCCTAGAACATTCCCACCCACCCACACTCGCCCCCATGCATGCTCCACGCCTCTGTGGTGCAGCACAAGCAGAGGCAAGCAGGAGGGAGGGCCACTGCTGCCACGACTCCTCTGCCCCACAGGAGCACAGCCCACTGGTCTGAAGATGGCAGGGCATGTAGATCTCATGCATCGGAGGGGCTGGATTTCTTCCACAATGGCTTAAAACAGGGATGAGAGAAACTGTCCATGATGGGAAGGATTTGAGAGGAATTCTGACAGAATCACAATAAAAGGAAAGACACTGGGGCTGGTGAGATGGCTCAGTGGTCTAAAGCACCTACTTAGAACAAGCTTAGCAAACCACAGGGACCGCGGTTCAATCCCCCAGCACCACATGCCAGCCAGCCCCGCCTCCTGGTGGGCTGAGCTGGCCACACACACACACACACACACATAAATAAATAAAAATAAAAAAAAATTAAAAGGAAAGACACTGATAAAAGTTGTTTTCAGGCAGAGCGTGATGGTGCACACCTGTAATCCCAGCAATCAGGACACTGAGGCAAGAGGATCACTATGCGTTTGAGGCCAGCCTGGACTACATAGACTTTAAGGCTGAACTACACAGTGAAACCCTGTCTAAAAAAAAAAAAAAAAAAAAAAATCATCTGTCTTCAGTAAACACGAATGCAACAAAGCATCTTTCTTTTTTTTTTTTTTTTAGCTGCCTCCCATGAGCACAAGAGGCTTTATTATTTATTTATTTAGTGTGTGTGTGTGGCCAGCTCAGCCCACCAGGGGGCGAGGCTCGCTGGCATGTGGTGCTGGGGGATTGAACCGCGGGCCCTGTGCTTTGCTTAGCTTAGCTTGTTCTAAGTAGATGCTTTAGACCACTGAGCCTTCTCACCAGCCCCAACAAAGCATCTTCCTTTCATCCACCTCATAAACATGTGCAGGCTGTGTGACAGCACCTGGACACCCAGCCACAAGGGAGACTCTGCCCTCACCTAGGGCTTGAGGGAGGCGCAGATTCTACAAGCTGATAAGAATGTCAATAAGCAAATAAAGATAATTACAGGTGGTTCAGTGAAGGGCATCAGCAAGTTCATGTGACAGAGATTCCATGAAGTAACTTCAGGGGACGGATCTGCTGTGTACTCTGGTCATACTGCTGTGGCTTTTATTGAGGTGGGTTATTTTGGGGGTGGTATTTGTTTTCAAGACGGGGTCTTCTTATGTAGTCCAGGCTGGCCTTGAACTCACAATGCTCCTGCCTTAGCTCCAGGTGCTGGGATTACAGTCATGTACCTTTTTAGTACCCAAGGGGAAATTAGTACCAGGACCCCGCCCCTCCCTACAGATACCAAAAACCATAGCTGTTCAGTCTTTTATGTAAGTATTTTCATGTAACCTACACATATCCTTCCAGGTACTTTCTTTTTTGAGTGTGTGTGTGTGTGTGTGTGTGTGTGTGTGTGTATGTCTTTTTGAGACAGGGTTTCACTATGCAGTTCAGGCTGGCCTTGAGCTCACTTTGCAGCCCAGGCTGGTCTCAAACTCAAAATGATTCTCCTGCCTCAGTCTCCCCAGTGCTTGGGATTACAGTCATATACCACCACACTCAGCCTTATGCTTTATTTTATTTTATTTTATTTTATTTTATTTTGAGACTTGGCTTTGCTGTATGTTCCAGGCTGGCCTTGAACTCACAGTGATACTCCTGCCTCAGCCTCCCAAAGGCTGAGATCACGGGCATGAACCACCCCCACACTTACCGTATACTTTAAATCACCTTTAGATGATTATTATACCCAACATAATGAAGAAGGTAAACAAATAGTTATTACACTGTATTGTCTAGGGAATAATGACAAGAAAACAAAAGTCGTCATACATGTTTAGCACAGAG
>NW_004524668.1:2180387-2190790 GCF_000260255.1 Octodon degus
GAGGATTGAACTCAGGCCCTTGTGCTTGTCAGGCAAGTGCATATTCTACTGAGCCATCTCCCTGGCCCTTGTTTTCACTTTAAGACAGGGTCTTATTATGTTGCTAAACTGCCCAGGCTGAACTCAAACCTGTGGTCCTCTTTGCCTGACGTTCAGTTTATGATTTTGTATTTTTCTGCAGCAAATTTCCACTAAATGGGTGGCTTATAAAGCCAGAAAATGCATTCCTTCCTTGCACACCTGCTGTTGGATTTAGGCCCACCCTGACCTCGAAGAGCAGCGCCTAAATATCACCACTCATGGTGCTAAGCCCTGATGTCTGGATCACTCCCAGGAGAAGGAAGTGTCGAGCTGTCACGCTGGCCCTGCCTTCTCCCAGGAGGAACACAGGACCCGGGAGAAAGAGGCACAAAGTCCATATTTGCTGAGGTTTGATTCCGGTCCCATTTGGGCCCAAACCAGTTGCACAATCTTAGACAATTCTTTTCCCCCTGCTCTGGACCTGTTAACTACCCTGTAAAATGGGAGGGGTCGGGAGGAGGAAGGTGCCAGAGCTCTCTAAGCTTCCTCGCAGCTCTAACAAGCTGCTGTTACCACCAATGGCACCACATGTGGTCATGTGGCTTCTGACTTGCTTGTTTCCTGCACGGGTAGACTTTGTAGACTGCATCTGTTGCAGCCTGTGGGAGCCCTGGAGGATTTCCCATGAGCCTCTCCCTCTGGACCTGCAAAACTCCCCATCCCCCACCTCCAGAAAGATCACACCTCTCTTTCAGGGGGCGCTTTTCCCTCTGCTTCCCTGACACGACACTTCTTCCCAGCTCTACCCCATTATTTCTGCCAAGCTGTTCCTCACCCCTCCAATCTGGTCAGCCCATTGCTGAGCGTTTCTGATTCATACACAGCTGAAAATCTCCCTATGGTGGAGCCTGAAGGTACGCGCCCTTAATGCCAGCATTGGAGAGACTGAGGCAGGCGGGTCGCAGAGAGTTCGAGGCCTGTGAGATCCTATCTGAAAAACAAGAACAAACTAAACCAAAACAAAAAGCGCTTTCTGGCTCCCTAATTCCCCACGAACTAAAACCTGTGCTCAGGCCTCGACCTACCGCTGCAGGAAGACTGTACAAAGGGAACTCCCAAGTTCTCAGCACACCCAGAGCCTGTCTTATTTTCGCGAGTTGGTAGTTCACTGGGTTTTTCTCGCTTGCAACTCCAGAGGGCGCTGCAGAGACCCTTTCTCTGGAGAGGAGGCGGCCCAGGAATCAAGAAATCGCGATGTTGGCCCGCCCCTTTTCCTCCCGGGCCAATCATTGATCCGAGGGGCGGAGCCACGTTGCACCTGCGCATTAAGAGGGGGCGGGGCGGCGCGGAAGCAGGGATGCTCGGGCGAGGGGCCGCCGCGCTGCTGCTGGTGCTGCTCGGAGCGGCGCGGTCGGGGTTTGGGGCTCCGCGCCGCTACACCCCAGACTGGCCGAGCCTGGACTCCCGGCCGCTGCCCTCCTGGTTCGACGAGGCCAAGTTCGGGGTGTTTGTGCACTGGGGCGTGTTTTCGGTGCCGGCCTGGGGCAGCGAGTGGTTCTGGTGGCACTGGCAGGGCGAGGGGCAGCTCGGGTACCAGCTCTTCATGCGGGACAACTACCCGCCCGGCTTCACCTACGGCGACTTCGGGCCGCAGTTCACGGCGCGCTTCTTCCGCCCTGACGAGTGGGCCCAGCTCTTCCAGGCCGCGGGGGCCAAGTGAGTCCCATCCGGGCCGGAGCTGGGGCCGGGGAGGTGGGGGCGCCGCCGGACGTGGCGCACTGGCCCCAGAGTAAGGAGCGTCTGGTTGGGGGTTGTTAAATCTGGATTCGGGCTGGAGACGTAACTCCGTGCAAAGATCTTGTGTTCAAATCCCCGGTAGAAAAAAAAAAAAAAAAGAAAAGAAAAATACAAGTTTCAGGGAGGCGCCATCCCTCACTATCTACACCTTAGCTGGGCGTGGAATCTGGACCTCATTCATGTGTGGGCCCCGACGACCCCCCGCGGGCTCCCTGCAACCTCGCTGGACAGTTGCCCTGTGCCTTCGACTGAGAGGGACAAACGGGCGCTCCGGCCTGGGGCGGTTGCTTCAGGTACACACGACACAGATGCTCTCTCTGCTGCCCTCTGGCCCGCCCTGTGCGGTTCTCCGAAAGGTTGTGGTGTCCGGAACTCTGGAGGTTGTGGTGGGCCAGTTCAGAGAACTGAAAACCCCAAACCGCCGCCGCCGGGGTATGAGAGGGGAGGAAGATCTGCTTTGTCTGGGGCAGGGCCTCCCAGGTGGGGCGACCTCGAGGGTCTTGCAGTGCCTGCGCTCTCAGGCAGTGGCGAAGAGAGAAGGAGATAAGGAGGTCCCTGTGCTTTCCATTTGGAGCAGTCTTGTTCCCTACCCGGCTCCTCAGTCATCTTCCAGGTTTCTGTTTCTGTTGCACCTTTTCGTTCTATTTTCCTAAGAGAAACTGAAACCAGCACTTAGCATTTGCAAATATATGTAAAAACCTAGAGTCAACAGAGAAAATGTCTGTCTTCTAGTGGCCTTAAAGATCTATACTTTACAAAGAAAAAACATTACAGATGTGAGAAACATGCACTACAGAGGACCGTGACTCTTAAAGGACTATGTGTCCTCCAAAGTTCAGGAGTCCCCCACACCGGACAGTGATCAGATCCTCACATCTAGGCATTATCTACTTTTCTGCCATAAAAGTAAATGAAATGCCATGTGATTGGATTATTTCAACACCTGCCTTTGTCCCAGCCCTTAGGTCTGCTGTCACTTCTGTTGTGGTTTTGCTTCTTTTTTTTTGCAGAAACAGGGGTTGAACTCAGGCCCTTGTTCTTGCCAGGCAAGTGCTTGTTCTACTGAGCCATCTCCCCAGCCCCTTTGCTTCTATTTTTTGAGACAGGGTCTCTTGCCCTATAGTTCAGAGTGGCCTTGGATGCATTGTCTAGCCCAGGCTGGCTCGGAACCCTTGGTGATCCTCCTGCCTCAGCCTCCAAGTGTTGTGATCACAGGTGTGTGTGTGTATCACCATGCCTGGTTTGTTACTCCTGTAAATAAGCAAAGATTACGTAGGTTTGGTAGAACAGCTTGTGCTGCTATAATTTCCTATTGCTAGTCCACATCATTCTCCTTCACGGCAAAGAGTTAAAGAAAGTTAATTATTTGTACCCAGAAGGGCCACAAAAAAAGAGAATCAGAGAGCTAGTTGTTTATCTGCTTCCTTTCCTCTGGGCTCGTTGGCTAGATACAAGGACTGTGACCTAGTCAACTTTGCCTGCATTGTTGCGATGACATCCCCAGGGTGGGGTGTTGTGTCTGCAGTGAGGTGCTTGGCGTCACTAATAATAGTGACTCACGGCAGCACATTTCCAGTTATCAAGTGCTCCCTACCAGTTTTGGTGGTGGTGTGGCAGTTGGGGATTGAACCCAGGGCCTTTGCACTGAACTACATCCTTACCCCTTTTTTACTTTTAAATTGTAAAATGGGGCTTGTGAAGTTGCCTGGGATTGGCTCCAATTTAATAATCCTTGTGCCTCAGCCTCTCAGAGCACCAGGATTATAACACCCACCTGGCTTTCCTTACCGGCTTTAAAGCTGAAGGAAGACATGCTGGGCAAGCTCGTGTTTGTAGCTTGCTGCTTACTTCCTTTGTCCATTTGTTTTGACATCCACAGGTATGTGGTCTTCACCACAAAACATCATGAAGGCTTCACAAACTGGCCCAGTCCAGTATCTTGGAACTGGAACTCTAAGGACATAGGCCCCCATCGGGATTTGGTGGGTGAGTTGGGAGCAGCTCTCCGGAAGAGGTGTGTGTCTGTGGACAGCCCCTGTCTTCTCTTCTGCTGCAGCCTCTGGGGGTTTCAGCTTCCTGATTTCATGTGTTTTATTTCCTAAATTTGCACTTAATAAGCATTCTGAAAGACTTCTGGCCTTTACATTTCCAGTATCAGGAGCTTTGAAGCTCTCATGTGACCAAAAATGACACACTCAGAGAAGTTCATGGCCTTCACTTTAAGAACCAGTTAGCTGAGTCCTGTGACCTGCTCGGTGTCTCATTCCCAATGCTGTGCCTTGCAGCAGTTGTAAATGTTGATTAGGACCTGGCTGTTGGTTAGATCCGGGCATCAGGAGCTGAGCGTCTTCAGTGTATCTGTTTAGTGACATGATGAAATGCCTACCTCAGTTCCTTCTTACTCTGTGGATTGCAACCTTATCCCTAACTTCTTCGTTACATTATATTTTGATAACACTATTTTTTAAATTTACTGTAATAATTGTGCATATTTATTGGGTCTGCTGCGATAATTCACTACATGTATGCAGCATGTTATGACCAAATCAGGATAATTAGATTTTCCATGTCCTTAAACATTTATCATTCGTGTTGGGAGCCTTCAGCCCATCACTTCCTCTTCATGGTACTGGAGATTGAGCCCAGGGCCTGGTGCATGCTAGGTAAGTGCTCTACCCCTGAGCCACATCCCCACCCAACTCTTTTTGTTCTTTATAAAATATATCATAGCCAGGCATGGTAGTGCCCACCTGTAATCACAGCACTTGGGAGGCTGAGACAGGAGGATTGCTGTGAGTTCAAGGCCAGTCTAGGCTACATAGTGAGTTTAACGCCAGCCTGGATTACACATTGAGACCTTGTCTCAAAAAAAAAACAATAAATAAATAAAAAATTGCAGGGCTGATACCCAGTGATGCAAAATAAGAAAATATATTATAAATTGTAATAGCTAATCATGGTGATGCATATCTTTGATCCTAGCTTCTCAGGAATCTGAGGCAAAAGGATCACAAGTTCAAGGACAGCCTGGGCAAATTAGTGAGACTGTCTTAAAATACAGTTTTTAGCCAGGTGTGGTGGTGCTCATGTGTAATCCCAGCACTTGAGATGCTGAGGCAGGAGTATCATCATGAGTTCCAGGCCAGCCTGAACTACATAGTAAGTTCAAGGCCAGCCTGGTACACATAGACCCTGTGACAGGAAAATAAATGTTAAAGGGACCAGTGATGCAGCTCAGCAGTAGAAAGGTGCACACAAAGCCCTGCATTGAGTCCCCAGTCCTGTGCAATAACGTAGTTACATATTATCTAAAACAGTATACCAAATCTTCTTGCTTAAGTGAATGATAAGAAGTAATTCAAGAAAATGGTTTTCAGTCTCACTCTCTTACCTAATTTTTAAAAAAATATATTTGGTACTGGGTCTGGTTCAGCATGCCCTGGGGTGGGGTGGCTTGGCATGTAGTGCCAGGGATCGAACCCCAGGCCCTGCGCTTGCCTAAGCAGGTGCTTAGTCCACTGAGCTATCTCACCGCCCCCCCCCACATACTCCTATGAGTGAATTGCACTGATATTTTAACATGCTGTAGCTGATTTTTCTTAGATTATTAGTTCTTTGTTTAACCACAGTCACTGCCATGTCTTTCTGTTTAAGAAACATACGCTATGGTCTCTACCACTCACTCTTGGAGTGGTTCCACCCGCTGTACCTACTTGATAAGAAGAACAAGCTCAATACTCAGCATTTTGTCAGTTCCAAAACGATGCCAGAGCTGTATGACCTTGTAAACAGGTGAGAAACAAACATGTGTGATGTTTATGTTTCGTCAAGGGAATCAGAGCTTCCCGTTAGGTGCTTTTAAGGAGGGAAGGGGGTGAGCATGATGGCGCAGTCCTGTAACCCCAGCACTTGGGAGGCTGAGGCAGGAGGTTCACTGTGAGTTTGAGGCCAGCCTGTGGTACATAGTGAGACCCTGTCTCAAAACACCAAAGGGGTGGAGGCAGGTACGTATGACAATAATCGACAAGATGTCAAAATAATAAAGTTGGTGGTTGTAAAATAATATAACATTTTTAATTTAGTGGTTTTATTAAGGTAAACAGTTTTTTTTCTCCTACTTTTCAAGTTTTCTGCAAGTAGTTATATTGTCTTAATACACTGAAACATCACACAAAACGAGGATGACGAGTGAATTTCAGGCCTCTGCTTGCCTGCAGGGCTCCCCTCCATCAGGACCTTGGAGAGCGTGCCGTGCACCCTGTGGGCTTGGGTCTCCTTGGTTCTTTTTTTTTTTTTTAATTTTTTTTTTATTTATTTATTTAAGAGAGAGAGAGAGAGAGAGAGAGAGAGAGAGAGAGAGAGAGAGGGGTGTGTGTGTGTGTGGCCAGCTCAGCCCACCAGGGGGCGGGGCTGGCTGGCATGTGGTGCTGGGGGATTGAACCGCGGTCCCTGTGCTTTGCTAAGCTTGTTCTAAGTAGGTGCTTTAGACCACTGAGCCATCTCTCCAGCCCAGTCTCCTTGGTTCTTACAAGCCCCTATACAGATCACCTATGAGCCTCAGATTTCCACTCTGAAATGAGCCCCAACTGTCACAGCACCTAGCACTGGCACTGTATAAGGTGTTATCCCTATTACTATTATCATTAGCTTATAACAACCACTGTCATTTTGGCTTTGTCATTACTCTTTACCATGTTTTACCCTCAACTGCCCTCATCATACTGAAGGGGCTCATAAAGAATGGCAAGCCCTCAAGAGTTACAGTCAAGCCTGGGCAGTTTAGGGAGACTCTGTCTCCAAATAAAGCTTTTTAATAAAAGACTTGGGTTTGATCCCTGGTCCCACATGTCATGCTAGCCCCACCCCTGGGACACACTGATCTGGGGAATGGTGGCGCATGCCTGTAAACCCAGCGCTGGGGAGGCTGAAAACAGTAGGGTCACTACGAGTCTGAGCTGCGTAGTGAGACCCTGTACCAAATACATAAATGAAAAATAAATAAAATACTTTGAGTGAAGTTCAGTGATAGACACTTACCTAGTATGGATGAGGCTCTCATGCGCCCATTTCCCCCAATCTCACCCCCCAAAGAAAAGAGGAAGGAAGGAGGAAAGAGGAAGAATAAGTAGTTTGTTCAAGGCAGGGAAGAGAACTCAGTTTCTGATGTAGTAATGGCTGGGTCTGTCCAAGCCTCTGCAAGTCTCTTGCAACTCTAGGCCTTCCTTTGAGAAGTCATCTTAGGATGGAGGCTGATGCAAGGGGGGTTCTGACTCTGAAATGAGAATCTGGACACCAAAGGCTGCCTATTGCCAGGCATGGTGGTACACATCTGTAACCTCAGCACTTGGGAGGCTGAGGCAGGAAGATGGGCACAGGTTCGAGGCCAACCTGGGCTACATAGTGCAAGGCCAGCCTGGACTATATAGTGAGATCCTTAATCCTATAGTTGGAAAGAAGCCCTCTTTGCAGTGTTGAGGATAGACTCAGGGCCCCTTTGCCTGCTAAGTGTTCTCCCACTGGACTCTGTCACCAGCCCGGAAGCACCACTTTTAATTGGAATTGGTTACTAGAAGGAAGCCATATTGTGTGCCCACACAGTGTACACACACACACACACACACACACACACACACACACACACACTACTCTTCCTAAAAAGGTAAAACAAAAATATAAGGTTTTATAGATATGCTATGTTTGTTTTAAATACTAGTTACATTAACAAAGTGATTTTTTTAATTGTTGTTCCTATAGTAATTTTATGATATTTTCAAAACTGGAGGAATTTTTTTTTTCAATGCTAGTGATTATACCCAGGACCTCATGCATATCAGGCAAATATTCTGTCCCTGAACTCTACCCACAGCCATAGTATTTGTTACAGAAAGGAGTCTACAAAGCTGTCCTGTTGGCCAGGGATATAACTCAGTGGCACAAGTGGCTGCCTGGCAAGCACAAGGTCCTGAGTTCAAGTCCCACGACAAATCAACAGCAACAAAAGACAAACAAAGACTGTCCTACAAACACATTCAGATCACAAACTGTTCTGCCCATGTGTCTTCCAGCTACAAGCCCGACCTCCTCTGGTCTGATGGCGAGTGGGAATGTCCCGACACTTACTGGAACTCCACCTATTTTCTCTCTTGGCTGTACAATGATAGCCCCGTCAAAGTAAGTACTTACCTGGTTTATTTCTTACTTATTTGTTATGATAAAAGTGAGTACAAGGAGCCGAGATGGGGAGTACAGTAAGGACAAGAGCAGCCAATGATAGCAACACATGGCCCCCGAACTGGAACACCTAACAGATATTAAAGGTTTCTCCCTTAATTCTACTCCTTAGAGTGTAAGCTTTGTTGTTCTTTTTGATTTCTTGATTTTGACAACATAGGTCTAGGTAGGCTTAAGTTCACAGGATAGAGCAAAAATAGGATATTGAATTCCTATACCAGGGATCACTATGCAAACAAATATTATGAGAAAATATCCAAAAATTATGTGCAAAACATAAAATTAAGTAATAGGAGTAACATGTAATGTCTGGTTTACATATTCTTTTTTTTTCTTTGCTGAACTGAGGATTGAACTCAGGCCTTTGAGCTTGCCAGGCAAGTGCTTATTCTACTGAGCTATCTCCCCAGCCCCTGGTTTACATATTCTATATTGATTATGTAGCTTAACTCTAAAGGAGCCCTGTCATTTATTTCCCTTACATCCAGGTTCTTGGGGGTGCCTTGCCTACCCCAAACCCCATGCCTGTCATCAGCCTACTAGCCAGTGTGTGGTGGCTACACATTTATACTCTGTGTTGGAGTTATTTTACAAAGCAGCAGAGGTCTTAATCTTCACTATGGAAAGTTTAAAAATTATTTACGTATTTTAAATTTTTTGTGGATTTCAGAGAGAAAGCTAAATATAAAACCAGTTTGAACATTGGTGTTAGCTCAAATGTGGAGCACATGTTTAGCATGCCTGAACCCTGGGTTCAATCCCAGCACCAAAAACCAAAACAAGGAGCCAGGCATGGTGAGGCACACCTGTAATCCCAGCACTCAGGAGGCTGAGGCAGGAGGATTGGTGCGAGTTTGAGACCAGCCTGGGCAACATACAAAGTGAGCTTAAGGCCAGCCTGAGCTGCATAAGGAGATCTTGTCTCAAAAAGACAAAAATTGGGGCCGGGGAGATGGCTCAGTGGAATAAGTACTCCCCTGGCAAGCGCAAGGGCCTGAGTTCAATCCCTGGTTCCACAAGGAAAAAAGACAAAAATAAGAATGTGACAGGTTGGTGGGTCTGTAACACCTCACCTGTCTCCTTCATCTCCCTCTCCTTCCCCAAGAGCTTCATCACTGGTGCCCTCACCTGTACATGCAGCCTTTTCCAGGTGGACACAGTCTCTAACCCAGGGCCCTCCGCTTTTGTTAGATTGAGGAGACCTTGGGACACGTTTCTACTGCAATGCTGGTCATTCCACAGCACAATCTCTCTCTCCAGACTGTGGTTCTTTCGGGCCTGAAATCATCAGTTCTGTAGCTTCAGGCAGGCGCACACTGTGCCACAGAGCCGGCTCCCAATACATGGTTGTTTCTGCAATCCTGTGTCCACAAAGCTGGTGTCCACACAGGCAGCCACAGGACCTCACCAAAGGTTCTGCTTGCTGTGCAACCGGAATTCTTCATTTTTTGGAGATGAGGTCTCACTGTGTAGCCCAGGCTCTACTTGAAGTTGCAGATTTTCCTGCTTTACCTTTGTGTACCACCACACCAGGCACCGAAAATTGAGACCCAAAACGCCATACTGTATGTATGTATGTATGTATGTATGTATGTGTGTATTTTGTCACTACAGGGGATTGCTAGGTAAGTACTCTTAACACTGAGCTATAATCAAAGCCTTTCAAAAATTCTTAGAGACAAGGTCTCGCTAAATTGCCTGGCCTGACCTCAAATATGTGATCCATTCCCAACTAGATGTGCTTTTTCAATGACTTGGAGGGTGGCATAAGTGCCTGGCTGGCAAGCGCAAGGTCCTGAGTTCGATCCCCAGTACTGAAAAAAAAAAAAAAAAAAAGGCAGTGGAATTGATATTTTCTTCTCTTTTCCAGCCCTGCATTTTTGCCTAACTTTTCGTTTGTTCCTTCACTTCCCACTGTAACCCACCCAGCCCTCTACCCTCGTTCCATGGGCCAAAACACTGAATAGGTATAAGAAGCCCACTTCAGAGAAAAACGGGGTTTTAACCGTCCTAACTCCGGGTGCATCTAGCACTCACTCATTCATTCATTCAGAGTCAGGGTATTGTCACTTTTAATCCTCTGAAAACTCCAGCAGGTAGGTGATCTTTTTCTTTTCATTTGTTTAGTTGTTGGGGCTTTGTTTGGATGTGGGTTTGGTTCTTTTACAGATAACTAGATTTAAAAGGTAAAGTCAGGCGGCGACCTCGCGCGGCGGTCTCGGCGGTCTCAGCGCCGGACTGCGGAGCGCGAGGTCGCAGGTTTGCGCCCCCGTCCCGACTCTTTCTTTGGGCTGGTGAGATGGCTCAGTGGTCTAAAGCACCTACTTAGAACAAGCTCAGCAAAGCACAGGGAC
>NW_004524668.1:2191760-2193610 GCF_000260255.1 Octodon degus
AGAGAAAGTCAGGGTTCTGTAGTGGACAGCATCCTGGGCTGAGCTCGGAGGCCTTGGAAACTGCCCGGGGCAGGCCCAAGGGAGTCCCCTTTGCTTCTGCCCTAGTGGGGTTTTCTAGGTGTCCCCAGTTTTGGTGCTAAGTATCTCTTCTGTGGAGTTTCAACCTTAGCATTTTTTTTTCTTTTTTTTTTTTGTTGTTGTTGTTGTTGTTTTGTTTTTGTGACACGGTCCTGTTAAGTAGTCCAGGCTGACCTCTAACTCAGTGATCCTCCTGCCTCAGCCTCCCGAGTGCTAGGGTTATAGCCGTGTACCATCATACCCGGCAGATATTTTGATATTTGGGGCCAGATATTTATTTGTTAACAAGGGTGTCCTGTGCAGTGATTCTAGGGTATTTGTAGCAGGGTTCCCTCAGCCTCTTCCTGTGGCTGTCAGTCACACCACCCCAGTTGTGTTCCTCGCTTCCAGATGCAGTGTGGACCACCAAGCCATGTCGCAGGGAAGAGCTTGGTGGCGTTAATCCCATGATCAGGCCCTCCTCTTGCCTTTAGGATGAGGTGGTAGTAAATGACCGATGGGGAAAGAACTGTTCCTGTCACCACGGAGGATACTACAACTGCCAAGATAAATTCGTGCCTGAGAGCTTGCCTGATCACAAGTGGGAGATGTGTACCAGCCTCGACAGGGCGTCCTGGGGCTACCGGCGGGACATGAGCTTGGCCGACGTCTTGAGCGAGACTGAAATCATTTCGGTAAGCGTGCCTTGGAGCTGCGGCTCGCTGACTCCACCCGACACACTGCTCAGGAGTGACCAAAGCGGGTCAGCAGACCTCAGCTGTTGGGCGGGCAATAGAAAGCTGTCCTCGGAAATGACTGTCATTACAGGAAAAAGTTTTACGTTTATAGTTTAGCTAAGCTTGGAAGGCAAAAATATGAAAATCTGGTGACTTTTCCACCTGGGGAAAGAAAGTCAGGGTTCTGTAGTGGAGAGCGTCCTGGGCTGAGGTCGGAGGCCTTGGAGACTGCCCAGGGGAGCCGCTCCCCCTTTGCCTCTGCCCTAGTGAGAGTGCCCGTCTTCCTGGGGCTATTTACAATTAGACGTGAGTGTGGTCTCAGCTTCTCACAACCACTAAGTCGAAGAGAGGATTTTCTTCGCCACTAAAATGTTGAGAACCAGAAGTGGAGGAGGAACTCCTGGCAGGGCCGAGATATTTTTCCCTTCTTTTCTCTCTCTCTCTCTTTTTTTTTTTTTTTTTAATTTTTCCTTCTTTCCTTTTCCCGTCCTCTCTTTGTTCCCAGCTCCTCATTTGAACATTTTCTTCCTACTTCACAATACCTATTACGCATTTTGACTTTTATTTACACTTCTGGTTTCTCACGCCAGAGAGACGATACAGTATGGACACAGGTTTGTCTGATTTATTTCACTTAAGAGTATGGTCTCGAGGTGCATCCATTTAGCTAGAAATATCTTAAGTGTATCCTTCTTTATGGCAGAGTAGTACTCCACTGTGTAGAGAAAGCACATCTTCTCTAGCCATTCACCAGTTGGTGGGCATGTAAGCTCGTTCCAAAATTTGGCTATTACAAACTGTGCTGCTATAAACATAGGTGTGCTTATTAGCACTGTGGTAGGATGCTTTTCATTCTTCGGGAGAAGAGCTGAAAACCTGAGGCAAATGGAACCTGTAGTCTTACTTCTTTGAGGAACCTCCACGCCACTTTCCACAGCGGTTGCACCGCTGCACACTCCCAGCGAGAGTGGAGAAGGGTTCCTCTTCCCCCCAGCCTCCCTCAGCGCTTGTTATTAGTTAATTTCTTGATAATTGGCCATTCTTTCTGGGATGAGA
>NW_004524668.1:2194339-2195769 GCF_000260255.1 Octodon degus
CCGCCCCTGGGATATGCTGCCCGTGATTGAGATCGGGCGTGGTGGTGCTCACCTGTAATCCCAGCACTTGGGAGGCTGAAAACAGGAGGATCACTCACTACGAGTCTGATCTGTGTAGTGAGGCCCTGTACTAAATACAAAGTGATAATAATAATAAAAAAAATAGAAATAATTGCAGAGCCAGGGATAGCTCAGCAGTACAGTGCATGCCTGGCAAGTGCAAGGTCTTGTGCTCAGTCCTTCCTACCAATAAATTAAATTAAATGAACTACAGAAGAAAAAGACTGAAAGTGGATGCTAAGCATTGATGCTGTGGTGTCTCTTGGCGTGCTACAATGGATTCTCCTTTGTTAAGTTTTCTGTATGTGATCTTAGTCTTTCTGAGTTGCCTTGAAGCGTGCTTGTTTGATGTAAACTAAGCGCCCGTCCTTCCCTCTGCCCAGGCCTACTTTATAGCAGTTATCCCAGAAGGGCAGCTTGTGCATTTACCTGGCCCAGCACTTAACGAACATCTGGAAATTCCCGGGCAGTCCTCTCGCTCCCCAGGTCCCCACAGCAGCCACTCACACCTCTGTCTCTGACCCTTGTGCCCCCTGCCAACCAGTCCACCCTCATTCCGTGGCTCTGAGCCACCCCTCTGCAGCCTGGTGCCTTTCTCTCGGCCCTCCTGGTTATGCGCCATGCTTCTGAGACCCCACCCTTCCCACAGCAAGCAGCGCCATGATATGTGCAGCCCTGAGGTCCGGATTAATACCACCTTATAGCAATTTTGTTTTCACCTGTGAACCTGTACTGCTTTAATAATGACAAAGAAGTCAAGGTTTTAAATGGCAAACTGTATTCACAGATGAGGAAGAATATGCTGTGATTGTTTTGCTTATCCTAATATCTGTGTACTCTAAGCATTGCCCCAGGCCTGGCATGCCCCGTTCGCTTTCATTGTCTCTGCGCCCTTCAGGAACTGGTTCAGACTGTCAGTCTGGGAGGCAACTATCTTCTCAACGTGGGGCCTACTAAAGATGGACTGATCGTCCCCATCTTCCAAGAAAGGCTGCTGGCCGTGGGCAAGTGGCTGCAGGTCAGTGGGGAGGCCATCTATGCCAGCAAGCCCTGGAGGGTACAGCTGGAGAAGAACAAGACCTCTGTGTGGTGAGTCTGGCGCGCCTTGGGGTACAGTGGGAGGTGCCTGGCTGCAGGGAACCCAGAAGCCATTCTTTTGCTATAAAATTTGTGGCCCCAGTGGATTATGGCTCAGGCGACCAGAGTATCTTTGCCTAGAGAGGTAGGCAGTAGGTTTGGAGGAAAGGGAAGTTGTAGAAAAGCATTGGTTGGGCTGGTGAGATGGCTCAGTGGTCTAAAGCACCTACTTAGAACAAGCTTAGCAAAAGCACAGGGACCGCGGTTCAATCCCCCAGCACCACATGCCAGCC
>NW_004524668.1:2197245-2199736 GCF_000260255.1 Octodon degus
TGCAGTGGGAAGGAACTAATGTAAGGTTAACTAGACAAAAGCTGTCTAACAACCCAAGAGAGGAACACAGAAGACAAGAAAGGCTCTTGTAGGCCGTGTCCTCCTTGCATGCTGGAATTGGTGATCAGTGCCTCCGAGTAGCCGCGACAGGCACGACGAGGGCTGGGGTTTGGTAGCAACTGAAAAAGCAGTGGACGAGATTATCAGGGCACCAGCGTCCTTAACAGCGAAATTTCCTCTCTCCCAGGTATACGTCAAAAGACTTAGCTGTTTATGCCATTTTTCTGAAGTGGCCAGAAAATGAAGTTTTATATCTTAAATCCCCCATAACTACCTCAGCTACAAAGGTAAGGGGTCCTGTCAGTTTGAAAGTGTCCTTAGCTGCTTACTATTGGGAGGGAGGGAGGAGCTTGAACCCAAGGCCTTCCCACTGAGCTATGTCTCTAGCTATTTTTTGGAGATGGGGCCTCACTATGTGGTTCAGGCTGGTCTTGAGCTTACTATATAGCCCAGGCTGGCCCTAACCTTCACAGTCATCCTCCTGCCCCACCCTCCTGAGTGCTGAGATTACAAGTGTGTACCAGCACAACCAGCAGTAGCCCCCCTCTTTTTTTTTTTTTTTAATTTTAGGGAAGGGTCTACAGGGTGTTCAGAGTCTCACTACTAGATCTGACTCAAAGTGATCTGCCTGTTTACAGCCTCCCAAGAGCTGGGATTACAGGCATGCGCCACCATGCCCAGTCTCAGTTGTGGTCTCAGCATGCCCTGGGGGTGGGGCAGGCGCAGCAGGCCCACAGATCAAACCCCCAGCCCCTGTACCTGCTTGTAGGCACTTTAATCTCCTGAGCTATTTGGCTGGCCCAAAAGTTGAGCGGGATTTTTTGGGGGGTGGGGCGGGGAGGCTGGCTCAGGCTGCCTTAAGGGTGGGTCTGGTAAGGCATGTGGAGTTTGGGATTTAATCACGGTACCCTGCACCTGACAGCATTTGCATCAGCAGGTGCTTAAACAACTGAGCTAACTGGCAGGCCTCCTAGTAGCCCCTTTTTAATTTTTATTTTGAATCAAGTTCTTGCTAGGTTGTTTCCAAACTTGTGATCCTTCTGCCTCAGCCTCCCAGAGTGCTGAGATTACAGCCATATATCACCACACCAGCCTAAAAGTAACTTTTGTTGTTGTTGTTGTTAAATGCAACTTTTGCTAAAGGAACTGGCCAGCCTTCTTTCTCTGTCCTTTCTCCATCCCTTCCTCCTTCCCTCCTTCCTTCCTTCCTTCCCTCCCCAGGCTCCTCCCACTCCTGGGCTCCTCTGGGCTCTCTTCCCTGTCCTGGGCTGGTGTGGGCGTTCAGTCTGTCATTAGTGTATACCAGTGCATGACTGGGGCTTACCGCTCCTTTTGCTCACTGCAGGTAACCATGCTAGGACTCAAGGGGGATCTGAAGTGGTCCAAAGACCCGGATGAAGGTCTGTACATCTCCCTGCCTCAGTTGCCTCCCTCTGCTCTCCCAGTGGAGTTCGCCTGGACCGTGAAGCTGGCAGATGTGAAGTGACCCTGGAGCTCAGGAGGAGAGGGGCGCAGCCTGGTTTGTGCTGCTTTGATTTCTCTCTCAGAGCCGGCATTGCAATAAAGCCACTTCTTTCCCCACCCCGAGATGGCCTTTCCAACACTTTGATCCAGGACCCTGAACACATCACCCCGATGACTGGGGGGCCCGTTGCTAGAGTGTCTCTCTCTGCCCAGCAAAATATGGGGCTGCACCATTAAGCCAAGTTCACACACTACATGGTGGGGACGCCTGTTCATAACCTGCTTGCCTGCTCAATGACTTCAGTCAGCCGGCTCCTCCCATTCCCTGTGGGAGTGGGCGAGGAGTCTGGAGAGCTTAACCACAGGCTGTGTTTAGTATCAGGGGTCACCAGTTGCATCCCCAAAGCCGAGGAAGCCTGGTGGGGAAGGAAAACCCTACCGGGCACTGATGGTCAGCTCATCAGAAGCTTCCAGAGTAAACTACTGCTCTGACATTGACTATGTTTACAGGGAAACTACGAAGACAAAGACTGCCACCCTACCCTGCCTTGTTAACTGGGCTCGAATAGTCTATGGTCCCGGCCCTTAGGAGGCTGAGGCAGAAGTATCCTTGTGAGGTTGAGGCCATCCTGAGCTGTGTGGTGAGACCCCATCTCAAAAAAAAAAAAAATCAAATAAATCTATAAGTCTAATCATTTCTAACAAAAAGTTTTGTTGTTACTTACTATTTCTTGTTCTACTTTTTTTGGCATATTTTTTAATAGATGACTAAAAGAGGGTGAAATTTTGATGAAAAGCTTTTTTTAAAAATGGTAGTAGAGCCTGGGGATATATCTCAGCGGCATGAGCACTTACCTGGCAAGTGCAAGGTCTGGAGTTCGATCCCTGGTACCAAAAAAGAGTAATAGGGATAGAACTCAGGGCCTTTCCACTGAGCTGAATCTGCAGCCCTTTTTTTTTTTTTTTT
>NW_004524668.1:2199836-2203080 GCF_000260255.1 Octodon degus
AAAAAAAAAAAAAAAAAAAAAAAAAAATCAAATAAATCTATAAGTCTAATCATTTCTAACAAAAAGTTGTGTTGTTACTTACTATTTCTTGTTCTACTTTTTTTGGCATATTTTTTAATAGATGACTAAAAGAGGGTGAAATTTTGATGAAAAGCTTTTTTAAAAAATGGTAGTAGAGCCTGGGGATATATCTCAGCGGCATGAGCACTTACCTGGCAAGTGCAAGGTCTGGAGTTCGATCCCTGGTACCAAAAAAAAGTAATAGGGATAGAACTCAGGGCCTTTCCACTGAGCTGAATCTGCAACCCTTTTTTTTTTTTTTTTCAGAACCGGAGATTGCAGCCCTTTTTTAAAAAATGTTTTGCTTGGTTTGGTTTGAGTTGGTTTTGCTGTATTGAGAATAAACTGGGGATAGCAGGAGGAGTGTACCACTGACCTAAGTCTCCAGTCATTTTTGTTTTTTATTTTGTAATAGGATCCAGCTAAACTACCCTGGTAGGTCCTGAACTTACATTCCTCTTTCCTCAGGAGTGCTGGGTTGCAGGCATGTGTCACTGCCCATCTGGCCCTTTCTTACCTTTTATTTTGAGACAGGGTCTTGTTAAATCATTAAGTTCCCAAGGCTGGGCTTGCACTTGAAATCCTCCCACCTTGCCTCCAGGGTGCTGGGATTCTGGGTGTGGGCCACCAAACTGAACTGTGCTTTCTGTGATCTAGTTTCCTCTCTCCCTGGACCTTTCTGCTCAGCTGTGCATGTGGATGTGTTATTTGAGGACTATTTCTTCATCTCTACTAGTAGTATATAGAACCAGTTTGATCTAAAGCTGCCTTGTCCCCACCTCCTCAAAACTGGACGCTACAATAACTGAGATATTTCCAGGATTTACAGGGCACCTTCACCTTGTGGTTTCCCAAGTACAGTCACCAGGTTTTACAGTGTCGCATCCCAGACCGCCTAAGAGGTACCCTGAAGTCTCCAGTCATCTTGTTCTACCAGAAACCCTTCTTTCTCTTTACCCAAGGGTTAAAGCTTGAGACTGTTTACAGGGATCTTTTTTGATGGTAGCCTGGGCATCTTATTTTGCTCACTTTCCAAGTCATCTTTTTTCCTTGGCCTGAGAATTCATCCTGGAGTCGCTGGGCCCATTCAGGTGACAAGTAAACAGATTTGGCTTTGGTGATGGAGTGGTCTGTGGCCTGGGCTTACAGGACTGGAAGGGAAGTAATCAGTAGGCCGTGTGCTCAGTCACCTCAGGCCGCTGGAATACGTGTCCAGGAAAGGGCTGCGTTAGCATGAGCTGAGGGTGAGGTTTTGGGCTCCTGACATAATGTTACCCAGCAGACACTTCAGCAGGTCCAAGTGAGAGCCAGTGCCTTCAGCAAAGGCAGCCTTCAAGTCCCTGGAAAGTGAGCTAGGTCACCATTGTCATGGTGACAGGGGCGTCCTCCGCCACAAAGTTAGTGGGAGACTGATCCTATATTGCTCAGGGGATGACCTCCAAAAAGTAGTCTTTTTCTTTCTTTCTTTTTTTTTTTTTTTTTTGCGGAACCGGGGATTGAACTCAGATCCTTGCACTTGCCAGGGAAGCGCTTATTCCACTGAGCCATCTCCCCGCCCCCATTCTTTTTCTTTTTTTTTTTGCCATTAAAAAATGCAATCATTATAGTCTGTTCCTTTAGAGCCACTCTCAGAACCAAAATCTGTATCACTCAGGGTTTTACTAGAGCTACAGATATAACACAAGATGTACAAGTGTGTAAGAAATTACAAGATTGGCTTGTGACAGTCAGCCACAGAGTCTGATGAGGAAGCACGCAAGGGCATCTGCACACTGGAGCCTGAAGGATTCAGTCCAAGGTCTGGGACTCACTGCAGTGTTCCGTGAAAATCCATATCAGGAGCCCAGTAGGTCTGTGATCAAGGACTGATTGTTCTACACCAGAAGGCTGATGGTAGTCTTTTTATTTTATTTTTGGTGGTACTGGGGATTGAACTCAGGCCCTTGCTCTTGCCAGGCAAGTGCTTATTCTACTGAGCCATCTCCCCAGCCCCATGGAGGTAGTCTTAAAGTCAAATAAAAGCAAGTGAACTAGAGGGTTTGCTTAGGCTTTTCCCTCACTTTCATATTAGGACTCTCCAGGGAACAGCCAAAATCTGGCCTTTCCTGAGGGACTCAGCTAGGGCTGGGTGTGTATGTTACTTTTGTAGAATTTGCCAACAAGTGAATTTAGAGGGCAGACAGGATGGGGTGGTACAAGCTGGGAAACTGGCAAGAGTATGCTTTGCCTACATCATTTCTCTGTGTGTACTTGTGCATTATGTACACGCTCCGCGCTAGGTAACCATCTCCACTGTCTATCTTTGGAAATTTTTTTTCATCCCAAGCCCATTAACCAATGGTGACCAGTGTCCCCCTTGCGACCCCTGACACTCCTGTTCAGTGCTGCTTCTACCACACTGGGGATTAATCCAGAGCTCTGCACTTGCTGAGCAAGTGCTCTGCCACAGAGCTGCTTCCCAACCCTCCTTATTTTGAAAGTTGCTCAGGCTGGCCTCAAACTTGCAATCCTGCCTCAGTCTCCCAAATGTCTGGGATTATAAGTAGGCACCACCATACCCAGTTCTCTCTTTCTCTATGAATTTAATACTCTTGGTACCTCATTGTTTACGGTTCTTCAGGAAGACAGAACCAGCAGATCCACCAACAGATAGCACTGGGCAGCAGCTCTGAAGAATAAGAAATCCCAAGATTTGCTGTCAACAAGCAGGAGATTTAGGAAAGCCAGTGATGTGTTTCCGGTCCAAGCTGGATGGCCTGGGAAGCCAGACAAAGCAGCCAAAGTGAGAGAATTCCTCTTTGCCTCACCTTTGCGGGTTTTGTTTTTTTGCCTTTTTGAGACAGGATCTCACTTTGTAGCCCAGGCTGGTCTGGAACTCACAGCGATCCTCCTGCCTCAGCCTCTCCAGTGCTGGGATTATAGGCATGCACCACCATGTCTGCCACCCTTGTGTTTTATTCAGAACTCAAAGGATGGCATAATGTCCACTGGCTTTGAACGGGGGAAATCACCTCACTCAGTCTATTGACACAGTGCTAGTATTGGCCAGAAAAACCTACAGACATCCAGAAGAAATAAATGTCTTGCCAAATGTTGTAGCATAGTCAACTTGACAGAAGATTAACCGTCGTACCCATATAAGCTGAATCATTAAACTTTGTCCTCTTGTGTCTAGCGTAGGATG
>NW_004524668.1:2203407-2218106 GCF_000260255.1 Octodon degus
TTTTTTTTTTTTTTTTTTCAGTACCAGGGATCGAACTCAGGACGTTGCACTTGCCAGGCAGGTGCTTATGCCACCGAGCTATATCCCCAGCCCCCCCTACTTGCTTTTTTTTGGTGGACCTGGATCAGGGAATGACTCAGTAGATGTGGGCCTGTCGAGATGACCACAGAGGATTCCACTAGGAGCACTATCTAAAAACCAAGACCTGAGCAGAAAGGGAATAGTAAGGCAACAGCCCCACCGACAGAGCTTGAACCCTCTCCCTTGGCTCAATCATATAAGAAGGAACAGTGAGGGGCAGAAAAGAACTTTCCCCACTAGAGGAGTATTCTGCCTTGAGTTTCACAGCTGCCCAGGGTAAAACTGATAATATTTAACTGTGTCACACAAGCAGCAGCTGCCACTGCTTCAACTCAGAGAAACTTTGCTGTGTTTCTCTGAAATTTCACAGATTGAAATTTCCACCTCTTGGGAAGTAGAACCATCTTCTCTTTCTCCCTTGCAATTGGAGTTAGAAGCCTGACAAGCAAGGGAGTCCATGGAGGGATTGCAAATGTCAGCCCTGTTGCTGAAATCCAAGTCCCTAACAATCTGGGACAGGTCAGATGTCCTCATGAGGCCACACATTTTAAGATCCTAAAAGTTTTAAAACATACCTATAGGGCCGGGGAGATGGCTCAGTGGAATAAGTGCTTCCCTGGCAAGTGCAAGGGTCTGAGTTCAATCTCCGTTTCCAAAAACAAAATTAAAAAATAAAACATACCTGTAATCCCAGCACTTGAGAGGCTGAAACAGGAGGATTATTTCAAATTTGAGACCAGCTTGAGCTATAAAGTGATCTCAAGGCCAGTCTGAACTGGAAATGAGACTGTCTCAAACAAACAAACAAAAATAAATAAAAGTTAAAATAGGCTGTGGTACCACAACTCCTTTACCTTAGTTTTTCTTTTCTAATGTGTTTGATACAGAGTCTCATTATGCAGCTTGGACTTATAGTGATCCCTCTGTTTTCAGCCTCTCCAGTGCTGGGATTACAGGCATGCACCACCACGCCAGGTCTTGGTGGCTGGCTCAGTGTGCCCTGGAGGGTGGGACCAGCATGGCATGTGGTGCTGGGGATCAAACTCTGGTCCCTGCACTTGCCTAGGCAGGTGCTTAGTTCACTGAGCTATCGTGCTGGCCTATCTTAGGTTTAATAGAGTTTATAGGACAAGTTATGACCCCAAGTGATTGGAAAGGAATAGCTAAAGCCTGCTTGAGTCCAGGGGATTATTGTGGAAGGAAAATCTTTTTGAATTGTGTGCGAATCAGGCCATTCACAATGCTGCTCACAACAGCCATTACAAAAGATGCGTCAACTGAAGAAGGTGCCATTGTTTCACAAATAAGCAACAAATTTTTGAGATGCAAATATAGGAATGAGTTAAAATAGCTGCCATAACCAGGTGTGGTGGTACACATCTATAATCCCAGAACTCAGGAGGTTGAGCCAGGAGGATCTCTGCAAGTTCGAGACCAGCCTAGGGGCTACAAGAGTGAGCAAGAGGCCAGCCCAAACTGCATAGTGAGACCCTGTCTCAAAAAAAAAAAAAAAAAAAAAAAAAAAAAGCTTTGAAAGGATCTTCCTCGAATGGGTGAGGCATCCCTTAGTCTGACCTCTATCCATCTGAGTCATGATGAGCCTTTTCAGGATTTTGTGGCATGCCTATTGCAGGCTAATGAGAAGACTGTCAACAATTCAGAGGCTAACAAGTTAATTGTCCAACAATTGGTCTTTGGAAATGCAAATAAATGGTGTAAAGGGGTGTTACGAGCCCACCAAGAAAAGATTGTGTTGTCTAAGATGACTTGGATTTGTGCATCCATTGGCTAATGGATGTATGTCACACATATTACTGAGTTTGGATCTCTATGATGGATTCACATTTCAGTGGATACATCCTCAGGATTTATTTTTGCTTGTGCCTGCACTAGTGGAGTGGCTAAACATGTCATAGGTCATTGTTTGGATACCTTTAGTATACTTGGTATACATACACGGGGCTGCCTTGGCAGCAGCTATCGCTCAGGCTATTCATCTGCACCCTTGAGAAAAAGGAAGCAACGGGGCTGAAGAGATGGCTCAGTGGTCTAAAGCACCTACTTAGAACAAGCTTAGCAAAGCACAGGGACCGCGGTTCGATCCCCCAGCACCACATGCCAGCCAGCCCCGCCCCCTGGTGGGCTGAGCTGGCCACACACACCACACACACTCACTCTCTCTCTGTCTCTCTCTCTCTCTCTCTCTCTCAAATAAATTTAAAAAATAAATAAATAAATAAAAAAGAAAGAAAAAGGAAGCAACGAGGTTACTTGTTTCAGCTGCAGAGACAGGGGACATTTTGCACAAAATTGCTCTGCTGTGCTAGTAAGGGCAACACAGCTATTATTTGTCCCTTCAACAAAACCTCCTAGTACCTGTACAAAGTGGAGATGAGGTAAACATGGGGCAAATGAATGTAGATCCAAAACCAATGTAGAAGGCTGACCTATTCAGGGAAACCTCCAGTGGGGCTTGTCCCGGCCCCACCAAACAGTGGGGCTGTTTTCCCTAAATCCTCGCCAGTCCTACCCTCTACCACCAAGCCTATTTCTGACCTCTGGTAAGCAGCAAAAGACAGTTGAGGCTTAGATCTCAGTCCCTCCTCTAGATTCTAACTAACTCCTAAAATGTTACCCCAGCTATTCCTACTGGAGTTTATGGACTTTTGCCTCAAGGAATAGTAGAACTCCTGCTAGGCCATAACAGTCTCACTTTAAAAGGTCTCCAGGTTTTGCTCATAATCATCAATTCTGATTATGGAGGAGAAATAAAATGTATGGATCAAACTATTCAACACACTGCTCAAGTCATCCTAGACTTTCATATTGCTCATTTGGTCAAGCTTCCTTTGACAACAACTGGAAAATCTATAAATAAGGAAAGGAGATCCAAGGGTTTTGGATCTTTGCTTATTAGGTTCAACAGATTAAACAGAATCGTCCTGAGATGGAATTGATTATTGAAGGCAAAACATTCAAAGGCCTTTTAGACATAGGTGCAAATGTTTCAGTTATTGCCCAATGCCATTGGCATGGCCCCTGGAGCTAGCAACTATAGATCTACAAGGTATGGACAGTGTTTCTCATCCTAGTAGAAGTGCTAAATTGTTACTGTGGAGGACTCCAGAAGGCCAAGGGCCGGCAAGATGGCTCAGCAGACTTAGCACCTGCTTAGGCAAGTGCATGAGCTGGGGTTCGATCCCTGGTACCACATGCTGTGCTAGTCACACACACACACACACACACACACACACACACACACACACACACACCCCAGGCACACTGAGCCAGTGACTGAGTCCAGGTGTGGTAGCGCACACCTGTAATTCCAGTGCTGGGGAGGCTGAAAACAGGAGGATCTCTACGAGTCCAAGCTGTGTAGTGAGACCTTGCACAAAATACATTAAGAAAAAAAGATTGTATAAGAAGGCCATTCTGGACAATTTTCACTTCATGTCCTCTCCCATATACCAGTCAATCTACAAAGTTATGACATATTACAGGACATAGGGGCATATTTGGCAAGTCCTAACTCTGGTGACTCATAAGATGTTACAACAAGTTTTCCTTTCATTCATTGGCTTGGCAAAAACAATTGGGGAAGGAGAAAGCCTTTTCCATTTATCCCTAAAGAGGACCATTTTAGCATAGGCTAGTCACCTTCATATCTTCAGATGGGGTCTTGATCTATTCTCCGACCCCACGAACAGCATCCAAGATAACTTGGATATCTGATGACCCTGTTAATCAATGGTCCCTCACTCAGGAGAAGCTTATAGCAACTTATACACTGGTTAATGAACAGATGATGGCAGAACATGTGGAATCCTCCCGTAGCCCTTGGAATACTCCAGTTTTCATAATAAAAATGAAGTCAGGAAGGTGGAAATTATTACAAGATTTGAGAGCTGTTAATCAAAGCATGGAACTTATGGGAGCACTTCAACCAGGATTGCCCAGTCCCATCACTTTACATTTTTCCCTCATTGTGACTGATTTAAAAGATTACTTTTTTTATAAACCCTCTCCATCCTCATGATAAAAAAGCCTTCCCTTATTTTACCCTCTATTAATCATTAGGCACCTATACACCATTTCCAGTGGTGTTGTCTGCCACAAAGAATGGCAAATAGACAAAGCCTATGCCAAGAGTTTGTGACTGCAGCCACTGTATCAGTGCATTAAGTTCATCTACCTGCTTATTTTATTCATTACATGGATGATATTCTTCTCGCGTGTGAATTCTCATCCAACTTGCACCAGATATTTATCACATGGGGTAATGCCTTTTGTAATGTAGGCCTAGTGGTGACCTCCAAAAGAATGAGAGCTATGATACCTTTTCCATAGTTGGGTCAACTTATCCTACAGAGGCATACTGTGCCTAAACTGTTCAGATCCAGATTAATCATTTTGCAACCCTAACTGATTTTCAGACTCTACTTGGTAATATTAATTGGCTCCATCTAGCTCTTAAGCTAACAGCTCATGATTTAGCACCTCTCTTTCACATTCACAAAGGGGACCCAGCCCCCAGTTCTCTAAGAGTACTTACATCAGAGACTAAAACTGCCTTGGACAAAGTTAATCTGGCTCTCTCTAAAGCTCACCTCTGTAGAGTTGACCTGTCTTCACTAATGATTTAATTATTTTCCCAACTCAACATATGCCCACTGGGGTTCTTTGGCAGTCTCAGGGCCTATACAGAGGCTACATATGCCCCACACTCTGGTTAAAAATATTATTCCATTTTATGATTCTGTGGCAGGGCTCATTGCATGTGGATGGATGTGTGCTATTCAGCTTTTGTTCCTTAATAGGAAGCCATAGTGATCTCTGTAGTCTGGTGGGAGACACCCCAATAAATATTATTAAAAATGTATGGATCATTATAAAAACATATGATGTGTGATCCTAGCATATGTGTTATGTTTACATTCGTCGTCATCAGATTAAGTTTTCCGAAAAGGAGGCAATAAGGTTTTCTAATTTACAGATGCTTTGATACAAAACTAAAATTAAAACCAAAAATGTCCATATGGCTATGATGATTGTTAACTAATCTTGCACATATCAAATGTATTCACACCTCCAGAATTACAGGTCTTCCAAAATATAAAATAGGGATTGTTAAAAAAACAAAGCAAAACAAATCAGGGATTGTTTGTGGTGATAGACTTTTTCTTTCTGATTCTGATATTTTCCTTTATTTGTGCTCCAAATAATTGTAACAGGAGGTTCATGTCAAACCAACATGAGGTCATCAGTCAGTAATAATAACAAAAACTTATATGATGTATATATCTTACATGTGTTACTATTCTTAAAGATGCCTAAACATTATCTTCCAGACAATGTCACAAATTTCTTCAGTGATATATCATTTAAAGTCAATGAGTTGGGCTGGAGAGATGGCTCAGTGGTCTAAAGCACCTACTTAGAGCAAGCTAAGCTAAGCAAAGCACAGGGACCGTGGTTCAATCCCCCAGTACCACATGTCAGCCAGCCCTGCCCCCTGGTGGGCTGAGCTGGCCACACACACTAAATAAACAAATAAAATTTAAAAAAATAAAAAATAAAGTCAATGAGTTAGATAAAGTCTTCTTATATACAAGATAGAGATGATTGATTAAAGAGCTATACTATGTCAAAATGGAAATTTAAGTACATCAAAAAATGTCATCATGATTGTCATGCTATAATATGTATGGTTCTTATTTTATTTTATTTATTTTGGTGGGATACAATGGGCTTTATTGATGGTGTGCAAGGGTAGCAAGCCAGGGATCCCAAGGCCCCTCCCCTTCTAGGGGTCCTGGGATGGAAGCTGTGAAGGGGAGATTCTCAGTGTCGGGGGTGAGTAGGTCAGCGACTTCTACAACGTGGCCTCTCTGTCCCTCTGGTCTCACTGGGCTGTGGTGTGGGGGTCATTTACTCCTTGGAAGCATTGTGCATCATGAGGTCCACCACTCTGTTGTTGTAGCCAAACTCGTTGTCATACCAGGAAATTAGCTTCACAAAGTGGTCCTTCAGGGTGATGCAGGTCCAGCCTCAAAGGTGGAAGAGTGGGTGTCATTGTTGAAGTCACAGGACACAACCCAGTCCTCGGTGTAGCCCAAGATGCCTTTGAGGGGACCATCTGATGCCTGCTTACCACCTTCGTGATGTCGTTGTATTTAGCCACTTTCTCCAGGCAGCAGGTCAGATCCACCACTGACACGTTGGGAGCGGGCACACGGAAGGCCATGCCTGTGAGCTTCCCATTCAGCTCCAGGATGACCTTGCCCACAGCCTTGGCAGCGCCAGGGGATAAAGGGATGATGTTCTGGGCAGCCCCACGGCCATCACGCCACAGCTTCCCAGAGGAGCCATCCACAGTCTTCTCGGTGGCAGTGATGGCGTGCACTGTGGTCATGAGTCCCTCCACAATGCTGAAGTTGTCATGGATGACCTTGGCCCATGGGGCTAAACAGTTAGTGGTACAGGAAGCATTGCTGACGATCTTGAGGGAGTTGTTGTACTTCTTGTGATTCACACCCATCACAAACATGGGGGCATCAGCGGAAGGGGCAGAGATGATGACCCTTTTGGCACCACCTTCAGGGGGGCCCCGACCTTCTCCATGGTGGTGAAAAACATTAGTGGACTCGACCACATACTCAGCGCCAGCATCACCCCACTTGATGTTGGCAGGATCTCGCTCTTGGAAGATGGCAATGGCCTTTCCACTGATGACAAGCTTCCCGTTCTCAGCCTTGACAGTGCCGTGAAACTTGCCGTGGGTGGAATCGTACTGGAACATGTAAAACCATGTAGTTGAAGTCAATAAAAGGATCACTGATGGCCACAACACCCACTTTGTATAAAACTATATGACTGTTGCCCATTGCCATTCTACAGCTTCAACTATTAGAACATCCATGGATTTTAAGAAATAATGGTTCTAGGGGCAGGGATATAGCTCAGTGGCATAAGCACCTGTCTGGCAAGTGCAAGGTCCTGAGTTTGATCCCTGGTACAAAAAAAAAAAAAGTTTTCTATTGTATGCTGTAAGGTGCTTGATATTCAGACAAAATAGTAATATTAAGCTCTATACAAAATATTATGTCATTAAGCCATTCTTCTGGATGTTTGAGAATTGAGATATAGAGACAAAAAAACTAGAATGGTAGATGGGCTAAGAGGACAGCTCATATTTTGGCCTCGGCCCTCAAAGGTCAATGAGGGGGGCTGGGGAGATGGCTCAGTAGAATAAGTGCTTCCCTGGCAAGCGCAAGGGCCTGAGTTCAATCCCCGGTTCCACCAAAAAAAATTAATAATAAATAAATAAATAAAAGAAAGAAAGAATGAAAGAAAGGTCAATGAGGACCCAAGACATGAGGGAACCTTTCAATGACATCCTGTCTGGTGACTTACATAAACTCCTGATCAAGGAGATTGTAGGGCCACAGAGGATGAGGTCTACGGTGTATAGTGTGCCTAGGAGAGTGACTAGAAGAAAAAGGCCTCCCAAGTTTTGCAGAAAGCAATTTGGTCAAGCAATGACCACGCCTCATCCAGATGGCTGGCAATGACTGAAAAACTAAAGATGCTCTACGTGGTTCCAATGTAAATCCTGGGGAAGCTTATAATTGAACTCTGATACAAATTTCCAATTTTGCCCATCACAGCATATTGAAAAATGTTATCTCTCTATGTATGTCATATCACTATTATCAAAAGTCAAAGCCGGGTGTGGTGGTGCAAGCCTGTAAACCCAGCACTTGAGAGACTGAGGCAGGAGGATCATTATGAGTTTGAGTCCAGCCTGGGTTACTGAGTGAGCTCAAGGCCAACTTGAAATCTGTAACAAGACCCTGTCTCAAAAAGACAATAAATAAATAGTTAGCTATAGATCTGTGGGTTTACTTCTAGGCTCTCTATTCTACCCATGTGTTTGCCTGTTTTTATGTCAATATCATACAACAGTGATTACTATAGCTTTCTGTTAGTGTAATTGTGATAGATTTAAAACTTCATACAAGGGACAGGGAGATGGCTCAGTGGAATAAGCGCTTCCCTGGCAAGCTCAAGGGTCTGAGTTCAATCCCCGGTTCCGGAAAAAAAAAAATAAAAAAACTTCATATATATGGAATTTTTTTGTATTGTTTTGTTTGTTTTTGTGGAACTGGGGATTGAATTCGGGCTCTTGCACTTGCCAGGCAAGCGATTATTCAACTGAGCCATCTCCCTGGCCCTATATAGAATTTTTAATATGTGCTTTTGTTAAGTCAGACTCTGTGTGAAGTGGGCTGGAATAAAGGATTAGTGTGCACACCCCTACGCTTATGCAGTCCCTGGCAACATCCATTTTGTCCCCCATTTCCCTGTTTTCCTTCCACATGAGTGAGATATGGTATTTGTCTTTCTGTACCGGGCTTATTGCATTGAGCAAAATATCTCTAGGTTTAGACACTGGGTCATAAATGACATGACTTTCTCCTAAAACACTGGTGTTCCATTATGTAAGAGAACATGTTATCCTTACTTAGTCACCAAATGGTGGACACTTTCTTTGATTCCATGTCTTGTTTCTTGAGATTTATGTTTCTTGTGATTCATGTTTCTGTAATGTGGAAGTCCAGATCTTGCTTTATTTGGAGAATATGAAGTCTAGACCTTCAGCATGCCAATCCTCCTTTCTCTGGAGATAGATAATAGATAACAGATAATAGAGATAGACAGATAGGTAGGCAGGCAGGCAGGTAGGTAGATAGATAAAGTGGTAGAACTGCTTGGTCATACGGTAATTTTATTTTTAATTTTTTCAAAAACTCTCAGGTTAAGGCTGACCGGATAGCTCAGTGGACTAAAGCGCATGCTTAGGCAGGCACAGGGACCAAATGTTTGATCCCCCTGTGTGCCATGCTGGCCTCTCCCCCCGGGTGTGCTGAGATAGCAACTGAGACTAGGCATGGTGGTCCACGCCTGTAATCCCAGAACTTGGGAGGCTGAAAACAGGAGGATCACTATGAGTCCGATCTGTGCAATAAGATTCTGTAGACCCTGTACTAAAATACAAAAAAAAACCCCAAACAAACGAACAAAGAAACCCTCTCAGGTTATTTTGTATAAGCAATGTACTAATTTGGATTCCTACCCACAGTAGGCATGGGTACCTTCTTATCATAACCTCTGTATCACTTGTTAGCTTTTGTCTTTTTGAACTTACTCTTTTTTGTGCTTGTGTTTGTTTTTGTTTTGGTTTGCTTATTTGGTTTTTGAGACAGGGTCTCCCTACATAGCCCAGGCTGGCCTCAAGTTCATGGCATCCTCCTACCTCAGCCTCCCAAATGCTGGGATTATAGGCATGTGCCACCACACTTGCCCTGAACATAGTCCCTTCTAATAGGTGACAAATGGTGTATTGAAAATGATGTATGAAAGCAGGGAGAACAGTCTGACTCTAATGTGTGACAGAGGCTCTGAGAGGAAGAGAAGAGAAGACGCACTGGCTACAAAGAGTTCGTGCAGCAGCACAGCTCAGAATTTCCAAGAGAATGTCCACATCAATGGCATATCCCCAGGCTAAGTCAGAGGAGCCCCATCCTTCGCTGAGGAGGACCAGCGTTAGCGGCGTCCACATGCTGTCCCCTGGCTGGAAGGGACCCCTGGGAGCATCTGTTGCGTTGGTACAAGGATGAAACTGATTCAGAATGGCAGCAACTTGGGCGCTTCTGCTTCCCATGGAAGATAAATTAAGCGGTGGCGCTCTCTCTCTCTCTCTCTCTCTCTCTCTCTCTCTCTCTCTCTCTCTCTTTCTTACTTGCCAGGCTAGCACTTATTCTACTGAGCCATCTCCCCAGTCCCGTAAGTGGTGATTTTTCTATTTGTTTTTCCTACACTTTTTAACTTGCATAATACACTTGAGATTCATCACTGCTGCTGCATGTTTCAACTGTTGTTTCTACTTATGGAGGAGTAGTATTTAATTGCATGAATATATCATATGTTAATATACTCTCTTATAGCTGGACAGTTGGGTCTCTTCTCATTTAGAGTTGTTATAAATAAGACAGTTGTTCCGATTTGATTTGAAACTGTCTCATTGCTGTTTATCAATAAAATTTTGGAAAAAATCAATCAATAAATAAATAAGAGTTGTAAAATATACTTATGCAAATATTTTTGGGATCTTGTATTTTCTAATCTCTTATGTAAATACCTAACATTTCTGGGTCATAGGACAGACATTTGAATAATGTTATTTTTTAGAAAATCACTAAGTATATTTCTAAAGTGGTTATAAGGTTTCAACTCCATGGGCCCAGGGAGATAGCCTGGCCCGGGGAGATAGCTCAGTAGAATAAGCGCTTGCCTGGCAAGTGCAGGGCCCTGAGTTCAGTCCCCAGTACTGAGGGGGGAAAAAAAAAGAGCTCTCAACTTCTACCAAGAGTGTATGTGGGTTCTACTTGGCCTATATTGTTGTTCTTACTTGGTCTGCCTACCTTCTTTCTTTTCTTTCTTTTTTCTTTCCCTTTTCTTCTTTCTCTTGCGTTTTAGTTTGGTTGGTTTGTTTATGACAGGGTCACAAACTACTTGCTTTGTAGTTTAGGCTGGACTTGAAGTCACTATGTAGCTCAGGCTGGCCTCAAACTCCCTGAAATCCTCCTGCCACAGCCTCCTGGGGAGGTTTATCGGCTTGCGCGGCCATCCTTGGTTTCTCTTGCTTTTTATTTTTATTTTTTTAATTTTTTTTTCTTTTAACTTTTTATTTTTCTTTTTTTTTTAAACTAAATAAAGTGGGGGGCCGGGGAGATGGTTAAGGGGGGGCCGGGGAGATGGCTCAGTGGAATAAGCGCTTCCCTGGCAAGCGCAGGGGCCTGAGTTCAATCCCCGGTTCCATAAAAAAAAAAATAATAAACCAAAAAAATAAACTAAATAAAGTACTTTATTATATAAGAGAGGAAAGATCTGCAAGGAAAATGACTTGCTTCTGATGAACTCTTGCTTTTTAATTTCAGCCTTGTAAGTGGACGCATACAGGACCTTATCTTAGTTACGTACTGCAAACATGTATTAATAAAAATAAATATTGAAGTACAAAAATAAATAAACGTGAGCTCTAATGGAGCGGGCGGGGCACCTGCCTGTCACTCCCAAGGCTCCACCCACATCGGGCCACGCCCACCCTGCAGTGACGTGGCCCCGGCCGGCGCCGAGGAGGATGCTGGTCCAAGATGGCGGGGATAAGGCGTATGGTGCCGCGGCGGCTCGTGAGCCTTGCGTCCCTCCGGGCTGTAAGTGCCCCGGTCGCGGCGGCCCTGCAGGCACCGTGACGGTCGAGCTCGGGGGGTTGGCCCATAGCGGCTGCTTCCCGAGAAGCGAAGCCAAACACTTTTTCCAGCCAGAACTAGGGGAGTATTGAAGTTTTGGATCCGTCCTATCTCAGATCCCTGCCCCCTGCCCAGGGAGGGGAAACTGAGGCCCGCTGACGCGAAGCGGCCCTTTTGGATCGTGGAGCCGTGGGGTGACAACCTGGACACCCTAATTCTGTGTCCAAAGCCCTTCCGCTCTCCCTAGCTCTTCCTCTCGTTGAGCCTCAGAGCTCTCAAGCGCTTCGTTAGTGAAGGAACACTTCTGCAGGGCAAAAGCGAGGTCGCCCCCTTTCCCGTCTCCCGTTTCCAGCTTCTGTTGTTTTAAGGACTCGGTGAGAATTTGGATGGCTTGGGGCCAGGCTGTGATTCCCTCACTTTGCGCTTTGAGTCTGTTCGATGCTGTGCCCGGTGAGTGCAGGGGAGGTGTAGCCGCGCCAGCTGTGTCAAAGGTTAAATAAATCGTGTTGGTTAAAGCGTGTGCGAGTGTGGTCTAGCCGCGTTCTAGGCTCGGTGACATCGTTTTTTTACTCTTCGGAAACCTCTGTTATCTCACCTGTAAAATGGGTATTACATTTAGCATTGCCCTGGCTCTTAATAACCGGATCAGTCGGTGGTATTTTTACTTTAGAGTTTGGAAGGAGTTGTATCAACAGCAGGGAAAAATTACTCTGCTGGCACTGGGCTCCTCTCAGAAATACACTTTAATGTTTCTGGGCACTGCACCTCCACCACCTCCTCATGGGTAAAATGAAAATGGTGACTACAGCCTGGGAAGTGAAGAAAATTAAATAAGGTGGTGGATAATTACGACCTTTAAACAAAACAAACGTAATGAAATGATCCCCCATGGGGTTACTAGCGTGTGTTTAGAATCAGAACCAGTCCTGGACTTGAGCCCAAACTGTGTCACTTTCTAGCTGTGTGATTTTGGATGATGGTTTTTCCTTCCTGATGTCAGATGGTAGTCCCTTGCCCGGAGGCACCAGCGCCTGTGCCCTGGCTCTGAATGTTAGTATTGATGTTAGTGTTGATATGCCATAGCCTGGGATCCTGGCAGACAGTAGGAGTTCATCTTCTGGGCAGAATTCCACAGAAAGAAGGAACTGGATGAGATTCAAGTTGCAACACCTTCCTGCTCAGTGTGTTGTTCTCATGCGGCTCAGTGGCTTGTCACCTTAGTCTGTTGGAAGCTTTACTGGCTAGAAACAGCCACTGAGGTGACTTGTCAAATTTCAGCTGGCTCAGACTAGAGCATATTTCCTTCCTTAAAGGTCTGGGGGTGGGGGTGAGTGGGATCCCTGACAGATTATACAGCATATTTCCTTGTCCCATTTCAGTATGTTTACCCAGGTGAAATCTCCTAAAATGAAGTTGATTTGAAGTTGTATTAAGAGGAGGCCTGGGGAGATAGCTCAGTGGCATTAGTGTCTGCCTGGCAAGCATAAGGTCCTGAGTTCAATCCCCAGTACCACATGCCAGGCCGCCTCAGAACCCTGGACTTGGTGGTGTATCATTGTAATTCCAGCACTAGGCAAGCTGAGACAGGAGGATCAGTACAAGTCCAAACTATATGTGTAAAAGAAAAAGGGGGAAAGAAGCCCGTGGTACTTGCTCCATGTTACTTGCTGTGGAGGAAGGGTAGCTAGGGGGCAAACTTTATGTAAAGCAGGATCAAAGCTTTTAAAAAAATTTTTTTGTTAAGGTCCTTCCCTCAGCAGTTGGCGGTATCATCTCCTCTCAGACTCATTCTCCTTGGCCTCAGTTTAGGATTAGAGTAGCACTTTCCTGTGTCTCCCCAGCCACTCTGCAAAGTCCAGAGCTTATCCCTCACACTCAGTGGCTGCCAGGTCCTCTGGGGCAGCCAGGCCCTCCTGTTTGTGGTTTCAGTAATTTTAATGACCACCTCCTTTGTGCCAGGAGAAAAGGAGATACTGTGCTGGAGAAAAGGCCATGGAGTTGGGGTGCAGCGACCCTGCTGGAAGCTGAGGGGTGAAGAGAACAATAGAGCCAGGTTGAATCTCCTTGGCCCACTGGAGCCGTGTCACACAGAGCCTATAGGCCAGGACAAATAGGTGAAGGGGATGAGTCAGGTTCCAGTTTAAACAACAGGATGGGCACACTGGGACATGTTTTTTGTGGGGAGGGGTACTGGGAATGAAACTCAGGACCTCACTCTTGCCAAGCAGGCAGTATACCACTAAGCTAAATCCCTGGCTGGACCTCTTATGGAGCTAGAAAAGATGAAGTTCTTCTCAGGGACTGTTGAGTTGGAGATGCAGATAAGGTCAGATGGCAACCGAAAGTGGGTCTGGGTCTCAAGGAAGAGCCTATCCTGGGAGTGCTCTTACTCATTCCTGTTCCAAATGCAGTCTGCTTTTTGAGTGTAAGAGAGACCACATGCGAATAAAACAGTAAGAACTATTGCTTCTTGTCTCAGTACCAGTGAGGAAGGATGCATCCTATCAGACTGGTAAATGGTGACAATCCCTTTCTCTTTTCATTTCCTCTTTTAAACCCCAGGTCAGCACTTCATCCATGGGCATGCTCCCAAAACAAGTGAAAATTGTGGAAGTTGGTCCCCGAGATGGTCTACAAAATGAAAAGGTAATAGACAGAAATCAGCCAACAACAACCAAAAGGACTTCTGAAATACTATATTTAATTTTGCACTTTAAGAAACAAAAAGGTCTGGATGTGTGGAAGTGTTTACCCTGAAAAACAGTGTACAACAGTGCAGTCCTATGGAACTTTCTGTGAAACTTTCAGTTTCCTTTGGACCGAGGAACCAAATTTGTATTTATGTATAATTTTAACCAATGTAAATTTAAATACATATGGTTAATAACTAACAAATTGTAGAAAGTTACTAAGATGTTAATGGTGTCATTTCTGGGAAGTTCTAAGGGTAGGTTTTTTTTTTTTTTTTTTTTTATTTAGTACAAGGTCTCACTACATAGATCAGACTCATAGTGCTCCTCCTGTTTTCAGCCTCCCAAGCTCTGGGATTATAGGCATGTGTCACCACACTGTCTCAAATTGAATCTCAGCATACCCTGGAGACAGGGCTGGCATGGCTTGTGTTGAGGATCAAACCCTGGTCCCTATGCTCTGCCTAAGCAGGCGCTTTAGTCTGCTGAACTATCTGGCTGGCCCTTATACAGGCTAGGTTTTTTTTTTTTTTTTTTAACATTTATTTATTGTGTGTGGCCAGCTCAGCCCACCAGGGGGCGCGGCTGGCTGGCATGTGGTGCTGGGGGATCG